>NC_139839.1:23177691-23525191 GCF_963691815.1 Echiichthys vipera | reverse complement strand
AGTACCATTTGAAGAAAATCCAGCGTGCTCCGTTTCATATTGACCAAATTGATTTCTTGCACATGAACAGTATTCAAGGTGAAAATGGATGTTCTGGAAACATTACTAAAGGTGAGGCCCCCTCCTCTTTTCCACACTGACCCTGACATTTAGCTGGACTGCACTGCGTGGAAATGTGCGGGTCTGTAATCGCTTTTGCATTGTGGACTGAGCTGCTGGCGGATATGACTGGTGTGTAGGGAGTCGATCAATCACAGCAGGACAGAAAGGGTGTGAACTTGAACTGTCCACACGACTAAAAACAAACAAAACCTCAGGCATGGAGCACATGTGGATTATCATGCCTGTTTCTTTAAATAATAACCAGGGTAACCGTCTGTCTGCCTCTGCATCTCAAATATTGCTGAAAACATTCCTTGTGTACTTCTCATATGTCTTAAATTGTCAGGCAACAACTGGCTAAAATAAGAGTCTGCTTTTTGGTTTTGGTCAGCTGAATGTGCATTCCTCTGCCACATCACTTGGGGGCGATGTGGGGACGTTTGAAGCAGCTTGTTTACCTGAGTAGGCACTCCCAGCAGCGGGATGTCCGGGTACTGGCAGGGTGCTAGACGTAAGTGGTGGTGGTGGAGGCAAGGCCGCTGGAGGAGCGAACATATTGGGGTGATGTGGGTGCGGCGAGGACTGCAAGGCAGGGGGGAAGCTGTGGGGGGTGCTCTGGTTAGCCGCCAAGGGCAGCGGGAATGTGGAGGCCGCTGCCACAGGAGGAGGCGGGTGGTGGGGGAGGTGCAAAGAGGGAGCAGGGGGCCCGTGGGGCTTGGTGCCTGGGGTGCTGCTCCTGCTGCTACTGCTGTAAAGAGGGAAAAAGAGAAAGATGGAGAAAGGAGCAGGTTAACCAGGCGTGATCAGTCAAAATTAACACTTGTTCCTCCACATCCCCTCATCTCCATCTGCTTCGACGTTCAATTCCCTGCACAGTGTTTTCACACCTCAACTGTCCTCCATTTACAAGGGCCTCCCTGCCTCTCCCTTGTGCTTCACAGAATCCAGGGCAAACATGAGCTGCGAAAACACCACATTCGCAACACCCTCAGATGCAAATAAACCGACGCTGGCAAGCAGAACAGAACGTGCATCTGCCTTTGAGCAGCTTCTGTTAAGGCACATCCTCCAAAGCCAGGTAGTGAACATGTGTATTGGAAATGGGATGAGAGTGAGAGAGGGTGTGTATGCATGTGTAAGCAAACAGTCTTTTGTAGTGTGTGTGGGTTTTCCCCAGGGGCAGCCTCAGAGCTTGCGTCTCCACAGCTCTGCGCACTAAGCCTAAAAGCTCATTTGCAGCTCCCGCTCTTCGCTGCGGGCCCCGGCCGTGATTATTCACAGCGGGTGCCAGGCCATGTTGGCACGCTGGCAGACTGGCAGGGCTGGCTCAGGGAGAGGGAGGCGAAGCCAAGTCCTGAGAGCCTGCGAGGCAGAGCTGTTGTTGGGACTGAGTGGATTCTGAAGGAGCTATCCTGGAGTTTTAAATTAATGGAGAGAGCCTCAAGGCCTCAAGAGAGTTGGACACAACAGACTAGCTGTACTGTTTTTATTTTTAATAATATGAAAAATAACTGTGATCATGGTGTATTTGATCATACAAAGTGGAATTTCACTGAGGATTCTTTGAAACTTGAGAAAATTGGCTTCCCTGTGGTGTATTTAATACTTTTCTAGGACGGATGTTGCACCTTTAAGCCTGTTTTCCTCCTGTTTCCATGCACAAATAAACCTCATCAATGCAATTCAAGGTTGTGCTAAACTATTACACATACAGCCAGTATAAATGGTGGGAGCTGGAATCTCTACAGAGCCCCGGTGACAATGTGGGTGGCTAATAAATCACAGGCACTCAGGGCGCAGTTTAGCCCTTGTATTCTGTTGTTAATAATCAGTGCTACTGTTTGGCTCGGGAACTTCAAGCTCTCCCCGATTGCAATTAACATACTCATCGGGCATCACTTCCAGCTCAAGCAATATTCTAGTATTTTCAAGTGTTTGAATATGGGTTCGACTGTACTGCACTGCACACCATTTTCTGCAGAGTGCAGGATTGATGTGAATGTTTTTAAAAATAATAAACAGATGTTTTCATGTATGTGCTTGGCTGTTATTAGCGTTACCTGTGACCGTTGAGGTTGAGGCCGAGGCCGTTGTAGGTAGAAAGGGGCCGTGGGTGGCAGCGTGATGGGGGCCGGTGGGGCCCGGCCTGACTGGGGTGCTGTTGGTGAGGGTGATGAGTCGGGAGAGCAGGCGATGGCAGGTGGGGTTGCAGGCTGGGTGTCGGCGGAGGCCGGGGGTGGGATAGAAGTTCAGGCTGGTGCTGGGGCCGGGGAGGGGGAGATGGCGAGGGTTCTTGGCCCTGAGTGAGAGGCACGGCTGCGGGCGTCTGAGGCCTGGGGAGAGCCTCTGAGCGTGGGAGCAGGTGCGTGGAGGCTGGAGCCTGGGTAGGGGCGTTTGTCTGTGTCCGATGAGGGGATAGAGGTAGGGGGACGGGTGGCTGGGGCTGCGGCTGAGGGAGGGGGAGGGCTTGGGGGGCCAGAGGCTGTCTGGGGGTGCTGGATGGTGCAGGGGGTTGTGGGTCCCTGCAGGTCTCCTGGCTCCTCTCCTGACTGCGCTCTAGGCCTGACACCTTGAGGAGGCCTGGGCCATGAGGCTCCTGGCTGCCATTGGTGGAGAGCACATGGATGCCAAAATCTGGAACTGTGTAAAAGAGAAAGAGGAAAATTGCTTTTAGTTTCCAAGCTGTCTGTGCCTTTGAACACCGTGAAAACTGAAAACAGATTAATACAAATTAGTTCTCATAGAACAATATGTAATCTGAATGAAGATGGTGGCTTTCAGTAACCTGACTCTCGCCAGATGAATTTGGTTCTGCCTTGCTCCCCTCATCCATCTGGGATCGCTTCATAGGAAAGTGATTTCAGGAGGCTGGGCCTTATCAAAAATCTTTGCATATGATTGGATAAACCACTTGTCCGTCATCTTTAATGGCGTGCTACTTCAACCACTCACATCAGAACCAACCTGTGACCCTGATGAGAGGGAAGGGTGAAAACATGGTTTCCTCCAATAAAAGCCTTCAGAGCCGTTCTCTGGTGTTCTTCTAAAGAAGAACGATTCTCTAGATTAGAAACACGGATGAAACAGCAGTATCCATGCTGACGCCTGCTTCCTCGATGTGAGCCACCGTTGTTTTGTGAATCACAAACAGTCGCTTTTCTGCTACGTCACATCTATAAAACCCCGCCCAGCGGTCCTGGTTGGCCTGACCATTTTTTGCAGACCTTGAAATCCCTCTGCTATGGAGCGATCCCAGATGGTTGAGTGGAGCTAGGCGGAGTCAAGACGGAAGCAAGGCAGAACAAAAGTCATCTGGCGATAGTCAGGTTAGGCTTTCAGTGTGCATACACCAGGACGAGATGCTCGCTTATGTGTGCATGCATGTTGAAGTCCTTTCCTCAGGTAAAACCCTACAGTGGAACATCTCTAGCTCCAACAAAGATGATGATGTGTGTGTGTACAATGTGTGTGACCTACAGGCCTTTCATAGACCCATGTCTATCTAACTGCCCTCTCCACTGCCATGATTAGTGTGTGTGCTTTGAGCTTCCTTCTCATACTGACACACCCTGCTGAGGTTTGCAGCTGAGCCAGCACAAGCACCAGCTCCTGAGCCCTTTCACACAGCCTTTCACTCTGTCCCTGGGGACAAACTACACAGCTGAGATTTGTTTTTCTTGTTCAGGCTGAATCAGTTTGTATCGTGCACAAAACAACATCACCTTCATTTCAAGGTGATAGTGATTGTTGTTGTTTTTTGCCTGGATGACAGAACTTCCATTTGCTGGACAAACGTAATGTTTTCTAGTCAGATGAGAGATGAGATCTGTTGTCTGTAGCTGAATGGTGCAAACTGTATACAGGTTTGAATAGGCATTTGCATAGTTGTAGGTACTTCACAACTATGAGGTTGCAGTTGACTTTCTCCCAAAGTCAAGAAGACACCTTATTCAAATAAAGCCTGCAGTTATTCTCAAACAATATTCATCTTTGGAAATATATGGTTCAGACTGGGTCAATATTTAGTTTTGACATAATAGAGTACTGCAGTACTATTAAAAGAGTAGGAGTATTAAAACCAGCAAATTAGTTTTTATTTTTGCACTGCTGGTTCCTTCCTCACAAAGTCAATGTTTTTGTTGAATGGGGTTTTGGGGTTCTACAACATAAAATGTGTCGGTTAATACCCTGCTTGTGAATTTTGAAGCTTGTACGTAAGACAGTTGCTTACAAGCGGCTAAATGAAACTACAAACATCATCACACTGTACAAGTGAAATCAGTTGGAAGCTGGTGGGTGGTGTAGTTCATTTATTGATTGCATTCACGCTTCAAAAATGAGAATGCTCATGATTTCATTTGTGAACATTATCCTCAAATATATGTAGTAATGACCTGGAAAAAATGAAAATATTCACAGGCTTATTTGTGAACATTATCTCGCTGGACAAAAGATGTAAGTATTATTATACCATCAACTTTGGTTCACACAGAGCTTATTTTGTGTTATAATCCAAAATCCAGTGGAAAACTCCCATTTGTTGAGGGAACCAGGGCTAAGTTCATCCCTGCAGCACTCTATCATTGGCGTAGTTGTTTGATATAATAGGGGTATGATAAATATGATTTCATTGTTAAATGTATGTCATGGAAAAGGGATAAGACCAGATAAGTGAAAACTTCTTCCTACCCCTTTTCAGACATGTTATATTGATTTACTTTTGTTTGTTATATGTTTACTGTATTTTTTTATTTAAAGTTGTTGCATCTTCCAAATAAATCTAAAAAATCTAAACGTGTTCTTTACCACATGCAAAGAGCCTGTTAGAACATGTTGAAGGACACTGCCGGGTAACAACAGTGCCTTCACTCACTCGCATGTAGCATGAAGGACGGAGCACATTCAGCTTGCTGCCTGACAGGGTGAGGATTAAGTTTATGGACTTTCAGTAATTGCCAAAAAACAGCAATTACCTGCCATTAGAAGCCCTGTTAGGCTCTATTATGTAAAACGTGTGAATGAACCCAGAGAATGAATAATAACTGCTGTACAATGTTGAAGTCACACAGAACAATAGATAATAAGCTCCATCCAGGGTATTCCTCTGCAGGGACCTCCTCTTACAGAACAAAGTGCTCAGACATCAGCAGTCAGCTTGGCTGCTCCAGAGGCAAAGAGGCTCATGGGGGATGATGGTGCATACATAAACTGTAATTAACTCTCCCCAGGCCTCGGGGGGGATTTGGGGGCAGGAGCTAGGGTTCTTCCTCCTCCTAAGGGAAGTCCGCTAAATCCTTTACCTGCCAAAGACGTGTAGCTGGGACCCAGTTCTCCTGGGCTGAGATAGCAGCCTGCACCGAGGAGCTGCAGCCTGTCACAGCAGGCTACCGTCTCCCTGACACACTACTTCCTCTAGACTGTCTCCTCTGGGATCAGGCTGAGCCAACAGGGCTCTACAAAAACATTCATCCATTAGCATTAAAATGCAAAGTGAGGCATTAGCAACACTGGGTGCATGTGATGTCATAGTTAAGGGTCAGGGGAGGTAATACCTGGTGCAAAATTACAATCAATATCTACAATAACAGCTATTGACTGCTGCACTGTGTGGGAGAGCTTACTGGGACATCTGCCAGCCTGTCAGGAGACAAAGGACACAATTTGCCAGGTCGAAGTGTTTTTGTAATAGTCTCTTTGGGTCAGCACAAACAAGAGTCCATCATGATGCAGAGAGGCATCAGTTTTCAAAGCTAACTAATCCTTACGGAGAAACTATATCTCTTCTTTGGCAGTCTGCACACACAAAACATCCCTGTTCGGCACTCATGTGCATCAATGAACAAGAAAGCCCAGCAGCCCCTAAATCCATCTCCCTCGTCCATGTCAATCTTCTCCACTTACAAATGCTATTACCGGTCAGGAGAGACTGCTGCTGGCAAACAACTTCACCGCAGCAGACGGGGAGAGGAGAAATTCCCAATTCTCCCGCTGCACCTCTCAGTCCCTGAGGTCCACGGCTTGTTTTGAGAATGTTCTAACATGCTAAAAAGCGGGTGTCTATTCTGGTCATAATGAAGACTCCAGGGCCACGCGGAGCGGGGAAGAAGGGGAGTATACGCTAGCTTCCCTCCCCTGAGGGTTCATTTGTCAGTCTTCTTCATCCCTGGAAACAAATAAGCCCAATTCCTGTTTGGCTTACTCCAAATGTGGAGCCCTCTTGTTTTTCAACGTTTCAGTAGTGTTGCAGTTTCTAACTAGTACGCGTTGCTTGTTGAAGCATTGCAGTGGAGAATGAGGCCTGTGGGTGTGTGGGTTAGTCCGGGAGGAAAAAGCTAGAGGCCAGATTTAAGAGGTGAATAAAGGTACAGGAGGGCTTTGTGAGGGTCAGCTGGGAGAGTGTGTGTGTTCAGGAAAGCCATTCATTAAGGCTGCATGTCAGGGGACCAAGCGAGGGGCTCAGGGGGATAACTCATTATCCCAGGGTGAGCCATCTCCTCCTGTTCTCTCTCGCACACGCACACACACACACACACGCACACACACACACACACACTGCAGCAGGTCATTAGATTGGCTGAACTGAATATAACATGTAACACAGTATGATGCAAGTGAATGAAAAACATCCAGCCCTTAAAAATGTTAAAAGGGACATAAGACATGAGATAACAGGAAGGTTCATTATGCAGTAGGGATAATTAGAAATATCTAATTGCGATTATTTTGACTGATATGGCAATGTGATATTAGAGGGCATGATACATCATTACATCACTGACAAAAATTTAAAAAAGATTAGGGTGTGATTTTTGCAGGGATCTGTACCAAACAAAGATGCTTTCCTAAGTCTGTGGAATATGTGCATGCCAGAACATTTAAAATTGTACTTTGACACATATTTTGCCTCGAACAAATATTGCACCTCCTGCGATTTGAAAGTTGCAGTGGGCAACTCAGATCAATTAATTGTTTAGCCCTAGTATGCAGGCCTCTTTTATTCATACTGCCCCGCAGCTCATTAGTGCCATGCAGCTGTTTTTACTGTTAGCATCTTTTAATGTGCTGCTAATATCACATTGAGCCTACAGGGTTAATACGCCTGTGTATTGGTTGGTTAATGCC
Organism: Echiichthys vipera; assembly: GCF_963691815.1. Taxonomy (NCBI): domain Eukaryota; kingdom Metazoa; phylum Chordata; class Actinopteri; order Perciformes; family Trachinidae; genus Echiichthys; species Echiichthys vipera. The sequence goes on along the minus strand of NC_139839.1, from coordinate 23,517,967 downwards.
TCTTCATCAGCAAGGTATTTGGATTGGTACAGCCATGTGCAAGGCAAATGGCTCATATGTTTGAATCAATCAGTGCACTGCGCTAACATCCACAGAGGGAGAGACAGAGGACCTGGCAAAGTGAGACACAGAGCATTAAGAAGTTAATTATGGTGTTAGGTTATTATTGCAGAACTTAAGGGGATTTATTTAGCAAACTATATTTTAGTACATCCCTGGATACAGCCTGGCCCCATATAAATGATTAACAACAACAAGTGCCAACAACATCATCTCTCTTTTAAAAGCGCGGCAGCCACCACCTGCCCCTTTGAAAAATACATTAGCACCCAACTTGCGCCCAAACCACTTTGCTAATCTCTCTCTCTCTGGATATGTCAGCCTACACCCGGGCCTGTACACATCCTGACAAATTCATGGCTGTTGAGAACTCTGCGACATCCCAAGCCTCTGACCCTTTCCGTCACCCCTTCCGTCTCATCCTCCTTAAAATAGCACCCACACTCATTTATGGGATTTCATCCAGGCAGGGGTTGCATAGCTCCAATCACACAAAACCAACCAGCTAAAACATAGCAGGAGCCACAAGACTGACAGCTCAGCTGCAGCCGTTGTATGTGTGCGTCACAGTTGTGCACTGAGCAGAGGTGAAACGCGGTGAGGGCTGACTCACTGATGCTGGTGATTCAGAGACAAGACCGCTCAAACTACCAGACTACAGCACTAATCAAAGCTCCATATGTTAAGCAGCAGGATATGGAAGCCTTTTCTCCGTTTCTCACTTTCTAATGAGGAACAGTGCAGTGGTAGGAGTTTTCAGATCCTTTACTGGCATACAAACACAACAACTGAAAAAAGATTCCTCTACGAGTGAATTCTCTGCAACCAGAAATTTACCTAAATATGTAAGATTCCCTGATACAATGCGAAATCTGCGAAATGAATTAGTAACCACAGCTGTCAGATACTGGAGCGGAGAAAAAAAAAAGAAGAAAAAAAGCAATACCTCAACACTCTGCTTAAGTACTTACATAAATCTAATTTGTCTCAGCCCCATAATATACACAGTGAAGTGTGATGCATATGAATGAACATTACATACAGATATAGGGCCATACATGAATACTGAAAATGACAGTTTGTCAATGCTGATGGTTTGACTTGTGATGATGCCAATTAAATTTTTTTGAATGTACCAACGACACATCAGTGCCTGTGACACAACAGCACTAAAGATAGTAAGAGATAAAGTCCAGAACAATAGCCAGCTCCATTCGCTGACATCTCTTCACAGAGAAGGCAGGGCAGAGTTACTGTACTGGAGGCTCTGACAGCTGTGCAACAGTTGAGAGCATCTAGGAAACAGGTGCTAACGGGGAGGACTGGAGGGAGGGCAGCCTGCTCTGCCTTATATATCAGGGGCACCAGTGATGGTAAACTCTGGGTGCTGACTGCAGTCTGTCCTGTACCAGTGTCGTGCTGCAACACTAGCAGTTACTATCCTCTGTTTGGGGAGGGAGACAGGTGACTGTTCTTGTAACCAGCAACAAGACAAAAAGTCTACAGCCACTTATGGATAGAGGTGCTTTGTTCTAATGTCAGCATGCTAACAAGCTCATGTTTAGCAGGTGTATTATTTACCATGTTCACCACCGTATTTAGCCTGTTATTAAGCCTGATATTTATTAATAAGCACAAAATACAAACTACAGCAGAGGCTTTTTGCAGGAATTTGTTCACCCTGACTTGTTAAACATAAGTAGACTGATGAAATATATGAAAAGTTAAAAGATCAAAAGAGCTTTTACAATATAGGGGGGAACACGAACATCTGTAACAAATTCCATGACAATCCATCTAATGTATTAGAGGTCCGTAGTTGTGGAGATATTCTACTCAAAACCACATATGTCAACCTCATGGCCACCATAAGGAAAGAGGAAAGAGTTCAGGGATCACCAAAGTCATTAGGATGCATCGTCTAGAAATCATGTTCGGAATTTCATGGCAATCCCTCCAATAGTTGTTTCATCTGCTGTTATAGCATAGCTAAAACCAATATAGGTGAGAATAATAAACACAGGAAAATATATATGTGGCATTAAACATATGGATTGTGGATTTTACAACGTAATTTGCTATTTTGGCTGGCAATCCATTAGCTGTACCTTGGCAGCCTTAAGCTTGGTGTGGACGGGGATGGAAAATGTAGCCTGGAGGCACTTAGCACTGTTTCTATAGCCTGGAAAAATAAGTCTTTCTAAGAAGAAGTGCTGACAACTTCCAACCCCAGAGCTGTCTGTCACAGCTGACAGAGACCTTCGAAGCTGCACTCTGTCAGCTGTCACCCTTGTTCCTCTTTTTCTCTATCCCTGTCTGGTATTCTCCGTCCTATTCCCTGTTGTGCGGCAGTCAGCAGAATCATGTCCAAGCCTCTCACTGATCACATCGCTCTTCCAGAGCCAACACTTTCACCACGCTCAAGCCGACACAGTGCATTTGCTGAACTCTGTACCACGATGCAGGTGAATCATTACAAACAAACATTTTCATTTGGTCTACAGACATTCTTTTGATAACTGTGTGGGTCGGTGAGACAGGTAAACAGTGCAGGGGTTGTTGGCAGAAGGCTAAGACTTTCTGCCCTTCATTTTGTCCTCCTTCCTCCCCACGCATCAAATCATGCTTCTCCTCAGAAAACAGAAAAATTGTTTTCTCAAGTTGAATCAATTAAAGTGCACACTGTGTTACACAAGGATTTGTGGCCCTCATTGAAAATTCCATATGCATTGGTATGTCTCAGTAAACATTAATTACAATCAGTACCAGACTTTGTGCTGGGCTGAACTTTCAGAAGCTGCCGGAATAAAATCTCCCTTTAAAAAAACTCATAGTCCCCAGTCAAACAGAATGTTTAAAAAGACAATTTGCCCTAGGAAAAGTCTGGAAACCATTTAGTCAACGAAAAAAATGAAAACACAGCAAACTCGCTCCTCTTCTATCACCATATTTTGTCTGAGCAAAATCAGAGTTGTAATTGAGCAGCAAGTGTTGACAGTGATCTGACCTCAGGAGAGGTTTAGACAGCATATGTTCCCCAAAGAGATCCTTGGTGAGGGACCGGGCTGTTTATTTGTTCTTAATGAAGCCTGCAGTCACATTAATGGCAGACATCTTTAACAGATCTCCCTCCCACACAGAAGAGAACAATAAACAGCAGGCCGCTCTTTTCTGTCAGAGCTCGTGTCCTCTCTGCACATGCTCATAAAAGCCTCAGACACAGACACCCATCCAGCCAATACATACTGTACACAGTCCTTCCTTTTTCTCTCCATGCGTTTGTGTCTTTACTGCCGTTTATAAGTACAGTTCAGTACAATGAATACTACCTGTGTTAAACTAACACACTCAGGAGAGTCTCCAGTGTTTCTCCTCCTTCTCTGGGTGCTCAGTGCAATACCCTGGAGTTCATATTAGTGGACGACATCTGAGCTCAACTCCCATATGTGTGGGGTTGGAAGGTGTGCGGAGATCCCTGATGATCTCTTCTCTGGTTCCCAAAGTGGAGACAGTCCATGTTGTCCAAGTCTGCACATTAATCAAGGGATTAATTTCCTCATCTGCAGAGACATTGCCCCACAATGCACCTCTGCAGAGGCTTTACATGACTGTCAATTTGGAGTCATTCTGAGGAAGTGGTTAATTCCTATTTTGCCTGCCTTGCTAAAAGCTACAGGCAAATGTTTACAAATGTAATGTTGATGAGCAGAAGAGCTAAGACTTGCAATGGTCTGATATCAGTTCATAGATAAGCTGAAACCCTGTGTCAGTAACTGTAGCCAAGGAAGCTTTCTTTCCTAAAACCTCAAGAGAATCTCCAGGCTATCAGCTCCTCATCCCTCCCTTCTTCAGCCCTGAAGACTTTAACAGCATAAGCTGCTCTAAGAGCAGTAACACCACACTCTGTGATACCCTCTCATGTCTCCAAAGTGTTGGAGCACCTCACAGCAATGAATTCACAGCTCACATGCATGCGTGTTGGACATGCCCCAGATGGAGCTCAGGGCGCTGGAGCCTGGGGCTTGACAATGATGGACGGTCCCCTGCTGGCCATCCCAGACTCTCCGTCATGTCAGCAGCTCTCTAAAGCTAGAGCTGAGCGGGTGTTGGGTTACACAGCCTGGACTTCCCGCCGTGTGGAGGGTCTTGGACTGGAGTTGTTTTATTAGTGCTAGACTCCCAGGGGTGGCTGAGGAAGCTAAACAGAAATAAAGGTGGGTGTTGGGTTAGGGGAGCAGGCCAGCTATTCTGGCCACGAGAGCGTGACTTGTGTAGTCTTTCAGTGAGAACACCACAGCGTGCTGGCATCCCCTCACAGTAACACAAACCGCTGTTTTAACAAGCGGTGATTGAGCAAAAGGGCATAAGCAGGCAGGAGGCGGGGGAGAGTTGTTAAGCCGCCCCTTTTAACATCCATATTTCATGCCTGTCTCATTTGGTTTATGAATTTTGTATTACAAGTTTGTGTATTACAAGTTGTGAAGTAAAAGCAAGTGCGTACGAATGTATAAATAGTGTGTACATGCGGTGATGTCATGGCGCATGGTGTGTGCGGTTAACCGAGGCATAAACCCCTGACTCCTCTTCTGAGATAGACTGTCTGACACTGTGATCCTCTGTGAAATTGTAGCAATCTGGGGTAATTGGGCTTAGTAAGCCACTGAATGTTCTGAGCTCTTCTGACAGATGCAAGGCCATGAGGAGCGGCTGCCAGACCACTGAGAGTAAGCACTAACATATGTTTACAGTAAAACAGAGTGTTAGAGGGCAGGGGGAGGAGGACAATACAAGAATGACAGAAAAGAACAGAACGGGAAAGAAACTTGTCCTGTCCTGTCTCCTACCTTCGCTAGCATCCATCCGTGCTCCATTCATACTCTGTCTGGTAGAGCCAACGTGCACTGTCTCCTCTCTCTCGTCATAATGAAGCCATTTACTAACAGAGAGCTGCAGGGACAACACTCTTCCACCCACAGGAGCTCTGTTTACAGCTGCTCCTGTAATGGTTCTTAACGGGTTCACTCTCACCCCACCAGCATGTAGAGAATCTGCTGCCTTAGACCGCTGAGTCTAAATGACCCCCTCCCAAAAAAAACCATCATCCCCATCTTTTACGTGCACATGAGGATGTACTGGAGGGATCAGTGGCAGCAGGGTGTCCCATTTCCAGCTCGCCTTTAGAGAAAAAAATCTTTATATATCCCTGAGGGTGTGAGGTCAGGTTGGAGGGAATGTAATGGGAGAAGCGCTGGGTCAGGGCCTCGATGACGGGCATGCTGGCACAGGTGACCAACAGAAGGGGCGGGAAAGCCGGCCAAGGGGCCAGACTTCTCCTGACAGGGGCCTGTGCAGGGCAGCCCTCAAGGGGACACTTGTTGCCCGCGGATGACAGATCCTCTGATGGTTCGGCTGTCATGCCCAGGCTCACTGAGGCTTTGAAATAACAGCAGCGTGTAATGAGGACCCATCCAGTCCACAGCAGTTGGTCAGTGCACACTGTCACAGTGGTGTAAAACTACACCGAGAGACAAGGCAGCTGTGGAGCGAACCAGACCGTTTGACCTTAAACATGTCACATGTACGTAAGCCAGTTGATGGGACTTCTCACAGGAGCTGATATCTCTACTAGTGAGGAGTGAGAAATTGTAGGTGTTCATTCTTTGTGTGCGTGTTGTTCCCCAGAGAGACAAATAGAAGTCTCATGGCTGGCTGAGGAAGTGAGACGCTTGCTGACATGTAAGGCTCTGTGGGCCTCCCAGCAGCCTCACTCTGTCACCCCTTTGCCAGTTCAACATAGAGTGTGCACATTTGACCAACACCACACAGGACCACTGTAGGTTTAGACAATAGTGTTCACCAGAGACAATGGTAGTTTGTCTAGTGAGATATAGTAGGCATCGTAAGTGACTGTTCTAACTTTATTCTGAATCATTCTGAAGTGTCCAAATCATTTTAAAACAGTTCTGACTGACACATTGATTGTATTCCTTTCCTCATAAAATAATTGCAAAGCAAAATAAAAACAGATTTCAAATTGTTCATTTGTCCATTTCTTGTTTTTGCTATGATGTCGATCATAGAATACGGGAAACTAGTAGCAAAGGTAGCTACTCATAAAGACATTGCTCCACAGCTCTAAAGATGATCAAAAATCCCACAGGATACCTTTAAGAGGTAGTATTTGCTACCCGAGATAGTGTAGAACACAGGTGCTGGGTCAAAAAAACTCTGGACACTGTAAAATGACAAAAGAGCTCTGTTTGATCAAACTTTGTTAAAATGAATTTGCTGGGCACATCTTGCAGACTCATGCAAACAACAAAACAACTGTACTATGATTTTTATGAACTTACACCCCTCAGACTTGCATCATGTTATGTGTAGACATTAACAGATGAAAGCCATCGCAGACCACAACTCAAACGCAAAAACCTTCATTGACTCCCAAAAAAAAAAAATGCTTAGCATGCACATTCACCATTGCAAAGCCCAGCTGCTTTGATATGCATTTCTGCTTGAGTCTGGGCAGTAGCTATCCTTTCTCAACCTATCCTTCAAGACAACTGGGCACATTTTAAATTCAAGTGATATTATGAAACGGGTGGAATGCTTTGATCTGCAGTTGGTATGTGATGGGAAGATGTGCTGTTATGATCCGACATTGACTCTTGGCCTAAACACAGCTTATTATCTTGCAGTATCACATACACAAAAGGTACACAGCACAGACACCCTTTTCCTTACAGTCTCTGAAGAATGTTAATTAAACTAATATGTCAGATCACTAAACCAGAGCAAAAATATACGTGTCAGAAAAGAACAACCAGGATGTCGGAATACTAAAGGTTCAGCAAGACTCAAGCATTTCACAACACACTGGCTGCCATGTGTTTCTTGTCAGTCACTGTGGCAGCTTAGAGGAACAATAGACAATCGCCTGGTGAGCCAACAAACTTCAAACACAGGCTTAACTCTGTTACAGTCACCCGCTCATAAAAATGCACGCACACACACACACACCCACACCCACACAAACACACGCACACACACACACACACACACACACACACACACACACACAGACACAGACACAGACACACACACACACACACACACACACACACACACACACACACACACACACACACACACACACACACACACACACACACACACACACACACACACACGCACACTCAACAAGTCCAATGCCGCTCTGGTTGAGGTGCATGTACTGCAGCTCTAATGTAGGTCCGCTGCCTGGACCTGTCTAGTGTTGACCTGTCCTCCATGAAGCCCTGTCAGCCTGTCAGCCCATGGAGGGGTTTCCGTTAATTGTGCAGCTGGCTCTTCTGAGGTGACAGACAGCCTTGGCACTATCCTTCTTTCGAGACTCTCAAATTGCATGAAGGGGTGCTGATGCTTTGCTCACCCATTATTGTGTCAATCGAAAAAAAAGACCTCTTTCTTTCTGACTTTCTTCTCTTCCCCCGTCTCTCTCTTTAGCCAGGAGGCAGAGTATGAGAGTAACAGGCTTGCAGCAATAAGGAGAGTGACAGCTCGAGCTGACACTCTGACACCACCGTGATTTCACCGGGGAGAGAGGCATGGAGGGCTGGAAAGAGAAATCTCTCCCCAGAGAGTCATCAGTCTGGGCCTCTTTCACTCTCTTTCAAATGGGGCCAACTGGCTTTACACACATACACACCACACATACAGGCTGCTAGCAAGGATCAGATTCAATACAGCCTGAACTGAGTGTTAACACAGTGGAAGAAAAACTCATTCCAGAAGGGAAAGAATGCATGGATCAAATATCTGAAAATGTGGTGAAGTATCAATTTGCATGTAGCCTTTTCTCTTCTTAAATCTTCGCCGGCATTACAGAAGCAGCCAATGCATCTACATGCATGTGTGTGTGAGTGTGTCAAGTGCTGTCTCATTACCCCCTTGCTCAGGTTTCACTGCAGTCGGATTAGCGAGACACCCGGGGCAGAAACGAAGCTGTTAATGGCCGTCTCTCCTCTCCTCTCCCCTCCACTCGTACTTTCATCCCTCCTTCCCTATAGCCTGGAAATACTGTGTGGTCTGTTGATGTGGTGGTAAACCTACCCATCACTCATAAAATGGGAAGCAGGGAGATGTAACCAGGCCTAAGTTCTCACCCTCTTCTCTCTGCTTGCAGACCTTTTTTCAGGAAACCTCAATGCAGCCACATCAACATGCTTTTCAAAATAACACCACAAATTAGCTGAGAGCTTTTGGCAAGCTTCAGGGTGATGAGCTATGGCTGTGGGACTGCAATACTTGGCGCGGGAGGGTCAGTGTAGGGGAGGCTGGTTGGGATTTGAGCTGTTTATTTGAACTGCGACTTCGTCCAAACAGTCAGCTGCCTCTCTGCTCCCTCGTCAAGCCTCAGAGCTTAAGCTAGGATTGTGTTGTTGGTGGGGAGAGAACAACTTGATATCCCCTTTGGGCAGCAACCGCCCTGAGCTTGGGTTACTTTAGGGGAACAATGCGGCCTCTGTCCGTGGCCTCCTACTCGGTGAAGACATGGGCTCAGACAGGCTCGCTAGTGTCAGGCATGGCCAGGGGATTCATACATCACAACACCACACTGCACACTAACTAAGCGTAGGGTTTACGGAAAGAGCTTCCAAACACGGCTTCCCAGCTTTTCCTCTAAATGGCCCGTCTCAGCACACTAAGAGCTAAACCAGACGTGCCGCCCATACTGGCGCAACGGCCCGTTTGCTCTTGGCTTGAAAGGCCTGAAAAAGCAATCCCTTCTGGGATTTTGGTTTTTGTACAACAGTGTTTACAGTAAACCTGACACGTGGAATAAAGAGGGGATGCTGAAACCCCAAAATCAAACAGAAACCCTCCAGGAGCAGCTTAATCTGTAACAGATGGTGACAGTCCAATGGACATTGATAGGTTTGGGCAGGCTTATAAGAGCAGTGGCCAAAAGCCAGAGATGATGCACCAAAGAATGGAGATAAAATGGAACATTGTGTTACACGTTTATATCAAATGCACATGCTTTTAAATGTCTTTCCCAGGATCAAAGCAGCTACATGGAATTCAGCCATCATTCATACCATTTTTACACCAATAAGTCAAAATGTCTTCCATGAAAAAGGCCAATCTTGAGATCACACCCAACACCAGGGGGCGATGTTTCACTACAACACTAACAGCCCCGCCACAACTTCCCAAAACTCCCAGTTGTAGTCAGTAGCCTGTAGAAATGGGCTGTGACAAATGAAAGCCAGAGAATGTGTGTGCAGAGCAGAGATGCATGCAAGAGATCTGAAAACTGCTGCTAACAAACCAGGATCCTGCTCTGTAGTCCTCTCTAATCTGCCCTGCGGCTCATCAGGGCTTTATTTCTGCCTTGCATATTTATGAGGCTCAGAGAGGGTGAGAGGGGAAAAAAAGATAACCTCTTTTCTTGTGGGAGCAATTAAAGCCTTGCTATCATCAATCCTGCTCAGAGTCCTCATGCTCTGTCTCTCTCTCATCTTTTTGTGTCTCTTAAAAGCTGTGTTTACACTTTCACTTCCACAGTTCTGACCCTCGTCTGGTGAAGCAGGAGTGGTATGGGAAACAGAGAGAAAACCCCGGACCTCTTCCCTAAAAAGAAACAAACACTTCATGCTGCTCAAAGCAACACCAACACCTCTGGATTAAATTGTTTCAGTCAACAGTTACATATCATCCGTTGTGTTAATCCCATCCCCATGTGTGTGCAAAGCTGCTATGCTGCATTTCTGCGACACAGCCCTCAAATTATTCACCAGGACCAAAATGTGTTTGCTACAATGACATGGTGAAGCAGCAGTGGTTACTAGAAAACAGTGATTTGGAGAGGTGGCAAGGTGGAAATGGCTGGAGGGAGGAAGACCTTGAGAAGGGAAAAGACACAAGAGTGGATCATTCCAGTCCAGCACTCCTGCTGTTATGTATGCACACATGCTCACACACTAATGTGCAGATACATCTGAGCCACCATGAGGCCTCATTAAGGTGGTCTGCTCTCTCTCTCGCTCTCTGGCAATGTCACCTCTACTGCAGGGACCAAAGACTGACACAGGCATAATTGGCCTGAACACACCAACAGTGCACTGGGAATGACTTGGGTCTTGATAAGTGGTGTGTGTATGTGTGTGAGAGAGTGTGGGTGGTGTTTTGACCCTGTTAATGCTGCAAAGTTGGCAGGAGAGTGGCTGATGTCACATTGGATCAGTGGATGCTGTTGAAGGACCTCTCCTGGGAAGAGGAGACTGGTGCTTTCAACACCTCCATGCACTTCCACTAGTGTGCAGCATCTCAATCGTCAACATGTCAAGGACACGGTGACAATACAACACCTATAAAAGCAAGACACGTGCTTTCAAAAAGACTTGACTTATGTGTTTACCAAGACTGTTCACCAGCACAGACCAAGAGAAGCTAAAAAGTGAAATATCACAACATCCCAATAAAACCGTTTTCAATCAGCAAAGTCAAAATCGTCAATATTGTCTCAGTATCCAAGCCAGACACCTGAAAAAACTCAGCATGCTTACATAAATCCTTCCACTTTACCGAGACCAACACAAAATATGCCACAGAGCGTCACCTCAGAGACCTGAGAGAAACAGACATGTACAGTATACAGTTGCTCAACATTCAAATCTGACTGGCTGCTAAACCGCCACACATCTCAGTGTGGCAGACACAAGGGGGCCAGCAGCAAAACTAAGGCCTTTCACTTTGATCTCTGGAGTGCAGCCCATTTAAATGTTTGTGTTTGAGATGTAGACCTTTAATTTTGGCCTGATGGGTTCCAGGCTCTTTGGGTTTAGCGTGGCATGTCGGATATAGGAGTGTTTACACAGTCTCCCTCCAGCTCTCCTGGTGCTGAAATAAGTGCATTAAGATGGATGGATTTACTTAGTCTCTAACCTCGGCACTCCGGGAACAAACTCTGAATGACCTCTTTGTGCTGCTGGAGTGGATGGTAGCACACTGGCCCACACTGCTGTATGTGTGCGCACCAACAGAACCATTCACAACACCTCCTTCAAACTGATCCTCAATCAACAAACTTATACCAAGTGGGCACCAACAAGTCTGACTTCCAGTATTTACCGGAGTTATCTGCCAGAAAATTCCAGAATAAGACCTGCTTTCTTATGCTATGCCTGTAACAGGTGACTGAGGAGGACAAGAAGACACAGACTGTGGTAAAACTATATTAATCTGGATGCATAATTGTCTGATTGTGCTCTTTATTGGAGTCTGTTTGTCAAGATCCTAACACACCAGGCTGGCAGTCTGGAGTCGGTTTCAGTTGGGCCGTCTGTTAGTGTCTGTTAGTCCTTGTCAACGGCTTTTTGGCTGATTCAGCATTTTGAACTAGATGCATAAAGAGGGTGTGAGATTGCAAACAGACTGGAGGTTGTGAAGTACTAGGGTCCTGGATCTGTCCAGCCGGTTGTCCCTTTTAGAATGACGAACATACCTGCTAGTTGTCCGTTGGCTGTAGTCTCTGAGGTAAAGTGCTAAACTTTCTGGGCATCGCCACTAGTTCTTTGGTGGGTTGGTCTGTCTGGGCCTTTAGGTTGAAACTAAACTAAGATATCAGGAAGACCAAGTCTTTGCAGGGAACAAATGTGATCAGTGCTTTTATGTGATGATTTTGAAATATGTACAGTTGGAAGTGTTGCCATATTTCTCTGCCTGTAGACAGAGAGTGAATGTGAGCTGCAGACATGGGGGGCTGGGCCATTGTTTGTGACAGTGAGGCAGTAAATCAGCCAGTGCTATCCTTGATTTGTTAACCTTTGTTTGGCTGTGTCAGCAGATGAGGCATGGCTGGAGCGGCCCCTTTGATGGTCATGAAATACAGCCTCTCTCTCTGTGGTTACAGCCACGGAGAGGAAGAGGGGGGCAGGCTCTCCCCCGTGAAGAACAGGATATTGAGCTTCCTTTACCCCTTAGAGATACATTAGATGCTCCTAGCGGGGGACGGGTAACCGACAGACGCAAAGATCACTGGGGAAATGCCTGGAGTCTGCTTCAGTGATGTATCATTTGGACTTGAATCTTTCAGATCCCTGTCTTATTTCTCAAAACATTCACGGAATTAAACATCAAAAGAGCATTTTGATTTGAATTAAGCTTGTGAGCCAAAACAACAACACTTTATTCCAGAAGTTATGTCTGGAGGGAGGAGGCAGCGACCTCTCTGTGACCTCCCAGCCCCTGGCAGCGAAAAAGAGACCGTCCTTGACTGCACCAATTCATCAGATTGCACGAAAGGCCAATGGTAGTCAGGTCATCTTTCCACAGCGCATCAGGTCAAGTTCCACAGGCAGCCCTGATTCCTTGACACACAAACCCACACAGACGGCAGAGGTCAGCACGAGGGCAGTACAGGGAGCCTGGGGCAGTAAACCAACACTGGTGCTGTGAAAGGCCAACCTTCTCTTTCCAGTCCACTGAATGAGTTAGGGAGCTACCTGGGTGATTTGTGGCTTGATTGTTGCTCTCTATATCACTTGAGATTACAGCAGGTGGCGGCCCACGGCCTGGAAGTACACACAGCTCCATCACGAGTCCAGCTCTCAGGAAACAGTGAGAAAAACAAGCCCTTAGCTCCCACACAGCCGTAATACGCTCGCAGGCAATTCTGCTGCCAGCAGAGCTCTCTATGACAATCCAGGGAGCTCTTCAGCTCTGATATCTGCCACAAAAGTTCACCTCCGCTTTTCTCTTTCCACAATTTTTTTAAACAATGCCATCAGCACTGCAAATTACACCTTCCACATCGCACATTATTCTCTCCCCTGGTGACAGGCGCACTCAAGCCCGACACACTTCACCGGCGGCGCTCTTCACGCTGGCGTCAGCCCCGGGTCTCGCTGTAGCACCGCTTCATTTTCACATTAACTCCACTAAAGCATGGTGAAATCAGCGCTGTGCTGAGGGGGGAAACTGAGAATCACTACGCTGTGCACTTCAATTCACCCCTGCACTGAACTCGGTCTCACGTCCTAGACACAGCTGCAGGAGATGTCTCGCAAGGGACTGTCTTCTCCAATATGTCTACCAAATGAAAATCTCAAACGCTCATGCGCTACACCCTTAAACTGAAAAATCACATGTGGACGTTATTTTCTAATTGTGGCTTTGGTTTAAATGTGACTGCGATAAAGTGTATGCAAGTAAAAGGCTATTATATATGCTTTAGGAATGTAGCGTTACTTATTCCATTGTCTAGTTTTTACGTTTTAGTCCAATACATTTTTCTATACAATAAATAGATTCCCCACACCAGACTCAGCTGTTCACTGATGAAAACATTTTCATGCCTACTCTTGATAAATGGCACTGCAGAGCTTTTTAAATGTCATCCGGCATTATCTTAATCTTTGCTCAACAAACAATGCACAGTGAGCTTAGTCTCTGCTCCCCAATGACATAGCTGAGTCTCTGGGACAGCTTGTGGATTGACAATATCATAAAGGATGGGAATGTAACCCGGTGACAAGATATCTCTGCCCTGGGACACAGCTTTAATCATTTGATAGATCTGTCTGCAGGCCTTTGTCGTGACACACAGTGCTGGTTTGTCATCATCAGTATCTGTGCAACCCAGCACTTCAATCCACTCCCTGGACAGCAGTCAGAGCCTTAATAAGGCTTGGTTACCGATTTCCACCCGCGGCGTTTGGGAAGCAGCAGCTTAGACTTTAGAAAAGTTGTTTATTTCACTGGTGGCAAATAGACTACACCACATCTTTTTGGCTGGTGCTTACTCTCCTGCAGTGCAAATTAATCAGGTTAGCTAGCTGACACCTGCAGGCACACTGACAAGTGCGGTAATTAGAGCTAACATTTAATGACTCTTAGTTAATGAAATCCATTCCTGGGTAAACTGAACCCAGAGTGAGCAAGAAGGAGGGAGAAAAACAGTGAGGCTTTAAGCTCCACATTAGAAAACTACACACAGCAGTTGACACCGACGGACCCGAGGTGTAGCTGGCACAAGAGGGCAAGAAAACAAATCAACGTCTGATAACACAATAGTTGCATTCTCATCACAACAATGGTATTAATAATAATGGCACTAAACCAGAAATAAGCCTTTGGCTTATCTACCAAGAGTAATATACAGTACATTGTCCCAGCAATATCAGGTTATGGTATGTTTTATGTGTTAATAAAAACAGATTTGGTCACCAAAGACATTTTTTTCCAGCATTTTAGATTAGCATGATCATTTTTCCAATCATGAGTACAGCTGTATTCTTACTAACCTGGGACCCAAACAAATGCTGAACTCATATTTTACATCTGTGAATTAGTCAGGCCATGTCAGGCAATCATTTTTACACCAGTCTAGTATGTGCAATGTGCTCTCTACACTGTCCTCGTCCCAACAAGAAAGTGCATGCTCACTCAAACAAATGGAATTTTTTTTGCACCTGCCTTTTGGCAAATATTGAGACTCATCTTCCCATAAACGAGCCTCTCTCGCCATATTTGTTGGAGCTGTTGCTTGTACTGGGGTTTGGTTACATTGGAGTTAACCCACCTGACTCTTTTAATCTCAACACCACCCTCCATAAAAATACCAGTGGTCCTGGCTCTCCCTGCACCTGGATTCTTTTACTGGCCTTCTGCAATAGCGGCAGGCATTAGCATATGGCAGGAGAGGAGGAGGGGATGGAGATGGTAAAATGGAAGAAAAGAGGGAATATTTAAATGGGAATAGGGGCCAAGAGAGTGGACTATCATGCAGCAGACAGAAAGCGTATTTTGTGTACTGTTTCCCCAGTCAGGTCCTTTCATAGAGCAGAGAGAGGGGGGCCCTCTGTTGATTTAGGCTGCACAAAGGGGGCCTTAATCCTTTCAAGGGAACCAAATCAGTCCACAGAGAAGCTGGTTCAAAAGGAAACCTCCCTGTCAAGCATGGCCATTGAGCCCCCCCAATGGATGCCACAAATCAAGCCCTGGGGGGAATCAAAGGCCAGAATTATGGGAAATGTGTTTGGAGGTCTGCATGGCGGAAAGTGCAGGGGGGTGTACAAGTACCTATCATCAGCAATCGTTCCCGCTCCTGCCACAGCCCTGAAGGGGTCATAACCCTCGTCTCCGAGCCTCCCTTCTGCCCTTATGGTAACTCCCCCCCATTACAGAGGAATGTCCATTCACGCGGGGCACCTCCATTATCCCTGAGCCGAAGAAAATGGGGCTGCTTTTAACAGCAAATTAGTGACTTGATAATGAGGTCACATGTGGTGTCGGCACACTGAGGCCATAAACAGATGCCTCTCCTGCTTTTACTTCATTCCTTGCAGCATTAATACATCCTCCTCCTCCAGTGCTTCAGCACATAAGCAACGAGTGTCACCAGAAGTGCACACAACTTCATGACACATATACTGTATATAATGATAAAAGAATAAATGGATGTTTAAGTTTGCACATTTTAATGATTCCATCTGATGAAATACTTGCAAAGAGAGGATTTCCTTGGCACTGTGGGTATATTGGATCAGCTTTGTGGCGTTGATGCATTGCTGTTGCATTACCTTAAACAACCATATATAGGTATGACAATCGTCGCACTTGGACAATGCATACCAATTTCAACATGGCAGCAACACCAGAAGAACGGCAATACACCTGCACCATCATACTGACATCACAGCATGGTAGAAAGGAAAACGTCCGTACCTTTAACTGCAGCTGTGCTGAAAAATTTCTCTGAGTTGGCATCGGAGACCTGAAACAGAGGACACTGAAATTAGAAATATATCACAGAACCAGATGATTTTTCACCCAAATGTCCAAAACCACTTCTAGATAGCATTTCTGGAGACAACGCAGAGCAACAACTGCTGACTGAGAGGATAGTATTGGTTATTGTAAATAATTATGATTAAGTCACCAAAATGACATTTTAAAGTAAACCTTGATCCTGAATTTACCCTGCTAAAATGAATGATGTGGTTTTAAGCAACCTTTCTTAGAATTTGGATGCGATCTATGCTCTTAATTTTTAACAACCTTCCAGGTCAAAATGAAATCCATTTTACGCCATGACGTATACTGATCCTGTCATGCCCAAAATGATGCCCATAATGATCTGGGTAACCTGAGCATCATGATCAAAAGCAATACTGGATGTCAGTCAAAACAAGTGGCTCTTCATATTCTCGCCACTTGGTGGCACTGTTGCTCCGTGACACCACAACTCCATCCCTTCCGCACAGCACCAGCAGCATCACTGTGGCAGAATAAAATGTGTAGGGATGGGATGAAAACCCGAATAAGAAAAATAAAATGAAAACAATAATAAAAGCCGTGTATAGGTGGAAGTACTGAGCCTCAGACTCATTTTATTTCACGACAGTTTGGTGAAAGATTTTTTTCTATAACAAAGTAACTACAAGTTGCAGGGACAGAAAAGGAACAGGACAACACCCGCTAAGCTGCACATGGGAAAACGACTGACAGACAGGTTCCTTTGAATCAAATTAATTTGTGAAAACAAAATAAGATGTTAAGGCATTACACTTTGCCTGCAGGGTTGTGTTTGCTTGTGATATAATAACCTTAATAACAGAAATATTAAATATCGGCGTCCAGTGACATCTTAGTTGTACGCGACTTATGTCTTTTATCCTGAAGCACGTCTGTTATTAAGGCTGCAGGACAGGCCAAGTATTTAAAGGACCTAATAAAAAGAATAAAAAACTACCAATGGAGAAATAGATGCGCGTTAGATAGAAACCTCAGTCATGAATCAGGTATGCATTCATTAATGCGACACTGACAGAAGGTAAACAATGAAAGCAGCAGAATAAATGACAGCGTGAAAATGTGATAGCATCATAAAAAAAAATGAATCCACGCAGACCATTTTGCTCACGATCACACACAATGAGGATACTAAGCGGCTCAGAGCCAGTGCGCATACCTTTGATGTGGCAAGGTTAGCGAGAAGGCAAAGAGGTCGGGAGATTACTTTGTCGGTCTGGTAAATATGGCCGCGTTTCACATTCTGCTTTTCAAATAATATAATCCACACGAGAGGCGGCGAAGTCTACTCCGTTTAAAGTGAGGACAGCCATGGAGGGAGAAGAAGCCTTCCCAAGAAAAAAAAGAAGAATCCAAAGCCGTTCACAAAGCTACTGCGCCTTTTGGACAAAGGGAACCATGTGTCTCGCCACGGAGAGCTTCTGCAACAGCACTGAGGCGACGAGAGAGAAAAAAATCCCTTGATCCACCCTTCCTTTCCTTGGGACACAATGTGATTTTTTTAAACGTATATTCTCCTGTCGGAAATATCCGTGAGAGGTAACCAACAGGATCCGGGAGAGCTTGTGTGTCGGTGCGCAGAGAGGGGCTGCGTCCGCCAGAGCAAACCAATCCAACAAAGCGCACGACCAGTTTCCTCTGAAGAGACAGAGACGGAGCCAAATCACACAAGCAGTGAGCAAAACTTCACAAGGTATAAGCCCGCTGTCGCTGTGTGCTCAGCTGCAAAGCCTGTCTGCCGTGCTCGGCTCTCTCTGACGGATCCCAGTCGTGGGTACATAAAAGCCTCTCCCAATCCGCTACCAAGCACAAACTCCCATTCATCCAGAGGCTGACTGCACGAGTGCTGCTGCTGCTGCTGCCTTCACGGTCGGGTCCTCCCACTTCCTGATTTCCAGGCGGACTTGGATTCAACCTCAGTCGTGCTCCTTCAGAAGACAAACACACTCGCGTTTTTTGGGCATCTGGAACGCATGGAGCTCGACTGCAGCCGCACATCAACGCGTTTGCCTTTTGCGTAAATGGCGCGCAAAAGAAGAGACGCCAGCGCACCAGAGTTAGATAAGGAGGCAGTGAGAGAGAGGGAGAGAGGGAACAAGGGAGCAGTAGAGAAAGGGAGGGGAGAGCAGAGGCAGAAGATATTCTTTCTTTCACTCTGTGCAGAGTGAGATGATGTCAGCCCCTAATGAATTCCCCAGTAGGGTGCTGCTACCGTGAGGGGAGGAAAAACAAAACACTCCTTTATAAGCAGCATGCACCTCCTCGCAGCCCACAGGCTGGTCTTCCTGTTGGATCAACTCCCACTCCACTGGCCTGAAGGGAGGTCAGATGCTAATGTAAAAAACACTTTGGATCATTCAACCTTCAATTTGAGCTTTGGGCTCTCCATGGCCCACCCTGACAGACCTGAAACCGAACAAGCTTCCACCACTGACACTGCAGACATAAATCCTGACTACAACGTTTATAATTTTATGATCACTTCACCGAGTGCTGGAGGGATTTTTTTTATTTAGCTTGCCCACCCAGAGTCACAAAAACAGCCCTGCTGAAGCTGGCAGAGCTCAGCGTCTTGCTCTTAGGGGCCACCTAGTTGTATCCCAGTATCGATGCCACAGTATGTATTTAAAAAGAATCACTCAGATTTAAGCTGGCACACTATCCTGTTAAGATTCACACTGCCGGCCTGAAAGTAACATTAAGCCGGGAAGCAACAGCGCTCATTCTTTGCCTCGCTCCATCACACTGGGCGAATCCTGACCTAATGCTGGCCATTCCCGGAAAATCCCCTTGATAGTGCAAACCCAAGCATCCTATAGCTTGTCTAATGAGTATTAACCCACTGGCCGGGAGGTCAATGGATGTACAATGGAGTCCCATTGCAAAGTATTTCCCTGCCAGTACAGCCCAAGCAACCACAGAGCAGAAAACAGACTTAGCTCATAGCTGAGATGCTAATCCATCCCTCGGTAACAGAGGGTCGGTTGGCTGGCCGGGAGTGGCCATACACGCATGAAGTCATGGGAAATGGGAAATGGAGTGGCCAAACAAACTCTCACACATCAAAGTCAACATAACACATTTCTCCAAACTGTAGGCAGAGTTTACATTCAGCAGAAAATGATTTATCAAATCCAACTTATTATGGGCATAGCTGTACAGAACAAAAACCATCAGGGGGTGGGAGGGTTTGGCCTCAGGTGGCTGGTTAAAGCCACTTGGTTCAGTTACAGAGGATAAAGGCTGCGGTCACAAAGGGCCTGGGAGAAAGAGCAGCCTGCATGACCATGTGTCCCTCAAGTTTAAGGTTCAAGCTATGCTCCCATGTGTGTTTCACAAACATATGCATTGTGCATGGAAGAACTTGAACTAATGAAGTAATTAACGCCTGGCTTACTGTTGCTCACGAGCTGTGGGAAAACATCTTTGATAACTGCAGTGACATTATGTAGCTGTACAGTGCCACGGTTCACGCAACAGAAACGCAGTAAGTCATGTCTAAAATTAGTTGCAAATGTACCAACTGTGGTTACATGTAATTAGATCACAGTGATTCTTATGTTTGAAGCGGCGATTGTGATGAAACATCAAGAGCGTATCATGGTTTGGCTTCAAAAGCATGACATGACTGGCTTCAAGATATGTATTTATACGACTGCCACACACAGAAAATGGCTACCAGTCGTTTTCACGGACCTGTACACCAGCAGCTATGAACGAGCCGCTGTTCTCCATTTTAAATGGTCATTATCAGATTTGAGAGAACCACAAGCCTGTGATTACAACCACGCTGCCAAACAATCGGCCTCCGGATCTCTCACTGCACATTAGTTTTAATTCAAATGAAACGATGACAGAGATGAAAACCCTGCACAGTTTCACGTGGAAAAACATCATCTGTGCAAGAGAATGAAGCACCGATCAAACACAATGTCTTGATGTGTGTTATGTATCTCAGTAATTGCTGTCTGGGCACGTAAGTTCTGTCTATAGACCATCAGCTTCACACTGACATTTTGTCATCTTTTATTCCTTTTTTTGGATGCTGATTCTCCACTTCAAAGAAACCAGAGGCATGTTTTCCTCTCCCCCCCAACCATGGTTTAATTTTACAGGAACTCTCTCCTAGATTACAATCACAGGGGGCCAGCTCTCCTTTATGAGACATCCTGCCATTATGCCAAATCTACCCTCGTTTAAAATGTTACTGATAAGTGTAACACGAGTGTTGGCAATGTAATATGTTAAAAGCTCTTATTGCACTGTTGACTCAGAGCCTGGTCTTTGCTTTACAGGGGCTAAAAAAAGTTGCATGATTCAAACTAGGATTGGGTGCAGAGGCCAGGCAATGGGGAGAGAATTTTCATGACGTGAACACAGTCGTCATGAGTGGTGAACAGCAGTCATCTCAGGTGGTTGAGTGTTTCGGAAACAATTTCACCTCAGTAGCATCTTTGTGAGAATGAAATACTGTAACTCCGGAGCTAGAAAAAGACTACAGGGTACTGAGGGGGGATATGTCAATTCACCCTCTGAGAATGAATGAATCTCATGGTGGTGGGAGAGGAAACTTCAGGGGATAACCCAAATCCTCATGATTAATGCTCTGAGGAGGAGCTGTGTCTGTATTCAGTTTCATGGCAATCTATCCCATAGTTGCTGAGACATTTCACGAAATAAGAAAGCTGTCAACCTTATGGTAGCACTAAATAAAATGGCATCAGGATTCATCCCTCTATATATATATAATATTTGAGCTATTTCAATCTGGACCAAAGTGGATGAGAGACTGACCAACATTGCCACAACACTGGTGTGGCTTCAAATAAGGTATATAAGTTATATACACCATTTAAAAACGAACTGAGAAAAAACCCATTTTACATATTGGCTTGGTGAAAATAGGAAATTACAGATACATCCAAAGCCTCTTAAAATGTCTTGAATAATCCACATGGTTATTCTGAGAATCAGCAGGTGCACTTAAAAGGCAGACACATCGTTTACCTTCACACCTTAAATACTTGGTTATAATCTGGTTCTACAGTATAATGGGCACCGAACAATTTGATCAATATTCAAGTTTCATGTGGCGATTTTCAAACTAAATCGTCATCAGCCGACTGAATGGGTAATATCAGTTGCTTATCATCACTACCATATATATGGGACTCTACTCTACTTCTTAGTTGGCTCACTAGGCTGTCATCCTCTATTCTATTAGTAAGCTGGATCACTCATCCATGTTGAACTAAACTGCTCTACCGCACCAGTCAGATGGCATAATATGAAAAGCAACAACGTTAGGAAAGATTCATGGGAGTATTAGAATACCAAAAACTGCATAAAGAGGAAGGGTGTGAGGTGTGGTGGATGGGTCAAACACACAGGCCTTTCACCAAAATCCACTTTCTTACATAACGTTCTTCAGCATTTTAACCAAAACCACAATCTTTTCCTAAAACTAACCATGTAGTGTTCTAACCCTACCCAACTAAAGGGACTCATGGAGCGTTCAAAACGTTGCCATGTGAATAGATGATAACGACCTTCTGAACCCACTAGTTGGTGTAGCAGGCTACTTCTCACTCATTTAATATATGAGCCTGATGACCAGTGATTATGGAGCGACAATATTCACAATGGGTGGAACTGTAACACGTGGATAGCTTGTAAACATAGCAACTGGCAGTGCATCACAGGCAGGCAAACAGTGGAAGATCATGTTTCCTTATGTTTCGCTGGATATTTACACACACACACACTAATCTGATTATTGGACTATTGGAATAATCACAATAATGCTAGATAAAAAATCATGTACTGCACACAGTTCAAAGTGAATAACACCTACTTTACATGGATTTAAAAAAATAAATCCCAATCTTCTCAGAGGAGGGGGTGGGATTAGATCACACTCTCCTTGTTGCTGAAGATCTGAAATGTTGCAAATGTTGCAGTGCAATCGAAGAACTGTGAGATATTTCTAACTGCACACACATAAACCCCCACACTTGGAAATGCCAACATCTCCTCTTCCCAGCCTTTCGAGGGCGGAATGAGGATGTTTTTAAAATTAATTTTATTTTTTTTACAGTCATTACATCCGACCTTATCTCTCAGAGCCTGCACTGGGTTGTCAATGACAACTGGCTTTAATCTCTACCCCCTCCCGACAAGCAGCGCTGACGGGCCCTTTCTTCCCGATTCCTCAGACACGTAGCCAGACATAAATTAATCTGTCACTCACTGCTAGTATTAATGTGGGGATGACACACAGCTGTGCATGCAAACAAACACACACTCTCTCTCTCACACACACACACACACACACACACACACACAAAGACAAATGTACCCAGCATTAAAAAGCGTTAGACAAACTGGGACACCATAGCGTGCCAAAAGTGGAAAAAGCCTTTGGAAAAGCTTTTCTCTTAAACTGCATCAATCAAATACCCTGACAGAGAATGAGAGATTTAAGGACTTGAGAATGTCCATCAGCATTGCCACAGACATGCTTTTCAATTTTAAACCTGTAAATAACAATGCCAAAAAATAATCTCGGCTAAACACTCGGGATGTGATTGGCATTCTGGAAACATTGAGGAAGATTGATGGACACAGGGATGAAAGCGCCTATCTGATCTGATGACTATACCTCTAAAAGCAGTTCCTTTTTGTTATAATAAAGTTTCCTAAGTCGAGAGATATGAAACTCACATCATATGTTAGAAGGCAAAATCATTTCTTCCGGTAGTTACAAGCCTGTAGAGACGATGTTATCTGGTTATCTGTATCTACTTTTCTCCCCATGGTCTCTGAAAGCAGTCCTGGGCATTAGGAGTCCAAGATAAATGGCTTGATCAATGGCAGACATTATCTGGATCTGGTAGGCAATAATCAAATCAAGTCGACATCGCGGGCGCGGAAAGACCTGGCCTGTCAGCGGGAACAAACCTACTTCACTGGCCATCAGTCTAACGTCGCTGCCGTGGGACTCGCTTTGGAAAACAATGCAGACAAGAAAATTGGTTTAACCTTCACTGCCTAAAATGCTTTAGTTACATCCCTAATGCAACCCCCTCCAACACACACACACACACACACACCCTCACCACTACTCTGCCCAGTCACAAGAGAAATGGGAGACCCTTTTGCCTAAATTACAGACATTGCAGTGGAATGTGGGCTGTGGGCTGGGATGCCGTGGATAATTTCAGACCAGTCAATCACTCCCTCCCCTTCTTACTGAAGGGAGCATATGTGCTACCCGCCTTAAAACACACACACACACACACACACACACACACACACACACACACACACACACACACACACACACACACACACACACACACACACACATGATTTTACCTCGAACATTTTCATTTAGTGTCAGTATTATTACCCAAGTCAAATGATTTTAGAGCCCAAATCTGTGTCCTTATTTATAACGCTGTCACCCATATTTACATAGAGATTAAATGGACCGAGGGAATCAATTGTCTTAGCTTTTGAAGCAGGCATGTGACAGAGGAATCACAATTTAAGTGTCCTCTATCTTAAGAGCTTATTTGTTTGTGCAGTTCACTTCCATCTCTACATCACGTCGGAAGAATCAGTGCTGCTTGTCAGGTACACGGGTTCATTGATGGGCTTATTCAGTGTAACCTCATCGAGCCGTCGTGGCATTCGATCCCAATGACAAAAAACAGTAGAATTATAATCCTCTTTTAATTTGACCCTAATTTTCTCTCTGAAGCTTTACAGTGGAGCCATATCCCAGGCGGACAAAACCTTCCTCACAGATAACCTGCTGCATGACGAACCCTCTGCTTTAATTTTTCTCCCTAATCTGCATGTCTTTATATTTGTGGAGACCCAGCAGACATCTACAACCAAAGAACTGTGGCGCTGGAACCCCCCCGTGAGGCCTCGACTTAATACTAAGCAAGAGCAACTGCGCTGGCAGGGATAATAATTTCCCTTTTTCTATCTTTCTTCACAGCGACGCGATGGGAACGAGGAGACAGGGGGAGGCAGGGAGATAAAGGAGGAGGAACTAGAGAGGAAGAGAGCGTTAGAAGAAAACAAAACAGGAGGAGATGGGGAGAGACAGATGAGACTGAGAGGGGGAAGGAGCCATACAGGGGAGGTAGTGGGGAAGAAAAGGAGGGGAGAGAAACAGCCTGCTGTGTTATTTAAAAAGGAATGACTACAGGAAAGCACTGAGGAAATCACCACTAAGGCGTTGTATTAAAACCTGTCTGACCCTCTGCAGACCCCCCCCCCAGAGTAATCCACCCGGCTGGTGGAGTATGGTCAGAAGGATTAGGCCTCTGAAATGCTCCGTCAAGACCATTCTGTCAGGCCCCAATGGAGACAGCTCCAGTCATCCACCCACACCCCCCGCACTCCACTCAAACAAGCCTCTCCAAGGCTCTCTCTCTGTGCTCAACAGCTCCAGAGTGGGGGCCTGATGATAGGCTCTCTAGGGGGACACAAGATGGGCCACGGACATCAAAAGCCAGCAGGGTGACAGACAGCAGGGAGGTCTCTGACCGCCCTCCCCCGGTCTACCCCTTTTTTCCCTTTCTTTCTCTGTCCTCCTCTCTCCCTCCTTCTATCTCATCCCAGGCCCCGCTAGCCATTGAGAGGTTTCTAATTGCATTTTGCAGGGCCTGAGCTAAATAAGGTCGTTGTTCTGTCTTCTGCTGGGGGGCTGAAGAATGGGAGGGACAGAAATGGGCACTTTAGGCCCCTTTGAGACCAAATAAAACCCTAGACATGAGATGCTCGGCACGTCACCAGAGGGGGAGATGATCTGTGACCAGTCTCAATTAAAATTGAATACTGATTGTTTTTTGGTTGACAGGTGATCCGTGCTGTGTCCCCTCAAGTGTTCCTCATGCTCTACAAAACACTTGAATGCCAGGAGCCTTCCATACTTTGAGTATCTCTGTGAGAAAGGGGGCCTTATGGCTGTGGTTGCAGAATGTTGTGTGTGTGAGCATGTGTGCTGCAGGGATCTGAGCGTCTATCATGTGACAGAGTGTTTTAACATGTCAGCGTCCACTGAGACGGCGCTGGGAAATCCTCCCTGACCTCGTCGCCCCTCTGCTGCTCATCTCCCCCTCTGTGTAACACTAGAACATGGGAGAATGGTTGAACAAGAGGAAGACTGAGTGTGTGCGTCCATGTGAGTGGCGTGTTTGGAGACAGGAGCAATTTCATCTGTGAATCCCCTCTTTACAGCCTATACAGCAGGGAAGTGAGATGGTGGTTTGTGACCTACATGTGGAGCTGGTTGAAGGCCAAGACTGGGGCCGTGACTGGGCTGCAGGGGGTCTGTCTGTTGACAAGAACAGGAAGCCTCTTCCGCTTTGAAGCCCTGTATATTTAAATATTTCATGACCCCCTCATCTCAAGCCCCTTTTATCAGATTTACGCTCTGGTTCGTGGCTGCCTTTCATTAATAGCACAGCGAGAGGAGTTAGTGTCGATCTAATGCCCCCATCAGCGAGGAGATCTGAGGGAGCCTCTCCCATACCCGAGCCCTTTTGGCATTCAGCATATCTGGAAGACGATCTCGTTAAACGCTAGTAACAATTACACCAATTACAGATAAGCCTAAGTGTGTCAAAGCCACAACATGATGTTTACAATGATTAGCATGCAGCGTTATCAGCAGGGATGGCAATCAACACTAGTGGCTGGTGCTTCACAAGATCACAGGGCTCTTTATCTGTCACTATCGATAAAAGGCCACCGGCTGAAGACAGACCTGAGCGTAGCTGTCATGTTTGGCACTGGATCATGCTGCTGGTACCCAGCCTCAGTTAAAGGAAACCAGGTTTGATGGAAGACTTTGCAAGATGTTACAGGAACAGAACAATGATTTCACAGGGCTTGAAGCTACGTTTTTTCCCCAAGAGCATGTGTGTTCCTAGGCAGAAAGATTTAGGTGCAGATAAGGAACTTTTCTACTTCCAACTGTACTTATTAGATAATTATTTAATTATGTATACTTTAAACTGCTTCAAACTGTATGAGTGGAATGAACGTGTATAATAAAGTAGTTCTACTCCTCAGTCCGTTTAGACACAAAGGATATCACATCATTGGTTCAGCACAGTGACAGCTATAATCGCCATTGTTGTTGCGTTATCACCCTCTTTGCTGCTTTTTGTAATATGTTTTGCTTGACATGTCTTCCCCTAGGGTTAAGGCTAATGTAAAAAACAGAAAAAAACTAATAAACATTAAAACACTCTAACATTAAGTTATTCGCACTAGGGCTTATAAATAATATCTTGATATCTTTAGGCTCGGCACTATAATGTCTTTAAGATTATATCACTGTTTGATTTAACCCTTTGGTGCATACGATCACACCAGCATGATCATTCTAGTAAACTCATCTGCATTCATTCACATTTTAGGGCTTTAATTTTGAAATTACACATCAGAATGTATTGATATTATCTGAGTGACACTCGTTACCTATTTACACTTATTTTTAATCATCTTTAATTTTTTTTCTGGATGCAGTGTTCTGCACTGAGTGGTGTTTTACAGTAAGTGATGGAACAGAGACGTGATACTGCTACCTTTAGCTTAAATTGTTTTGTGACATATTTTGCAGAAGATAGTCATCTGTTCCACATCTGCCCTGCTGTAACTGAACCACCTCCAGATGGTAGACATGCTGTTATTTTTCTTTATAGAATTCATTCTTCTGTGCTTTGCTACTCTCAGGAATCTTCCTCTATTCTTAACTGACATGGACACGGGGCAATGACTGACATCAAACTGGTGGGCGTGGTTGATCAGTCTGACTAAAATGTGGAATATAAGGAATATGTTGATATAACTATACACATATGCACATATGATCCTGTATACATTTTACAGTTTGCACACATCTCTCGCCCTGTGCAGCCCTGTTATCAAAAGAAAGAACATCACAGCTTGCCACACCCATATTTCTGTTCATTTTCGTCACATGCATCACACAGAAAGACTCTTAGGATGTCATTAAAGCACTCCTGAATCTATTCTTGCAGTAAACAATCCTGGTTATCGGATCGACCAATGTGAATGATGTGTGTTTCCAGCAGTGAAGTGGAGCTCAGCGTGGGCCAGTAGATTTCCACGTGTGCTGACATGGCGCAGGGCACCAGCCCTGAAATGTGTCTCTGAGGCTGGTGACCATGACAAGGCCCTGCTTGTCTGCTTGTAATAGAGATGCCTTTGAGAGCAGCCTGCGTCTGCCCGCGGGACACATTCCACGCTTTCCTCCACAAACTCTGCGCGGCCGTCAGGATCTGGGTCCTAAATGTGCACATTGTGAGGCTGCCCCGCTGGCTGCCTGACAACAGCACATTCACCATGGGGTTATTTGAGTGGATCCAGGCTCCCGGCGCGCAGATAGAGCATGTTCTCTCTCTGGAAGGGTGTGTGATTCTTTGTGAACGGGTGTGTTGTTTGTTTATGTAATTGTGTTGAACAATCCACCTTAAGAGTTTGCTTTTGCTATTAAAGCGATGCCAGGAGAGGCATAAAATAGTGCAAGTGTATGTGACCAGAGAGTGACGTGGAATTAGACCTGCGGTTTCTGTATGTGTGTGTGTTTGTGGCCTGGTTTCAGTCTGGGACACAGGGGACCATCAGCGCTAAGGGCCACCCAGGCAACAGCCTGTGCTAAGCCCAATCATCAGTGCCTGTCTCAGCTGGGCTTATCATGTACTGTGTTTACCAACACCAAGCTTCAACAAGATGATCTGGTGCAGCTTGCTGTCGGTCTCACTCTCTCTCTTCTCTCACTGACACACACACACACACACACACACACACACACACACACACACACACACACACACACACACACACACACACACACACACACACACACACACACACACACACACACACACACACACACAGCCTGTAAGAGGATTTGCACTGGCAACAGGGACAGGCTGCGTTGCTTATCCAGAGAGAAAGCTGCAGCACCACACACACAGCTTGACCTCTCCTCACATGCCTGAATACACAGGTAAACACACACCATTCCCTGAAGGAAACTGCGGTTTGGCTTGGCCTTTTTAATAAAGTTTTTAATTCAGTTTGATGGAGGGCTGAATGAACAATACCGTGGTCCGCAGTGATCACACTTTTAGCCAGATGTACAGTACTTAAGGCTCCATGCTAATGGGTTTAATACACTCTAAACTCAACAGTAAAACAACAAACCTTCCTGCTGTAATTGTACTGTTCAGGTGAAAAAATAATAATGTTATTTATGAATGCACAGAAACTTCACAAGAAAAAAAGCACTTCTATGTAGAAATCTATAGATCGGCTTATTTGTAGCTACCACACTTACTAAATAACTTGCTCTTCTGGTTTGTTCCCTAATTGTTGAACGCACTTATTGGAAGTTGCTTTGGACAAAAGCGTCAGCTAAATGAAATGCAATGCAATGAAAGGCATTGTCTCTAGATAGTAGCTTGCTGTCTAGATGGAATATGAAACCAATATTTGAAAGGTCTTGTCATCACATTTGATACTATGTGTTTTGTTTTCTTTATTTGTCTGCCTGTTTGCAAGCTTCGACAATAAGCCTTTGAATTGAATTGTTAGCAGGAGCAGCTCTGGCTGTGTTTTTCCCTACTGATTAGTCTGCTCCGGTGGCCAGGTTGTTATGCGATAACAGAGGGCGGTTGCTTGGCTGGCCCTGAGGAAGTCACCCAGAGGGAGTTCACTGACCATCTGACCAGGGATATAAGAGGAGCGTCTTTTAGTCATGCTCGATTGAGTCCAGTGTCTGGCTCCACCAAAGCCTCCAATCTGCAAGGGAATCTAACAGAGACAGAGAGGCCTGAAAACACCTATCATCCACTAACGCTCCAGGCACAATAACACCTGACACTGCCTATGACTTCACACATGGAGGGGCACACATCCAGTACATGCATAACAAATTAGCCAGCATGCTTTCCTATGTAAAGCCACAAACTGGTGAACTGCATGTATGTGGCACTAAAAATGTACACTTGATACATGTGATACGCAATTATTCACACCATCACACACACACAAACACACACATTGTCAGTGCCTGCGGGAGGTGTCCTCCTGCGATCCTTGAGGTGCAGATGTGTCAAAACAACATATTGGTTTCACTCCTCTGTGCCGTGGTGTTGCTTTGTTCCTTTACCCTAAAAAAACCCCCACTGGATCTGATTTGCTCTGCATATGCTGATGCATTTTTCACGACTTACTGTGAAAACACCATGTACCTTGACATTAAAAAGCAATTTAGCACTCTCAGGATTAAAAGCGCATGTTAAATTGAAGGCTACACTTGGCGTGGGCATGAAAAATTGAGCAACTCCTTATATTAACCAGGTTGAGCGCTGCACATAGCATTTAGATAGACGAAATGGAATCTTTTAGCATTACTAATTCATCAACAGGAAAGCTGTGGTTGAGACATCGTGCACAATTCCTTTACACTGCTGAATACAAACATTAGCCGGCTTGCAGTCGAAGCTGTGCTGAAAAGTGCGAAAACCAGGTGGATGTCTATCAGCGGGGATTGTTAAATGTAACCTACTTTCGTCAGTTCTCTTTAATTTCAGTTAAGCTCTGCTTCTTCTATTCCCTTAGACAAGCTGTGAACGGTCCTTCAACCTTTATTCGATATATTCACATACTGTCCATTCCACTGCACTGACGGAAGAAAAACTACTCATATTCTATCTACAGTACATCTGTGATCTCTTTCTAAACTGATTTGATCCACAGTAAGGAGTCTGCTGGCCTGTGGGGAAAAGCAGACTAGACACCCCTGTTTAAATTGGCTCTGATTCCAAAACGTCCTCTTTTGTTTCCTCTCACTACGCTGAGGAAACGATGGAAGAGAGCAGATAAAAAGAGCAGGATGAACACCCGTTTAGTGGACCGTGGCCCCACTTAAACATAATGATGGATGCTAATGATGCCCATAATTACCGTTTCTAAAATGGTGATAATTACAATTCTTTTATAGCTCTATATCCGCAGCCTATCTTGATAATGATTGTCGGAGTGATAAACAGTGATTGCCAGTGTTTGACCTTTGGAAGTACCAATATAACAAATAAAGCACTGCAGGATGAGACGAGTGGCTTACTTTAGATGACTTGCAACAATTACTTTAAATGGTGAGAAAAGTTATTTACTGATGCTTGTATATAACCTCATTACATACGATAATGCAATAGGAGTGATAGAAGATCTATATAAGCCATACTTGAACCTACATTAACTGATTTTATGGCCACTTTGGAGCAGAGGATACAAGCAAGCACAACACTGGTGCTTGTTAGCAACATTAGAACAAACAGTGGCTTATCTGCTAGACCAGAAAAAAAAACAGTTCAGTCGGAACTATCGCCAATGTAGTTTATTTAGTAAATCATCACAATCTGTACAGGAAGTGAATCAACCCCAGGCCTGATATGCAGGTCCAGTCTTCGTCAGAGCAGCCCAGTGCTGTAATGTTGGCATGGCTCCCCTGTCACATGGTACAGATTACGCCTGTGTTACGCCAAATGCCTGATAATGCAATCAAGCAGCTTTGAAGCTGGGTGATTCTCCAGTGCCTGCTGTAATGAGGGGAAAATGAAACCATTCCCTCAGTGTCTGACTAACCCTCTGATGAGACCTTCATCAGTGAGAGACAGACAGAGAAAAAGCATTTAAAATGAACTCATCCATCTTCAGCCATAAGCTCAAACAGGCTGAGGGGGGCAGAGCACTACTTTTGGACTTCTGGAACCACCTATTGTACGTGTTATCACATACATCTTGAGTACTGTATTAATCCAGGTGGGATATTGAGAAAGTGTGTGATTTTTGCTGTCAAGTTGCCAAGTTTTCCACAATAGTAGTCGACTAGTATTTTGCATAAAGTTCTAGCATTCTAATGTGACATGTTCATAAACATGAAAAATCAAATAAATAAATAAATATTAATATTAAGAAAAGATTTTAGAAAGCATTTTTAGAAGAGTTCTTGACGTTGTCACTTGTGTGTCTCAGAGAACAGATACACTTCCAATTTAATAAATGTATCAATCCAAATGCATCAACCGATACAGTACAAACACTGCTGATTTCTTCTCATGGAGCCGACATGAAGACTATTTTTGTTCAGTAAATTTCTGCTGTCAGCCTGGTAGCGGCAGGTTAGCCAGCTGCTGTCACTCAGCTGCTGCTGACAGACGGCTGAGACGAGATAAGAGATGTGAATTTCCAGTATGGATATGACAGAGCGTTACGTGTCGCTCATGTCTTCAAACCAGGATTATAAGTAAACAAAAGAAGAACAATATAACCAGTTGTCATCAAGAGAGTGTAGCCACCCTCGACATGGACTTCCACTGACAGCTAACGATTGCCATGACAACATGTAAACACAAACAATCACAGAACTAGTTGTCTGCTGCCAACAGTGACGACTTTTGATTGTAGTAGTCAACTAGTTGGTGAAACGCCTACTGTGTGAGAGATTAAGGTAAAGTTACTCAGAGAGAGATGGAGGTGACGGCTGCATTCTGTCTGCAGCTTAAACTGCCAGCTACAGTATTAACCACTGAACATAAGACAGATCTGTGCATCTACCATCTACTCCTCCATTCCCTTCATCACTCGAGCTCTCCAACTCTCTGCCTCCTTAATGCAACATACTCAGTGACTGCAATGCTCTGTCCTTCCAAGAGAATATTCACTTTATTACATGGCACTATCTCACTCTGTACACATTGACTGTACCTTTCATTTGAACCCCTCTGGAAATAGAGATGTACACTTATGGGGCTTGTGAAGGCCAGTGTCCGAGAGCTTTTATATGGACAAGGTGTTTTTGCTGAAAATAGCCTTAGAGGTCAACTAGCCTGCATTAGACATGTTACAGTTTACTATTTTGAAACAAACTGGAGTCTGTGGTGCTTTCAGGTAGCTCCTCGTCAAGGTGCTTTACCTCAGCAGAAGTTTAAGCTGAACTGTGCTGCACTGTTTAATTAAAACATTTAAGATGAAAAATCGACAATACAATTTGAGAAACTAATTTGTTTGAGGGAAATTGATTTTAATTCTAAAAGACTGGAAGTACCAATATCAGTTTGAAACACCAAAACCCAAATTGTTTGTACTTAAAAGTCTGCACTACAATAATCTTTTTGCCCAACTATTCAACTCATCATTTCGAGTTACATTCTCACACTGAGTTTGACAAGAGTAATGCTATTGTATGTAACAACCTACTGATATACCGTAAGGTTTATTGTATTGTAACATCCATATTATCAGTGTTAGGCATGCTTACAGAGTGATGTGCTTGCGTGCACACTGAATAGAAACATTTAATTTCTGGTGTCACGCTCACAATGGGACACAATGATGGAAGCCATTTTTTGACAAAGACATGGTTGGTCTGCGATGTGATGAGATAACACCGAGCAATCATTTTTTCATTTCATTCACCACAGACCCAGCAATCACAGACACATCCAGCCTGGTACTGGATTGAATTAGATTCTGTGCTGTTTACCTCTCTTGTATATAGTGTATATAATGGATGCACCATCTATTATATAAAGCTTTATTCTGTATAGAAGAAGCTATTCTCATTTTTCATTTCTAGGATGCTAAAAGTTTATTTAGTGTGTCAGGGTCTGACCCCTCAGCCCAGATCACTGCAGGGTAATAATGCACTGATATCACCCTTCTCAGCAGTGATCGCTATCATTGTTGCTAATATAACCACACCGTATGAAACCACACACAAACACACACTTAAACACAACTTGAAGATGGATGTCTCCTGCACTTCCCTGATCTTATCTTTAATGAAAACCAGGTAGATGCAACAGCCCAGTCACATCAGCTGCCTGTCTGTACTGAGCTATGACCCTCCGCGCTTCTCTGTCTGTCTGTCTCTCTCCATTCAGCTGATGATTCATGACTGCTGATCGATGGCAGCTCCTGTGTCGTTCCTAACAAGTGTTAGCTTGTGATCATTTTGCTGACACCTGACAGGAGGCGGCCCCTGGGGGTGGAGGAATTTGGACATGGCAGAGTGTGAGGATGCTGTCTGCCTCCCACATGAAAAGCCAAGAACAAAGCTGGCAGTATGCCCCCAACAAAATCAAATGATTGACCTCAAACTCCCATTGAATACAGAGAAAAAGGCTGTGTACTTTGTAGTAGCACAAGTGAATGCAATTGAGGGGTTTACAATGCCTGGTGGGGGCAGATGAGGTGGGAAATACCAAAAATGCGTAATATCCTAATGCAAGAAAACACTTTAATCACAGAGAGTTAGGTTGGAGTAGCCACTTCAATCAGTCTTATATGAGTGATGTGACTGATTAATGAAGGCTTTAATCAATAAAGAAGACCAGAATAGGCCTTTTTAATGCAGGACATGTAGACTTGCCAAATTCAGGTGTAACTAATAACATTAATAATGGCTGTGTTCCACTTGGTTGTACAAGTCCCGGTTCTGTTTTTGTGCATGCTGGTTTTAGATACAACTGTAATATTCTTTTGGAAAAGGCCTACCATGCTTTTGGATGATAACAAAGCCTTCTAGTTGACATGCTTACAGTACTGAATTCATCATACTAACCTACCCTATAATTATATTTGCAGCATCAGAGTGTCTAGTGATGATATTTTAAATTTCTATTCCTTTCTATTTTCCACAATATATCTGTCGTTTGTCAAATTCAGTTATGTAAATCCGTTTTCTTAGCGTGTCATCTTGATTGTATTGTTTGTTTTCTGCCTTGTTTTGTTTTGTGGATGAGATGTTTTTATATTCCCCATGGGATGAACGCATCAGCACAAATTAACAAGTTGCACGGCTTCTGTTGTTTTTTCTTCATCATATTTTTTATGACACCATTTTTATCACTTTGAATGTATGTTTTATCACTGTGCAATTAAACAAAAATGAATTATACATGTTCTGCAACCAGAAAATGTGTTTAGATTAGGTACTTGAAAGGCATTTAATGAGCAGACCTATAAGTATGACAATGATTCTGAAATCCTTTTTTTTTCACAGCGTATCAAGAACGAACCATTGTGTTGGCTAATTTTACAATCAGTTTTTAAAATACACGCATGGCACAATTAAAGGGGCTCATAATCCCCAGCTTGGCCCCCTGTGGTTAAATAATACACTTTTCCATCATTAGAGGTTTATTTTAGCTCAAATATTTATAACTAAAAATAATAATTTGTCTTTGACTAAAGAAGGACAAGCCTCCACAGGATTGTTTTTACTGGCCTTTATGTCTCCTGAACTGTGAAGCTAGACTCTAGACCAAGGTCATCCTCACCCGGTGGGAGCGTTATATGCTTCATCCAGTCCAACACGACCAAACCAGGTTTATTAAATCCACACTAGCATCTGGTAATGCTCATACTACACTTAAAAGATATTACCATTGCTTCATATAAAGGCTTATATAATGTGCACACCTTACATAGCTTAATCATCACTTTAAAACAACATCTGCAATACAGCCTTTGCTCTCAAACCTCAGAATTAAATTAAACCTTTGGGTTTAATTAAAGGCATTCAAATATCTGAATCCAAAAATTGTAAACCGAATACAATGGCGAACAACCTGCATGTGTCTGCTATCATAAACCACCTAAGTCATGAGGAATTAAACTGAAACTGAAGCGAATGTGAGTCTCAGTTGTAGCAGTGTGAGCTACGGTTGTAACACGGCTAAAACAGCATTAAACAAACAGTCCACGTTTATTTTATAACAAGGATATGATCAGATAATGTATATAACACAATGATATTATTAAAACTTACCGAAATCTACCTGTTGGTGCACTTGTGTCTTGGATATTTCATTTTTAAAAAGAAACATGTAACAACCTACGCATAAACAATAATATTTTGTCCCTCATATCAACGAATAATCATGATAAATAATAATGATCTCAGTATTGATTAAAATAATCTTGACTATCATTTTGCCATAATGGTGCAGCCCTAATTTGAGGGATGACAAATTGATCAGAGAAGGAGTGTGTTGAAATCCCCAACTAAACACCCCTGATCTGATGCTCCATCCCTCAACTTTCTCTCATCCATTCACTCACACACACAGGCACTTGACTGGCCACTTAATTCTATAAATATTCTATGTAAATCTGTGGGTATAGAAAAGCCTGCTGGTATAAATAGAACCTTTGTTTTCAGGAAGGAGGACACTGAGGAAAGCGTAGCTTTGCATTGTTTTGCAGACAGAAGTTGGGGCCGGGGGAGGTGCTGAATAGGGAGTCTCATGTTGTTAGGGCTTGAAATAATGACGACAAAATCTCTGAGCAGAAATGATTTGATTAGTGCTTTCAGGTCTAAAAAGGAACCTGGATGCGTACCAAATGACTGTGGAGAGGGAAGGTGCGACAGAGCTCTTAATTGCTGGAACTGCACCTAGAGACTTGATGATTTGTGACATCTTATCCGGTGCTCTGCGCTAACACTAATAACTGTTAATTAACTGCAGCAAGGATGCCAGAGGAGAAGCAAGGGAGGGGATGCACACACCCTCTCTCACACACATGGCCTTGTGTGTTCTCTAGATTAAAGGAAAAAGCATCTCCGGGGATGTATATGAGATGGAGCGAAGATGTTGTGGAGGTCAGGGTGCTTGCTGTTCTGTAATGCTAATGGGCATGATGGAGCCATACTGCTATCAAACGAGAGAAATAACCGCAGCGATGCTGTTATTGTTTTCACATTGATCCGGCTGTGTAAATCTGTTAGCCCTAATTGGTCCACGAAGACGGAAAACAAAGTAATGTTCCATTCCAAGGCCAACTTCAATTTCCAAAGCAGATGTTCACAGATGTCGTTTTTGTCATCGGAAGCGTCAGCATCTGCAATCAAGCTCTTTAGTGCAATGACAGGGGAACGCATGTGTTCAGTGCTATCCTCATTATAAGCAAAGTGCCTGGTGTGGCCTCATTCCCCGTGTGACTGTGCATGTAGAGAGCTCTGGAGCCCTCCTCCACCGGAAACAGCCGCGACATGCACGGCCCTGTGTAACGTCCTTTTGAAAGCCAGGCCATATTTGTGGTGATTAATGATAAATCACAAAGGGGCCTCTTGGGTCTGATTGCTTGATGGATCATGCTTATGTTTATGCATTAA
This sequence comes from Echiichthys vipera, assembly GCF_963691815.1. Lineage (NCBI taxonomy): Eukaryota > Metazoa > Chordata > Actinopteri > Perciformes > Trachinidae > Echiichthys > Echiichthys vipera. Next base: position 23,481,849 of record NC_139839.1, on the reverse strand, counting down.
CACAAATCCATTAGATGACATGCCCCTAAAAGGCTGATGATGTCTACAACAGATGACATACTGCATAGATAGTGGGCCAATGAGGTGGTCTGGTTTCTTGCAAAATGTATCCAGAATCAGACACAACTTACTCCTGACTCGTCCCCCTCTATTATTTGACATTAAAATGCGCAAGTCATCTCAACTGCTTTTTTTCTGTTAAGATGAGAAAATGACACAAAATGCTAATTTTGTGTCATTTTCAGGTAATGATTATAGTGCTACACACACTCATTTGGTTCATTCATAAATTTACAGGCCTTTAGGGTTATTTGAAGTCTTGAGCTAGAGAGAGCTGGAGCATTGATGGAGCTGAGGTGGGCCTAATGAAGCCTACGGTCTATGCTCGCCTTTTGTGATGGCACCCACCTGTCACCCAATGAGGAACACTCTTAATTATGCAAAACTTACATTTGTCATGACCAGTGAAGTTAGCTATAGAGATCAAACCCATTTTTTGTACCAGGTTGTAAATCAGGCTGTTTATTTCTGCTTTAAGGTTGTACACTATAAGTTTTGAGATACAGTGTTTCTAGCGGCCTCTTTGGCACTAAAATGTAACTGCAAGCCTGTTCTTTCAGAGCCCTCCTTCTTGTCATGTTCACGGTTGCTATGTGTGCTGACTTTTTTTGTTGTTGCTCTTTTGTAAACTTTATTGAAACACATTCACCTCTCTACTTCTGATCCGTCCCCTATATGTGACTCTCCTAAATGCACCCCCCCCCACACACACACACACCTTCCTATTACTCCTCTGCCCTTACTAGCCTGACTCAAGTTTCCGATTACAAGTGAACGCAGCATGACTGTTGATGAGTTAGGCCGACAGAAAAACTGCTGTCAGCAGAGACACCAAAATGGCGGCTTATTTACATTAAGTGAGGGAATGTCGCCACAGACACAGATATGGGAATATTTAGCAAAAAGGAAAGTAGAAGTGGGTCATGTGATCAATCACCATTGTTTTAACTTACTCTTTAATAGTTACTTGAAAGACCAATAAGTAGATGAAAATCTTATGGAGTACAACCTTAAAGTTGGGTATTTTAACATGGTCTATAAGGGGATTGACTCTCTTTTTGAAGCCAGTGGCCATCCGAGAAAATGCAGTTTTTTGCTCTTGTGTCTTGGCTTCATTTCTTAGCCTCGGAAGTTTACTGCTCGACCGAAACCCATTTCTTCATCGGTACCTGTACCCGACTGTGTCTTGAATATAAGCTCTCCAAATGTCTTTCATAATGTCTTTTGCTTTGTTTCCGTGTATATTTTAATTGGTCAGAGTTGATGCTTTGAGTCAGAAGGGGCTAATGACATTAGAAGACACCAAATTTACAATTTATGTATTTATTTATTTTATTTATTTTACTTTTGTCTGTCTGTTGTCTCTGACAAGTCTGTCGGGTGGATTTTGGGTTTGGTCTGTCCGTCTTTTTCTTGTTGGGATTGTTTTTATATAGTTATTTGTAAAAAAGAAAAAATGATTGTTTTGTATGATAATTGCTGGAGGAAAAAAACCTTGACCTCTACTTGTGGAGCTTTTCATCCATACAGTATAATGACATACAAATTTTACATTGAAATGGCATAACAGTGTGTATAGACTATTAAGTGTCAAGTATTTGAAGGCTGATTCTCTATTTTCTTCCCTATCTAAACAGCTGTCATGATTCATGAATCCAGCAATGCCCTCGCCGGGAGAGCCAGAGCTGTCTTGACAAACAAACACGTCTCCACTGTTATTACCGTGTTTCCATTCCTCCTCCAGTGCTTACTGCTCTAGTGACAGCGACACAAAGAGACATGAAGAGCGTGGCCCTGGAGTAGATAAACAAAGAATGCCATCACATGTCACTCCTGCTTGGACTGATGCACTGGCTGGAAATTGAGGGAGTTGGAGGGAAGGCTGGAAGGCAAAACACACATATGCATACACACACAAAGGCATGTCTCCAGTAATAGCTTTTCATTTGTCCCTGACATGCCTCGGTCGAGCCATTGCCTTCAGATGTCGTGTGTTAAATACCTAGGGCGAACAAGGTTACACATTCTGATGGGCACATTCACATTTTCAATTGAGACCTCTACAGTCTATTAAGCTCCGGGATACAGTGTGGCCTAGAGAGACAGAGGATGCTGTGAGACAGGAAATGGAGCAAATAGACTGACAAGTTGGCACGTCGCTCATTGTTATTTTACTGGGGCCTCTGTGTGCTCTTGTCAATGCATAAAGCCTCAGTGAAGGACATGGAAGATCACGCTGCTGTCTGCTAATAAGAAGAAGGCACACTGTATGTTTTGTTTGGTTCCGTGGTTCTATCACACATCAAGGCAAGACCCTGAAGCGCTGTTTGAGCTACACAGGTGGGCAGAAATTCTCCTTCCCACATTTCAATTTGACAACACAAGTGCTCCAGGGCCTTCATAATTTGCGGATACTGTCAGTGTTTCACTAACAATAGCAGATAAGCCAAGTGATGAATGGAAACGTGACAATATTCAGAGCTTGGGGTCCTACAAAGATTACGAGCCAAGAAAAAAAACTGCACATGGCAGTTGTGTTTACCTAAAATTGAATTTCCTTGAAACAGGACTATGACAGGCCTTTCTACTGCAGTGTGATCTGGAGTGTTTGTACACAGTGTTGAACAACTTGCTGACATGTGTCGCTTTCATTTTTAAGATCCGTTTGACGTTCTGACAGTTGAGCGCTGCTGTTGTGCGGCCTGTCTGCAAACCAAGGAGCTCAGAGAGATGGGGACATTACTCCTTACAAAGCCAATTAAAGAACGTTTAATGAAGATAGGCTACATTTATCCTCCTCTCTGTGCTTATGACAAGGCACTTTGATTTGAAAGAGGAGTTGTCAATTTGGCTGAAAGGAGTCTATCAAAGTACTGGTCTCTCAAAATAATAGATGTCAACACATTCTTGACGTCCTACTGTTGTCTTGTCATTTGTATCTAATGGCAGTCATGAAAAATGTATCAATGACGTTGCCAAGATTCCATTATATGTCACTTAAAACGCCCCAGTGACAGTGCCGATGTAATGTTATATTGACCTGCACTACAGCTACTTGCCTCAAGCTCTACTCCAGGAAATATCCACGTTGAAGACTCCTTTTTATAAGAGAAGCCAAAGAAGAAGAACACTGGCTGTATTGCTCCTGTTTTTCTCGAAGGCAGTGTCTTTCAAGAGTGAAGGACAACTGTGACAAAACCCAAGAGAAGTGGCCAGATGTGCTCATTGTGCCAAGAACTGAACACAGTCCACGGTAAGAAATTTCAAGAGGATCTGTGTCTGAAGGAAGGGCTTCGCTAGTCAATCTGCCTCTCTCATCTTTAGCCCCTCTCTTCCTTTCATAGCGTCTATCCTGTGTGACCTCTCGGTAAGCAGGGTGTCCTGAGTCTTACTTATAGACCTGACATCCACTGACAGATGACTAACCCTTGAAAGGTCAGGGCAGACGAGGCCAGGAACACCTGCTACTTAACAGAACTAACACTACTCTAAGTGCTCAGAGGAACTGTGGGAACATGGATCGAGTTTTTGCGGACAGGCAGGAATGTCGTTGAGCAAAACAAAGTTGTTGTCAGTCATAAGGAGTTGAAAGAAGCAGTTCGGAAGGAAAACACAGAGATGAAAATTCCTCTACTGGGCCAGCGGGAGATAGGAGATGATGGGGTCACAGGGGTCACTTGAGCATGCCAAAGTCTGGTGTTCTTCTAGCAGTTTGAGATTTAATTTTATAGTATCAATATGTATAATGGACAAGTAACAGTAGAAATCAGGAATATTTTTGAAGACTTAATCTAGATCTTAATCTAAAAATGTTTATCATATCTTTCTTATATATTTATCTGGTTGGCCATCATTTATTGCTCTATCTTCCAAAGTCTATTTATAAGAGGGTGTTTTTAGGAACTTATGTGGCAAAGGATATAAGCTGCAGACTTTTAAATATTCAACGTCCCAAGGTTGGTTACGCACAAAGCAAATCAGACACAGCTACAACTACAACCAAAATGAAAGGATGATGTACTACACTGGTACTAATCTGTGTTCCTGTTAGTATAAAACTGAACCCAGGAAAATACAATGAGCTTAAAAGGAAAAGCCACACATTCCATGCTAACATGCCAGCTTATATCTGGCTCAACGCAGGCACAAGTTTCTAATCTTCAAAAGCCGGTTTCGTAAGTGCGTAATGAGTGAGACCACAATAGAAAAACAAACCATTTATTTTCCTCCCCCGGAGAGTAAGTGGAACCATATGGTTGCGGAGCCAGATCCCAACATCTGGGCGGCATGGGGGAATCAAAGCCAAGTGGTGCTGTGGACCTCAGTGAACCACAGCAACCTTTGCCTGCCCTGACAGAACTTTACTCAATGGAAAAACAGGTTGGGACCATGTTTTCAGGATAACTGCTAATCAAAAAGGGCCTGTCGGCGAAGCTCTGGGCACGGTCCACAGCGGTAATCACTGGCAGCTGGGAGTTTGACTTACATAAAAACAGCTGGAACAGGCCATGGCAAATTCCTTTGAAACGCTTTCTTTAATATTGGGTGGAGGTCACAGACAGTCTCATCCTGGGAGGGGATTTGTATTGACGGAGTTTGACATACCTTTAGGAAGCTACTATGGGATATTACCATGAGAGTGGAAACACAAAAACATCTTTTTATTGTTTTGTTTGATTGCTGAACACTATTCAGACTTTGTTTCTGTTCTGAATGCACAACAGGGTGATTGGATCTGCTGATTAACAACACTCAGGCAAAGTTTGGTTTGATGGCCTTTAGCTAGTCTGCATTACTCTCAAACCAACTACAAAGAAACACTCTTATCAGACGAAGCAGGCTGAAGTTAAGAAGCTGCACTACCTGAGGGCTATGTATTTTAGCTGAGGATTTAACTAAGCCACTCTCATTCTTGCTCTCATGCTCCATTCTGCCCCATCTCCTTTGGATCAGCCACCAAACAAACAGGAGGAAAATGTCTCTGGAGACAATAAAAACTTTTACAAGATCAACTAGTATGTTTATTAGCTTACGAACAATATCTTGCAGTGAAATGGTTCAGCTGCAGAGTTTATGGTGTATGATTATTGGGTGGATGGCAAGATGAATGCACACAAAGGACAGATTTTGTGGATGCCCCCGAGGTGCAATCATGTATTTTAATACTCAACAAAGATAAGGTTGAGGTCTGACTATACTTGTCCTCTGGGAGGGATGAGGGGTGGGGCCATCTCCCTCATGTCCAAAGACATTATGCCAGAAGGGTTGTGGCCATGCTAATTTATTCGTGAGTGGTCCTTAGGGAGAGTGTCTAGTCATAAAGACCCTGTCAGCCCCTCCCCTCAGTGGGGAACACAGTCTGCAGGCAGACCCTCCCTGGAGAGGTGGGCCCTGTAGGCATATTCTGGAGACTAATAATGCCACTCTCAGCTGTTTGGGCAACTCGAGGGTTTAAGCCCACTGCAGATAAGGTTGGAGCAGTGTGGAATAACTTGACATATGGCATAATCCATGTTAAGGTGGGGTTAAGGCTGCAAATGGAGGATTGATGCCTGGCTCTCTCCTTCCATTTCCTCTTTTACCAATGCTGACTGCAATGGCCACTACACGGTATGGGCCCTAATCCTAGTAGGGAGATAGTTCCTCATTACAGCAACAAGGAGGGAGCTGCTGGCTTGTCAACATGGAGGAGGCAGACTTGCTTCATTCAGCCACACTAGAATGTCAAATGAACTGACTGCTGGGAGCCTATGAGACACCCAAGGAACCACTTTATCTTCTTCATTAAAACCGGTTTAGAGAGCAAGTGGGGAGGAAAAAAATAAATACATTTTCCTTAAAAGTCTCCAGAACAGACGGAACAAAAATTAATTGCACCATTAGGCCCCCAATAGACAATGGTAGTGTGGTTGTCCTTCGCAGATGCATGTGTGCCGACACACACTGTCTTAAAAAAGCAATTATGGCAGCATTTTACATAAAAATAAATGTGAATTTAATAGGCAATAAACACAGGTAGGAGATTGCATTACTCTTATTTTTCACAATTTAGGAGCACAATTGTAGGGGCGTTTGTGTCTTTGAATGTAGCTAATTTTCTCTGAGGATAGAACATGGCTCATTATGGGTAAAGTTGTTCAAAAACACTACAGGGAAAAAAAATGAACACTCCTGTATTCTGTGCTAACCAATGGTCAATGAGAAAGATGTCAGCTAAAAAGAAGCCAACATGTGCACTACACAGCTATCGTCAGATATTAAGCTACACCACACCTGCGTACTAATATGAATAGGTAGGCAGACAAGCACTCTGCAAGTAAATGCCAGGTGCTTGGAAACAGCTTCTGTGTACTACTGTATCCCTGCCGCTACAACTGTATATAGGCTATAGCTAAAGTTTGCTAAGTTAGCATAGCTGTCATCCCTACGTTCCCCGGTTGCATAAGCATATGCTTTTGTTAGGGTTAGGGGTTATGGTTAGGGTCAGGATTAGGATCTACATAAGCCTATTTGCCGTGGAATTCGGCACTGATTGTAAAGAAATAACAGACTTTCTGGGAAAAGCAGGGAACATGGGACCCTTTTCTTAAGAAAGGGCCCTATGTTCCCTGGTCACAAACAAAACAGGAACATAGGACCCGAGGAACATAGGTACGCTCCCACCATAATTTCATAGCTTAGCTTAAGTTAAAAAGTAATGTTACCTACTACATCCAGTCTTGCCCTGATGCTCTGCCATGTGAAAGCTCTTCTGTTTAAGTCCCGATAACTGTGTAGAAAACAGTTTCAAGGAACTCACAAACAGCAAAGATCAGTCTCTTGTTGTAGCCAAAAAGGTTCAAGACAATTCAACTTTGGCAACAGACGTGCGTGAGACGAACACGGCCATGACAGTTTCACAGGATTGTGCCCATTTGTCGCTCAGCATGTCAGACGCCCAATAACCTAATAACGCCTAATAACATTTTCTACTTGCACTGAAAATGAATTACTCTGCCCGTAAATCGCTCCCCATATGAAAAGACCTTTAAAGAGCAGATTGGCTTGCAAAAGTCTTTACCATATCTGTAATTTCCCCTTAAATAATTGTACTTGTTTGCCTTTGGTGAGTAATTAATGGGCTTTCACTCGGCGACTAATTGCTACTAATGTATCTCACAAAAGATCTATACATGAAAGCCACACTGTTGGCCCCATGCACAATACTGATACACTCACCCGCTCTGTCCTGATAGAATGAAAAGTAAGGGTGCTTTTACTGGGCACTCATGGGAGAGTCAAAGGTAAGGAGTCATGCGGTAGCTTTTTTGATTTCTCTCGTGCATAGGATAATGTCAGATGTAGTGCAGTGAGAACACTGGCAGTATGTTTAGGGAATGCAGTGGGATTACATCAGCCAGCATGGTTGGCTCACATCTTGGGCCAGGAAACCTATGCTCAAGAATAATGTGGATTGATGGACCTCTCTGGTGGGAACTTAGTACCCTGGTGCCTCACCAATGAGAAAACATATCTTCCTCCTCTCATTGACACCCCCCCCCCCTCAATCAATGCTATAAGCCATGGACCAGAATCCCAGGGTGTCATCAGAGCGACACTGAATCACACTGAAAGATTAAGGAGATGTAGAGGGGGTGGATGGAGGCTTGGGTTTTGTGGGTGCATGGGGTGTAAGCCTGCTGGGCAGAATAGCAGTAAGGGCTCCCCAGGCCATTAGTGCAGGTCCCCAGGACACGGCGGTATTGTAGGCCCCTGCAGAGAGGGGCTCAGCTGGAGCTTCACATCTCACTGCCTCACAGCCAAGAACTCCCCCCCATTAGAGTTGATAAGGTTCCTATCGGCACGTAGCACACAAAGACACTCAAATGCACGTTCAAGTGTATGTGCGAGCCACACAGAGTAATGTCTTTGCCAGGAGACATGGGGCGGTTGCAGACACACTTCAGTATCTGGGGTTGTTGTGGTTGTTTTATCAACAGTTTCACTTTCTTTGAAAGCATTCTTTTTGATTTATAGCCAGAAGCAAAGCAGAAATATAAAACAGTCATATTGATTTTTTTTACTGTCTCTGTGCGTCATAACTTTTTTCCTGGTTCCACACAAAATGTGAAAATTAATACAACCTGTAAAGTGACTTCGATTTGAACCCTACTGTCACTTGTTATTGCGTGCTTTTTTCATAAGCAACCCCACTGGCAGCATAAACTAAAAAAGCATTTGGGGAGTCATAAAAGATGCTATTATAATGGATTTTGACCACAGATTTTTTCTCTGTCTGAGCCAGACTGTGGGGAATAACAATTATGAAAACACTGCATGGGACTTTATTCTTTTTAGAAAGGTAGTTTCACTAGGCGGCACTTGTACAGGAAGAAAATGGCCCCATTCCTCCTCCTTCTCTAGTCTGTCTCCCTCCTCCCTCCCTCCATCCCTCCCTCTCCAGCCCTCTCTGTATCCTACCCAAGGCCCTGTGCGCTCCTTTAATGAGTAGCTGGAAATGACAGCTTTAATCACCGCCTGTGGCCACGGCGAAGGGCCCGTTAATGATAGAAAAGAACAGAGGGCCATTTGCATCAATCAGTCCTAAATCACTTTTTATGATAATGCAGTGGAGAGGGAGGAGAGGCTACCCAGATGACTTCTGCATGATGATGATGATGATGATGAGGCTTTTTGTCTCCCCACCCTTGTACCCATGGAGGTTTCTTAAAGAGATACTTTACCCATTTTAATCCAGGTCTGTGTCATGGCAATGTGGGTATTGTGTTCAGATGAATGACGGTTGGCCTGTCTCTGTGGTGGAAGTCCCTGCGAAATAGAGCATTAAAGATATGCCGAAATTTTGGCTGAGTGTGATGACTCGAAACAACGCGGAACTACACGGAACTACGCGAAACAACGCGAAACAACGCGTCATTCTGAGGATTTCAGTCTTTGATGCTCCGTTACCCCGGAATAAAATCCAGGGTATCTCTTTAAAAAGGATACACTAGCAGTTTTAGGCTGCTCCTACATTGTTTCTTGGCATTGCTATGAGGAAACCCATACTTGTACCATTGGGCACACTTACAGTACTTTGGCCACCCTCCCCAGATATTAATCCACCAAAATGCCAAGCAGTGGCGGGGTTAGGGGATGGCTGGGCTCAAGCACCGGATGTTTTTGCCAAAGCCTCGAATGTTTACATTAGGGGAAAAAAAGATCAACACGGTAGAGGCAGCAGCAGCAGGAAAGGAACTTGCATGCATAGCCTGCCCTGCCGAGAAGAAGTGTGTCCTCCTCTCTGATTCGGTTTCCTGTGTTGATTCTGCAAGTTCAAATCGAGATCGGTTCGATCTGTCAGATCTGTCAGATGGACATAGCTTCACATAAAAGATGGACAATTTTTTTTCTTGCCGGCCACGTAACGACCCACCAGCAACACCAATGCTGGAACAGATGTTACAGGTCTTTGAATTTTTAGATTAACACTCGCTGTGTGACAAGTTACGGACTGATAAAGTTGATAATAGTTTTTTCAAAAACTTTTTATAGTGTGTTGCATCCGCTGAAAAAGAAAATATGAAACAAAAAGGTGTCAAACTGATCGTAAGCATTATATGCAAATAAAAATGATCTTGAAGTGCATGTCCTGATTGACATATAATAAACTTCAGAGCTGAAAAACAAACAAGAAGTTCATTTTATACTTTTACATTTGATGCTGGCTGGCACCACTGCTGTCTTTACTGCTCTGTTCTTCACTCCGTTCTTCTAAACTCCTTTTCGACCTATGTATGTTCAGAAGTCATTCTTGCTTCACTGTCCACTCCTTTCCTTTCCAGCATTAGTTTGATAGCTTCAGTAGGCCTACAAGACTCTGCTCTAAACTCACTTTCATCTCTTGAAGAGAAACTGAGAAAACATAACACAGGATGTGAAAGAGAGTTTAGAGCAGAGTCTTGTACTGAAGATATCAGTGAACAATGGACAGTGAAGCAAAAATGACTTCAGTATCCAATGTAAGATAATAAAATTAACTTCTTGTTTGTTTGTTTTTCAGCTCTGAAGTTTATTAGATGTCAATCAGGATTACATGCACTGCAAGATCATTTTTATTTGAATATAATGTGTATGATCAGTTTTAACACCTTTTTTGTATGTATTTTCTGTATCAGCAATAAAAACAAAACATTTGCGCATACATCTTTCCTCCCTCTGGGCAAAGCCTCGGATCTCCCATAATGCCCCTGATGCCAGGCAAGACAATATTTTGGACTACATTACATACTACATTAATCTCAACACTTGTGGGATGAATTCGCCCTGGATTTTACTTCCAAGGCGCCCTTACTTTTTTGGCTATAACCTCGCTGTAGGCCAAAAAAAACAGCCTGAGAGGTCTCTTTGAGCTGTACAGTGCAGATAAGCCAAAATACTTGCTATGCAAATCCATCAAAGCGTTAAGCAGTGATAACTAAGAGAGCTGATATTTTAAATGGTTGCTTTGGGCTGTAAAACTGCCAATTTTCATTTTATACATGCAAATTGCATGTATAAAATGTCATAATACAGGTGCTCATCACTTGCAGATAAAGCTCATTTCTAAAGGGCAAATGTTACTCAAAAAGTAAATGGGGACTTGGAAAAATGGAATATACTTGCTGAATGTTGTGCCTTAAGGCCACATAGCGTTTTTTTTAGTGTTAGCATCTACTTTCAATTGTTCCCAATGGGGAGAAGGCATATGCAGCCGCATGCTATCGCTCAGAGAAAAGGCTCTGCAGCCAGCGTCTTTTTCAGAGCGTTCCGAGCACCTCTTGTTGAAAATCTCTGAACTTCTCAGGAAAGGGTTAGTGTCATCACTGTCACTAAGGCAACTATAAAGCCCATTTGTGGGAGCAGCTTATCCAGACACTAAATGTTTCAAAATTTATCACCGTATGTGTTGTGGGCTTGTTGTTGGCTGTGTAGTCAACCCACTGTAAACAGAGCATTAAGTTATCACCCAAGCTAACGTTAATGGTGTTGTCATAGAAACATAACCCAAGGGCAGTGCGTCAAAATGCTGGAATGAAGGTCTCTCCAGCGCCCTGACCGTACTTTTTCTCAGAGAAAAATGCTTTATGGAGATAGGTCCTAATTAAAGATATTTAGGTGACCATTTTCATCTGTGTGGGGTCCAATTACTTTTAAAGTCTTACTAAAAAGTGTTTTAGTTATTGTTCAGTGCATTGCCGTGAGGAAAGGTGTTTCCATTACCACCGAAGGGTTACAAGTGAGAAATGTTTAAAATTCTAAACATAAGGGTTTTCAGGTCACAGTTGATGTCATTATTTGTGTTAAATACATATTTATGTAGATTTAAAATAAATGTATTTCTCATTGTTTGTGTACAGCACAGTGCAAACTTTTGATTCCAAAACAAATGAACTCATAGTAAAACAAATCCTCAAAACCCAAATTTAAACCATTATTATTATTATTATTATTATCATCATCATATTTCTATTCTATGGAAATATATGTGTATGTTGTTTCCATACTGACAATATTTTAGTCAAGAATAAAGACATTCAAATTTAAATAAACTACAATAAGGGTGTTTCACTGGGCACAGCATGGTACAAAATGGGAATAGGGGGTAAAATAAATAAGACTTCTGTTCTTCAACAAGATGGAACAACTGTGCAACAGCTGACAGATCTCTGTGTGGGTTCAATAAAACCTTCACTGCCTTCAAGAGCAGACAGAGCAGACTTTTGAATTGACTGTCTACTGTATATACACCACATGACCTACATGACTGATATACTCAAGTATCCCACACACTAAAATTAGTCAAATAAGCGTTGCTATCTTTGTCATTTAGTCAACAAGCTATCTACTGTTTAATTACAAGTGATGTGACATTCTGTGTTTCTATAATTAATTCAGAAGGCTTCTGATTAAATACAATCAATTCAATTGGTAACACAGCAGGGGTTTGTGAACAAAGATCATCTATGAAAGTATAATGAATGCAATCAAATGACATAACATCTAATTTGCATATTGTTGTATTAAAACACAAAAAGGACTTATAAAGCCTGATTAAGCCCTATGTTTCCTCTGAACGTATAGTCATCTTCATCAGAAAAATAGGCTTTAAATGTTACTTAAGGATGTTGCATAAGGACCTGCATGTTAATAAACACATGATTCACAAAGCCATCAGGGGAAAGTTTCAGCATGTAAAGTCCGCCTTTGTGAGCGGAAGTATTTCCATAAGATCCAATGAAAGATAATTCGAAATAATGCTAAAAGAAAATGTAAACTTACCCTGGACACCACTAAGTCCTATCTGTGAGCAATGTTAATCCTAGCCTCTTTGCCGGAGAGAAGGTGAGATGAATATCAATACGCTATTCCAGAAAGATATTAACAAAGTAAAAGACTCCCCTTTGAAAAAAGAAAAATAATTAAAATGTCCATGGATGCTTGAATAATTGTCTGAAAGGCTTGCCAGTGCCTGACAGTTTAGAATGGCAGAACAAAACATACCAATTTGTCACAAAAGGAGACTCTGACAAGCGCAGAATCCTCACCAGCACACAGACAGGCATGACAATGGCCCTTCAGGCTATTGCCTACTTCTGCTCACTCTCACTCCCTCTCTCTCTCTCTCTCTCTCTCACCTACTCGCTCTCCACCACAGATGGCTTCTAGTGAGTGCATGGGAGGGCATGGCTGTTCCACAGTAATCCCCAGCCACACAGACGGAAAAGCTTGTTAGAGCACTTGCTGATCACCACAAAAAGTCAAACCAGAGCCAGGGAAAGGTCACCAGGAATTAGGCTATGCTCAAACTCCAAAGGCTTGCCTAATTCCCCTGATAAGCCCCTTTGAAATTCAACCTGTTATGGCTGTGCCATGGGCTCAGCCTTGCCTAGGACTAAAACCCTTCACTAAATCTAGCTGGAACTCATTTACACAGAGGAGCACACACACAATTACACAACTGCACACAGCTCTGAAGGAACAGGCAAGGCTTTTCCCAATGACTAGACTAGAACAATCGACTTAAGAATCAATGATTCCCAACGTGTAAGAAAGAAATTGAAGCTACCGAGACGCAGCGCCAGGGCTTTAAGTCTGAGCTCCTTTGGACACAGGGAAGCTTTGAAGCTGGAATGGGCCTTGGTTTGGAATTAATGCCGCTGTTGTTGTTAATTATCTACTTTGAAAAGGTCGCCAGAGAATTTTTTTTTAAACTAGCAGTGAGTGAAAACAGACGTGTGGGGCATGAACAGCAGAGATATGTGGAATGTCAGAATTTTAAATAGTCCTTAGCTTCTGCAGTTCTGTAACCAAAAACACTGAACAACGTGTGCCGCATTTTTATATAATACAAGCCCCAGGCAAACAAATGTAAATTGTCTAACATTTTACATTATTTCAATTTCCAACCTCGCCGGATAATCGCAAACTATTACAACATCAGTATTTGCATACTTCTTCCTCTCTTTCACTTTCTCTGTAACACATGTAGACATGCTGAAGAGGTAAATAAGAATTCCTTCCAAGGAAAAAAAGAAATCATTTATCAAAAGAGGACTGATCTTTATATTCAAGAAGGCTGTTGCCTTTATTCTCACAGAAAAAGCTCTTAACAGTGAGAGAGGAAAGTGGAAAGACCTTGACAGTACAGTGCCTGTAAACATGGAATGTTTCCCACCATATGAAAACAAGTGTTGGCCTTAACTTTCTATTCAGCTAAAGCAAAGTGCCATGGCAGCTCAGAGTTTAAAGACATCCTCAGTATATACACAGCAGCTCTTTCCCTCTAGATACATCAAAGAACCAGTGTTAGATGTGCAGCGATGGTATTGGTATGCTAGTCCACTTGTCTTTTATTTCCAAAGACTGCCTGTGTTATTGCCATTTTCATCTACTTAAAGACGACCTATTGTACTAGAGCATTCAAAAAAACCTTTTCTCATACTACCCAAGGCTGTTGCACTTGCATTTACCCTCTGCTCTGTATGAGATTCTCTGTTGTAGCGCCTGTCACTCTAGGCCCCCTCCCGAAAAAGCCTATCTCTCATGCTCATTTACATAAACATCAGTAACCTGAAAATGGTCTTTCCCGGTTAAGGGAATAATCAGATTATTGAAGTTCTCCATGTTTACATGAGCAGGGGTTGAATGGGAAAATGACGGAGTAACTCGACCTCCGGTACAGTAGTAGGTGCTCCGCCAACATACAGCTGGTCAGAATACATTTTTCCGGTTAACATTTGTCAAAATCACAAACGGACGACTTTTGGACCCAATTACGACCAAAACGGGTCTTCTTGGTAGTGGTGTTTCTTGCTGTTGCGAAGTCCTCCCTCGGTTTAAACGTAACGCTCTTTTGTTGTTTTTTTTGGTGCTGTTTCTTCCTGGTTTATTCTAGGTCCGGGTCAAAAGGCACTGCCGCGGAGTGGGGAGGGGGGAGTTATAACCCACAGAGCATGCGCAGACGCGAAACCGGATAGTAATCCGGGAAGGCTGTTTACATACATGAATAATCGGGGTACTGAAGGAGTTATGTAGGTCTGTAAACCGGGATATGAGAACCCAGGGTACGGTGTTTACATGGTGTTTGAGAAACTGGAGTATTGCCTTTATCTGAATATAATCAGGGTTTTAAACTGCATGGAAATGCTCTTAATGTCTCTGGTAGCATACAGTCAGCTGGGGACTGACTGAAGCAGAGTATAGTGGCACTTTCTGCTCTGAGAAATCACCAAAAAGCCTTCAAAACCAAACACCACACAACCCAACATGCAGGAATGTGATCTGAAATTGGGGGAAATGAATAACATCAGCAAACAAAATCACAGCTTTCCCTGGCGTTAGCATATAGCTACATCTAGCAGTGTATGTAGTGTAAGCATTGCAGTAACGTGTCTGGAGCAGATGTACCACATAAAGAAATCTGGCACAGGTTGACGTCACTTAGAGCACAGTAGAAAAACTGTTGAGAATGAGTGTTCAGTAAAGGTCTGAAATCTGAGGTTTTTGCTCACACTTTAACACACGTTTATCACATTATTCAAAGCTTTGTCCATGTTTAATATCAACATCCAACATGGTAACTCTATACAAATGGCAGAACATGAGGAAATGCCTAACAGGTTAACATACCTCCATTTCCAACATCCTGTAAAGAAAAGGGAGCTGAAATACAAAAAAAAGTAAATTGTTGCATTCCTTGTCGGTTCACATCTGAAACTAACAAGAGCATCACTTATTTCTGTCAACATCTTAATTATATACGACAAGCCCAACACTTTGCACAAGAGTGGAGTTTACTGAGAGAACTATGGCACCCACAGCCAATAATCCGGCTGCTGTGATCATGTGACGTGCAAGCTGTTCAGCCCTGGGCGCCTGTCTGTGAATGATGAAAACACTTGTATTATTGTCACTGCAGTAAAGTATCTCTCCCCATGTCGTGCAAGACTTGTTCTTAATCATCACCATGGAAAAATCAGCTTTGCCACCAACTGACATAACAGTTCTGACAAGAGTGCAGCATGCAGCCTGTATGAGCATGGCACACACTAGCTTTAATTACTTTATCGCCTGGTCCAAATCATAGATGCATTCTTCCCATGTTTATTTGTCATGAAGTGAAAAATCTTCCTACATGCCTTAGTCTACATCGATGTAGACTGGATATCCATGTTCTGGTAAAAGAAAAGAACAAATCCACCACATGCAGTTAAATGACCTTTAGACCCTTCAGCAGTTCCATCCATACAAACTCACAGTGCAGGCCAGTTTTGTTCCGAGGGATATGGATTTCCAAGCGTATCAAAAGATACGCTAAACTCTAGGAAAATGTGCATGCCATTTTGAACAAGATATTTGAAATATTAATAAAATGAGTGCAGCCAAATCAAAAAGGCACATAGTGTATCCCAATTCAATCTACTGTGAACAATGACGCATGTTTACATATAGTATGCACAAGTCATTACTAGACATTATTTCACACTTTTAGTAGATAACAGACTAGAGAGATGACAGGGAATAAGAGAGGAGAGAAGTGAGGAAGTACATGCCTTATGACGAGTGACCAGGATCCATATGGGCTACCAGAGGACACTCACAAGACCTTTTGTTACAATTTAAAATTACAAGTCAGATCAGCCAAAATAAATGGGGTGTGTACGCAGCGTGACACAGCTGTCGCTGGATGCCCACAGCAGAGCGTCTATTACAGTCCATCAAATTGAAACGGCTACATGGACCACAGCTCAACTCTATTTTTATGACCAACAAACTGCATTATCAACTGGCAAAACTCCATAAGCACACATTGAAGCGGGCAGTAGCCACATGCTAAATGCAGAATCTGTGTAGCAAGTAAAAAGAAAAACCTGCTGCTACATACCTACATACGCTGTGTGTCCACTCCCCATGCATTTTGGCTAGTGTGATTGTTCTTAACCCATGGTGCAGCTAAAATCCTGGCCCTTCTCTTATCTCCACTGCACACTAAGGTGTTTACACAGCTATAAGTGGAAACAAACTTTGCCAGCATGCAAATTAAGTGATAGGAACTCCAGCAATAAAGGCTGTTGCAGGATGGTGAGGCAAAGGAAAAGGCTGATGATCACATTTCAGAGGCTGAGAGGATGAGAAATACACAGTAACAAGTGAGGTAACAGACCAATAATATCAACAGGAGCAACATGGCCAACACTGGCAGCCTGGCTACTGTCCAAGGGGAGAAAAGCATGAATCTCAATTTGATCAACTAACCCTGATTTTAGTTCTCTAATAAAGGCAGAGTAAAACGCCTGTATTAATGAGTAGACAGGTTTTGTTACTTAAGGATCTAGCTTACACTTAGTTAATTGTTTGATTTATTTTACGTTAGCTTTATTTTGATTTGATTAAGTTTTATGTTAGCTTATTGTTACTCTGATCCTTTCCCACCTTTGTATTGAAACTGTTGCACAATAATTTCCCTCTGGAATAAATAAAGCTTCTTGAATCTTGAATCTTAGTAGGAAGAATATTCAGTCTCATCCTCCCTCCAATTGTGGAGCTCTTTTTCTTTTGTCGGCAACATTAGGCTTCCACTTCTAATGATGGCTTGCGTAAACTATTTTGTTGAGTTGACTGCAAAATGCTCTCTGGTAAGCAGTGATGCAGTGTAACATTATTTGTCTAGGGAAGGGGAAGCCAATCCCTGCTCCTGGAGAGCTACTGCCCTCCACGTTGCCTTCAATGTTTTAGGATTTAGAACTCTGATTCACCTGATACTAATGATCTGCACGCTATCCATCAGCAGAAGCTTGTCACAGGTTCATCATTCAATCATTAGACTCAGGTGTGTTGGAGCAGGGAGAAACCTAAAACATGCAGGGCAGTAGCTCCCCAGGAGCAGAGTTGGCTTTCCCCTTGTCCAAGGCTTTTATTGTGAAAGGAAAGTATGGAAGTAATGAAGCTGTGCTGCTGTTGAAAGTCAGTGTGTTTAAATGCGCATCAGTAACCCGAAAATGGCCATACTCCAGTTAAGGTATCAGATTCTTCAGAATCAGATTTAGGAAGTTACCCTAGTATACATGAGTGGGGGTTGAATGGGAAAAAGATGAGAGTAACTCGACCTTCGGTACAGTAGGTGGCGCTCCGCCAACATACAGCTGGTCTGTTCACATTGTTTTAGGCGGCGTTGCTTCCTGGTTTATTCTGTTTCCGGGTCAAAAGCCACTGCTGCGGAGTGGGGAGCATGCGCAGACGAGAAACCCGACAGAAATTCGGGAATGCTCTTCACATGCATGAATAATCGGGGTACTGAAGGAGTTCTCTAGGTCTGTTAACCGGGGTATGAGAACCCCAATTTTACCCTGAGTATGGTGTTTACATGGTGTTTAAGAAACCGGAGTATGCCCTTAACCCGAATATAATTGGGATTGTGGAAGGCAATAAGTAAAGCATGGTCTATTTATATAGTACATTTAAGTAATAAGGCAATTCAAATCGCTTTGCATAAAACATTAAATTAGATAATAAAAGAGTTTGCCGTCTTAGTTAAACAACTCTATGTTATTATTTTATTGCCTTCATAACTATAGATACCAGGGGTGGGGATCTCTAAGCACCTCACAATTCAAAGAATTGTGGGTTGTGATGCCATTATAAAATGATTATTGATGCATCATTTTTGTTTTATATATAATTTCTTTTTACAAACTGTGACTACTTAGTACTTTTTGAGCAAAGTGTTATTAATGATCCGAAAGGAATTAACTTCCAATATATTTTACTAATTAAAACAAATAGAAGTGATGTGACGATTCAACTGGAAGGTTACATTTGCCAGCATATATCCCTGCATTGTAAAGAATATACAGAAAAAGTAAAGTCTGCCTGCAGCAGCATACTTGTAGAGAATGAATAAAGACTTCAGTATATTCTGAACAACACAAAAAGCTGCCCTTATTGACATATAAATAATAGAGAATCCAAAAGAGTTCAGCCATATTTGCAGCCATGTGGCTCTCATTCACTGCTCTCATTTGGAGCACATGAGATGCTAGCTGTCACTCATCTGTGATAAAATGCACAGAGACGGTAACATAAGATTCTGTGACGGAGGATGTCCACGCATCATATGTGAAAGCTATTCTACCCGCTTTCTATAGTGATTAAATGACTTTGGTTTTGGTCTTGTTGTAGAGGTTTGCCATGTCAGTAAAATATCATTGAGACGGGACGTTGAAGCACGGGCACAAATCCTTGGCAATAAAAGTTGTGATAGAGATAGTCATTTGCTTCACCTGTCCCGAGTTGGATGGAAGTGCTTCCACAAACTAGCTTTTAATGCAGAGGGTGTCAGTGTGTAAGATTAACTAGTTTTTTGAATTAACTGGTGACAGTGAGACGGATGTGTCAACTAACCAGGAACTAAACACTTCACCTCTCTATCTCATTCATGTGTCAGTGTCTTCCGAAACTTTGAGATAGAAACGTTTGCTAGGTCATTCATTGTGCTCCCAGCAGAAACCCATGGAAAAATTAGCTGTCTTTATTACGAAAATATCATCCGTTGTTTTCGGAGTTTGTGTCCCTACTGATGCCTTCTAAAGTAACGTTAATCCATGTCGTGCCACGAGACAATGGTGCGCTGCTTGTCTCTCTGTCACAAGTTAATTAAAAAAATCAGTTAATCTGACACACGGGTCGGATTTCTGTCCACTTCAGTCTTTTGTGTTCCGTGAGCAAAACTTTATCAGTTAACATTAAGATAATCGATTTTTGACATTTGACACAAGCAATTTGTCATTTCCCCTGGAGATGGTACCAGGTGGCAGACAAAACTGCATAGTGAAAGTGAGGCTATAGGGAAACTATCTCAATGCTGGTGGCATTGTGCAATCAACGTTTACTCCATAATGATAGTTTACAACAAAAAAGGTGTCTATTTGCCACTTAAAAATGTGATTTGCAATGGCAAGGTTACAGTGAGCAGACCTAACTACGCCAAAGAAGGAGAGGGGCACACTCCCTGAATCCCTTAGCCCCTTTACAAATTTGTGTTTCTAGCCACTGGCAGTTATGGCTTTGCATTACAGTTAGCCAACAGGGCAGGCTAAGGCTTCGGGCACCTGTGCCAACCTGGAAAGAGAGAACATGCTCACAGCTTTGCAGCAACCTGCCCTTTCAGTCACACGGCCAACAGGTTCAGCAGAAACCTCTCTTCTGGCCAAGTGCAGGTGAAGTGCACAGTGATGGCTGACAGGAGGTTGGCCCATGGAAATGAACTAGATGGGAAAGCCATTATGGTAATAAGGGAGTAGTCTGCCAGGGACGTGTCAATAGCAAAGAACAGAGGACTCCTGCATGAGGTGGTGTGAGGTTAGCCAACCGAGCATAAGCATATCACCCGGGAAATAGCTCATTAAAATATACTGCTCTCTGTTATGGCGTGTAATCACACTGTCTCTGGCTCTGTAAGAAAAACAGCATGATTTAATTTGACAAACAATTGCATTGTTAGTAGATAGTATGCATGCATATGTAACTAACTGGATCTGCATGTTTGTATATGTACAGTATGTACATGTATGTCTGTGTGCAGAAGATGAAGGTTGCAGTCGCTGATGGCAGCAGGCCTAGGCCAGGGCCTTTTGCGAATGCTCCTCATTAACAGCTCATAATGGCTGGCAACGTCCTCGTACCACCCTGGCTCACTCTCATTAGCAGCTGGCAGCGAGGTGGGGATATGAGTGGACGTTGGCATCAACCCACCTGCACTCAAGTACAGCATGGGAGCGAAGCAAGGAGAGGGGGACGAGTAGGGAAATAGGTGGCACAAGAGAGAAAAATCCTCATCTCAGTAGATTTAATTAAAACTGGGGTGAACAGATGGGGAAGATGGAGTGAAGTCCAACAGGAGACAGCTCATCTGTCTGGGTTTCCACATTTCTCTTTCCATCCATGTATCTCTCCCCATCCGCCTCCCTCACTCTCTCATCTCTTTGCCTTTTTTTTTTTTAGATAAATTCTTGGCTTCCAGAATGTCCCAATTCAAAGCTTCCACACTGGCGGTGTGACAGATGACAAAAACAAGAGGGAAAAAAATCAGACACACAGCTCATATGGGTTCTTGAAGGAACGTGAGCCTTTAGTTTGCTGTGGATAATTATGGGCTGGGCTAGTGTGGCCAGCCCAGCACTGGGCCCGGGATGTTGTGCTGAGAGTCGCTAAGCCCTTATTAAAAGGTAATCCAGGCAATCCCTGTGTAAAATAAAAGAGCTATTTGTTTAAAATAGAGAACCGCAGATCGAGCCAGACAGAGGGGAAGGTCACTCAGTGTAGGGTTTTAGATCAGAAAAAAAGATCAAGCCTGCCTGTGGCTCTTTTTTCTCCTCTCTCCCAGAAGAAGTCGCTTTTCATTCAAATGTAATCATCACCGCGCAGTAATATGACCTTCATGGCTGCATGTTAAAAGGAGCAAAAACAAAGCATCCAGCTCCTTCAGTCCCCGTGGCCATTCCAGAGTATACAAAGGGATCATAAAGACAAGCGAAAAAGCACTAAATGAATTCAAAGCATCGTAGAATAATGGCCCTTTCACTTTGCACAGAAATGCACATGCGCTGCTATGATTTCTGGCATTTTTATCTGACATTTGCTCATAATATCTTAGCAAAGACAGCAGGAATCACACAAACATAAATCACAGAAAGGAAACAAAATCCTCATCTCCACCTTATGCAACAATGCCATTAGTTTCGTGTTTTCTTCTGAAATTTTTCTGCCTTAGCTCAATTCCCTGCTACATTAACCTCATTATCCTTTGAACCTTTTCACTGTTAATGCCAAATGCAATTTGTATTCTGAGGCCAGGCAAAAAAGCTCTAAACTGATTATCCCAATTTGAACCGTGGCAGTCTAAGATATTGTTGAGTCTGAAAGGGCCATCTAGCTGGTGAATGGACTGCTCATATGCCTTCTGAGTTTCATGACACAATGTTGCGTCTGCTTTGCAAGGGATAAATTAAGCGTGTGAAAGTCTAAGCAAAGCCCTCATTTTCCAGTTAATCAAATCTTCCCCTAATCAAATTAGCGCACATAATTCCTCTGGATGCGTGGTACAAAAACAGCATTATCCCCCTCTCTGGAGCTGAAAGGCAGGGAATCAGCGTGGTGCCTCTCTCTCCTCTGCATGAGCGGCCCTCAATGGAAGAGGAGGGCCGGGGTGAGGTGGGGGGTGAAGGAGATCAGGGGCAAAGGGGGAGGGCACAGCTCTTCCCAGTGGCCTAACAGAGAAAGGCAAGGCCGGGGTAAACTTTGGCAGCGTTTAAGTTCCCAGCTCATTAAAAAGCCTGGCTCAGTGGCCACCTCCAGGGAGCACTGGAGCGTTGGCTAATGAGGTACTTGTTTAATTTTCTTTCAAAGGGCTGGACATCTGTGACACCCCCCCGCCTCCCACCCCCCAACACACACACACACACACACACACACACACACACACACACACACACACACACACACAAACACACAAACACCCTCCCATTTCTCCCCTCAGCCTTCAACCCCCATGCCTCATCTTTTTTCTTCAAACCCCACACAAAGCCCATCTATCAATAGGCCGCAGGGCTCTCTCTGGTTTGATGAAGTCTCTCTCATTGAATAAGGCATATAATACATTTGGAGGAGTGCAGAACAATTGCCATTAACTCTGATCTCTCCCTCTGAACAGTCAAAGCCCATCATGGAAATTCAATAGTGGTCAAGCTAAATGGATAAATGTTCACAGTCCACCGTAACGTTCTAATTGATTTCCCTTCATGAGATAATCCACTCTCTTCAATAGTGGTCCTCACCACTCCCTTTCACCCCTGCCACCCCTCTGTGGAGATATCTCAGGGTGGAGAAAAAAAAGGGGATAGCTGGTAAGTATTCATCTGTTTGAGAAGTGGCAGGTTCATCTCCTCATTTTGATGAAGTGGAGAGGCTTGAGTCCATTTTCTGTGACCTGCCAACCTCTGCCACACTGACCTTAATGTGAGGCTCCGTCTCCATATGCAAGCCCCATAACACCTCTGGAGACACTAAAGGCACCTCTCTCTCTATAGCTCTCTGTAATTGGAATTCAAAGCAGCTAGTACCGTGTCTCCCTTCATTGGTCACTTCCACTTACTTCATAATGTGTCTCGATTCTTTCATTATGAGAGCTGTCTGACTCATATTTGCACCGTGATGCCCTCATAATGTCTAAGAACACGGGCAGAATACAAATGTGCTCTTTCTACTGCCTACATTTTCTCCTCGTCTTCATCCACAGTCCTTCCATACGCTCTTCAGCTAACAGCGTATTTTAAAAAAGGATATGAACTCGTTACAGAGGAAGTAAGACAGGGAGAGGAAGATGATGGAGCAGGCATGTCAGAAACATGTTGGGAGCCAGTTAAAAGGCCTCATGAAAACATTTGTCAATTTGCACAATGTAAACAGGCCATAACAATGTGCCTTGGGGTCAGCAGGTCAAACCCATGGATCATGCATCAGCTGGCACGTGGTTATTGTTCCACTCAGCCTGTCAAAGCAGGGGCAGATGGTGTGAGCATGAGTGGGTGTGACGGAGGGAAGATGTAGAGAAGAGGCGCGGAGGCCTTCGGGGTGATCAGAACTAAAACACCATGCTATTATTAGAATGCCACTAGAAAGCACCATCTGGGTTGTTTAATGAGCCTTTACCACGATGTTAAAACAAGTTAATTTCCTGAAACAATATGCTTATAAAAGACTACGGCAGGTTGTAAACCTAAAGCATTCTAAGTACAATTATTTCTAAAAGTCACCATATTGCAACACATAGCTTTCATATCAATCAGCAAGCAACATTGCTGTGAACATTTAATTTTAAACTTCCAAGAACTTATGTTATTCACTTTTTAAAAGGATAGGAGCTACAAATTCACACTGGAGAATCTGACTGCCATGTATACTACGTTGGCAAGACTGACTGAATGTAAGAAAACATTGGTACGGTACAGCTCTACTCAACTCAACTTTTTTTTGGTTTCCATTAGCAAAAGTTGTAGATAGCACCTGGTACTTTTTTAGGTACCATCTAAGTCGAGGTTCCAAGTGAGCTGAGCCGATACTAGAAGGTGGTGTTAAAAGACTGCAGACAACTAATTGGTCACTAGACATTCTGGATGGGACGAACCCGCCATTTTTAAATAGACAAACTGCTGTCAGCAATTATTTTATTCACTTGACCCAGATTTTTTTTAAATGGCAGCCAACAAAACTATTTTGTATACTACACTGTAGAAATGACTGGCATGGCCAATGAAAAGAGGGTGTCGTATGCTGAGGGGGATCTATTAGTAGTGGAAAAATTAAATAGAGGAAAGTACCTGGTACCTGGCTGAACCATGCAGTGGAAATGCGGCATAAGAAGCATTCAGCTACACATTATATAGTACATAATTATTTTGTGAAGTAGATCAACGAGTGTATTGTTGTTTTTTTCTAAATTGCAACATCATTGAAATTGTTTTCCTGTCATATCACAACAAAAACAGAGATGGTAAATATAACAGCCAGCTATGTCAGCACACACAAGCAATACATTCTCTGCTCTTGTTGCGGCTTGAGTCCTTAGCCAGTGGCCAGAGTTAGTAATGTGGTGCAAACCAAATGCTACAGGGTCCTGACGGTGGGGGAGTTGTAAATGTCTACTGGACTGGCTCATAGTGACCCTTGGCCCTGGGTTTCACCATGCAGCCTGATTCACAAAGTGGCCTCGCCTGCAGCAGTGTGAAGCGGCAGCAGACAGCCAGGCTGAGATGCTGGACATGGAGGCGGAGGTCAGCACCGGGCGATGGCGTGAGGGCAAGGGTGTTGGGGTGATGTAATCTATCTCCCTCTGACAGCCTACAGGCTTTCTATCAAATCGGTTCGCCCATATGGGTCAGATTAAGAGGACTGGGATTTAACCAAAGCGGCACTGCACACTGTGTGTATAACCGTTAAAGCTGTGAATCAGCCTGTCTTTAAAAATGTCTGCAGAGCTGCAGAATGCAGCCGTTCAAAAACATTTCTGAGGGACAATGGTTACACACATACAGTAATCTGTGGATGAGGTTAAGATTAGCGATCAGACAAGAAGACTTTAAATCATTTCTCAGTTTAACCCAATGGGATGAGAAATCTTGAGTGACTGATGGATGGCTGCATACCTACATGTTGCATGTTACAGGTGTCAAACTGAGCTCTAAGTAACTTTGGGCAAGGTAAAACATTCATCTACCATGTTTCTGAGTATATCGGAATGAGTTGTCAGCAATCATATTATGTCAACAAAAGTCTAAACGTGTCAGTCAAGTTACCAAAAGGTCAGGGGCTGCATTGTACAGTCCACAGAATATCCCTGTGTGAGCGAGGGATGTTAGACCACTACCATGCTTGATCAGGGCATTGCCTTCAGCTACACTGGTGTCCAGAGCCAACCTTGGTCGTGGGAGGAGATCAGTTTGTGTTTTCTGGGGCCATGAGTGGTGGTAAAATTGTCTCCTGGAAACCTGCCAACCCTTCAACTGACTCATCAGCAAGGACTCAGGAGAAGACCTTGAGACAGACAGAGCTTTCCTCCTCTCATGCCTTAGATCTACTCAGGTATGGGGTTAAGCCATGCCGGATTGTTGTATTGTTTTGATGCCTCCTCTTTCCAAAACTCCTGTAGGCATCATGTAGGCAGTCATGCATGACACAGCCTGAGGCACAGACACGTGGGTCCAGCACTGGCCCATAAGCCCTTGGAATCCATGTCTGTACCTGCAGCAGAGTTTATTGGACCCGACATGACAGGAAAGACTCGTTAGATACCTCAGAAAAAAAACAGATGCCGCATGAAAACAAAACACTTTCCAAAACAAAGCCAAGCACTTGCATAGAGCTACATTAAAGATGCATTACAGTAATATTGTGGTTGAAAAATTGGCAAGGTAGAGAGCGAAAGCCACAACGAGCTTCAGAAAATATGTCCTCAATTATGTCCAACCAAAGCCAATAATCAAACAACCTCAAACACGTCATTTCATATTTGTCTTTCTTGATACTGAGTGACAGGCAGAACAATCAAATTAAGTTCCTCTCAGCAAACCCACAAGTGTAATTATGCGCTAAGTAGGAACAAATAATCACACACAGTGCAGTTGTATAGTAATATTGACACACAGTACTAACCAAAGTGAGAGTGAACAGAACTTTTTTGAGACTGAAAGGAGCAATTATCTTTTCCACCGTCAGTTTCAATTAGTATTTTAAAGAAAAAGCCTCTTTTAATGAATACGAATGAAAATGAAGAAATGTTACCCCTAATAAAAGCTTATATAATATAAAAAAATTGGTTTCTATTGTGATTTGAGAGTGACATTTCGATTGTAAAGGCCTTTTGTTTCTAATTTTGCTTACCTTATGTTTACGGTTGGTATTTGTACTGTAGGTAGTGGGGTGCTAATGATGAATAGAAAATGGTAAAAATGGTAAAAACGGTAAAAACAGTAAACAATACTTATTTCAGAGATTAGGATTATGATCGGCAGTGTTGTGAAAGTTCATTTTCTATATGAACTAGTTCAAAGTTCAGTTCACAAATTTTAAAATGAACTAGTTCAAAGTTCAGTTCACAAATTTTAAAATTAATTAGTTCAGTTCACAGTTCCAAAAATGAATTAGTTCATGGTTCTTATTTTTAATATGATTGCCACAGTCTATGTAGAACCACAGACAGCAATTATTAGTTTTAACACTAAAACAATGCATCAGATTTCATCTTCATATCCGATTTTGATCCTTATCCAACCAGGGTTTACATCAGAACTTAGCATCTCCACATTGTTGCTTTAACACTTCGATTACTGCTGTTCATTCAGTCCACACTGAGAGCAGCTGCAGCTTTTTACACCTACAGTGTATTCTCAAAACCAGGAGGAAAAACTTGCTGCTTGAATGGTCTTTTTTTAATGAGAATAGATAAAAAGAAAAACAGGACAGTAATCCTTAAATCTTTTTTTAATTCTAATAATTTTCCATTTCAGTACATACTAAAATGGAATACTGGAAACCTGGTTTTAGTTACATGAATAGTAAAACCAGGAACCAGGCTGAGGTAGGAAATTAAGGTTGAACTTGAAATTAAGTTTATGAAAGCTGGGCTTTCCTCTTTACTCAAAGGCTGCCGGTCTCCGTCAGTAAACTGCACAACCAGGTCGTCCAGCTGTGGCTGGGAGATGAGAGCGGAGCCGCTACTGTACGCAGTTAATGGGATTTGGGTCGGGGATCGTTCTTGACTATCTTCTGATTTTTTTATTTGCTTGCACATACCTTGAAATGCCGGGTGCTTCAGTTCACTCTGCTGTTTCAGGTTTGCTGTTGATGTGGCCCTTTAAAGCTTTAGCTGCAACATTTCTGTATATAACATTTTTTTTCATACTTGCTGAAACTGTCACTATACCCCACAGCACATCAAGTCAGGTGGTCTGTTAAAAAGTCATGTAGCTCTACCTCTCTCTGTCTGCTTACTAACCCTATGTGAGAAATAGGCAATACAGTAACAGAATATTGTACATATAGTTTGATTGGAGTTAAGAGGCACCACACCTCTGAGTGGCTGTTTTTCTCTGGGTGCACTGGAATCTTGCAGATGCCATTAATAGCTCACAGAGAGGGATCTGGGAGCAGACAGGAACAGAAGGTGGAGGTAGAGATACATGATTTCTCAGATTGTGTGTCTCATTGTGCTGTCAGGATAGTAACCGTTTCAGCAAATCTGAAAAAAATATGTATTTTTATAGAAAGTTACCAACTTCAGTTTTAAGCCATGACATAACATGAAGGACACAAACGAAAAAGATCCAAGTAACCTGCATATAATAAGTAAAAAAAATGGTGGGAGCCCAGTAGAGGTCCAATGAATGGGACCTCCCCAGTTCTGCTCTACTCATGCTCTTTCACTCTCCTACTAAACACTTACATCTATCACATGTATTCAGCCCTCCCCTATGTGCCGGCCCGAAAAAGTTCAAATACGGAATAGGGTGAATCTTCAGTGTGGGTTTGAAGGTTTGACTTAATGGAAACATTTCTAATTTGCAGAAAAAAGACTAAATACACATGCCAGTCATTGGTTTAATGGTTCAATAAACACACAATCAATAAATCAAGTTTAGGTCAATGCTTTTGAAACACCTCCCCACCATGTGTACTGTACCTGATGGGCTCACAGGGTTTCAGCAGTTTGTCAGCAGGATAATATGCCATCTGCACGGGGATGCATTGTTTTGCTGTGTTGCTCCTGCTGTTTAACATAGCCAGTTATTGCAATGACACTGAGATCTCTGGGTCAAGTCCTGCTATACACCAGAAAGACTTGTTACATTTTTCAAATGGTATCTGCATTAGTTAAAGGTACAAGTGTCGGGCAGTCCCTACTATTGTCACAGTGAGCATATGTTCAGATATGCAGCTGTATTTACTATATAAATACAGCATGCTAATTGGTTAAGCTCCATGTACAGTATGTTTACACACAGTAGGTAGGTAATGAAGAGGACATGACACTATATTTAAGTACAAGCACAATAATGTGAGCCTCTTTTGATCCACATTTTAGAATATTATTATGTTAAGAATAATTACAATATGTAAATTCTGCTCAGGTCCAAAAATGTCATACAGTGTGATATTATAGTAGTTTTAGGACTTTCTCACCTGCATTGAAAGGTGGCCACAGTGACAGGCGAGGGTAGCAATGTGATGTATCAACCGGCGGGTGTGATCATTACAAAATTCCCCTGGCAGATGTGGTTGTGTGCACGTCTTTGATTAACTTCATTAATATACATGCCTAGCTCTGATACACAGGCAGTGGCATATGGTAAAAGCAGGAACAGGAAAGAAGTGATTTGCTGTTTGCTCTGGAAAACAAACAAGCCAACAGGTCCTAGCAGATGGCGCTGTGTGCGATGCTGGTGGGAGGCAATGTGCTGCATCGGCGCTGCCGCCAAGCAGGAGCTCTCCTGTGGATGAAGAGAAGTCTGACTATCGCCCTCGGCCTGCCGCATGGTAAACAAATAACTTATCCTTCTGCTTTTCTGTGTGTTGAGCTTTTTATCTTGCCTTGATCTTACCTCCTGATTTCAAAGCACACAAAAAGAGCTTGTTTTTTGAAAGTTATAGTGCTCTAGGCTTGATGCTCCTCAGAAAGCAGCTTAAAGAAGAAATGTGTTTAATAAAGGCTTGTTTGTGTGCAGCTCTCATTTCCCTCTCTGCTCCCTTCGTCTTCCCTCAGCATGCCTGCAAGCACACTTTCCACTCTGTTCCCATTTAAAAAGGAAAGTTGGCGGCTCATTTACATTGATAATAGATGTTGGTTATGCATCAGCAAGAAATCACAGTTTACAGGGTTGTACCTTTTCCTTTTACAGTATTCCACATGTATAACACAGGGAACTACCAAAACTAAAGTTAAGAGAGTTAATTATAAGTATGCAAGGGATCAAATGTATATTGAACAAAGGTATGCTGCATTTGCTATCTGGTTACATCTACTCAGCTTTTTAGATGGCAAGGTATGAACTAAGACCATCGCTGCTCTTTTTCTCTTTTGCGATGAACAGAGAGGAGGAGCAGACTCTGAATACTGTGTTTACTAACAGTAAGCCATACTACATGTTATTCCATATATACACATTTTCACATCTTGTTGAAGCTCTTTTACCAATAATGATAGAGCTCTCTACCTCAATTGAACCAAACACTAAAAGTGTCCTTGTCAATTTGTTCATCATAAATCCACGATTTGGCAATAGCACTGCGACTGTTTCATTGGCCCAAAGCTCTACTGAGCCACTGTGCTGTATGCAGGTATTTCTGTGGTACTTTTCTGTGTGGCTCACTAAATCAGTCACTTACCAACATCAGTTCACATCAAGGAATCTTTAACAGCCAAACTAGGATTAAAAATAAAAATATCACTACTATACAAGATTCAAAGCTTAGAGCACGAGTTCCTTTGCATACATTTTGATTCAACTACATTACACCTTTGTTATCCAAAGCACAGGATGGTCCAGGTATGTGAAAGGATCAGAGTGAAAATGGGATAAAGTGCTTAGTTGGCCAGTTGTCCCAGGTCTGCAGAGCCTGAGGCCCAGTCCTCTAATGCTCTCCCCTGCTTGCCAACCTGCATATACCTTTCCACAAGCCAACAGGCTCCTATAGAGCACAGGCTGCCTGTATTGATGTGCTGAATAATTCAAAGAAAATGGTCAAATGGGCTGACTGTAGTCTTAACATGAGTGGGTTATTACTCTGTGGTTGGAGGTCTCAGAATCTGTCTGTGATGACATCACATCAAAGAGACAAAATGGCCAATAGGGCGGAAGATAACTGGTAGTAATGGAGTGACCTATTGGTAGACAGGATATAAAACCCCAATAATTTAGCTGAACGAAATTAACACAATGCTAAACATGGTAGACACCATTTGACACTTTTACAGAGATTACAAGATTTTGGTGTTGGAACTGTTCTGGTTTCTGTTCGTAGTCCAAGTAGTATTGACCGGTCATCAGGTTTGAGCAGGCTTTGGTTGCATGCAGGTAAACAGTCCATGTGAAGTAGTGGAACATCTTAGATAAAAAGCAATCTCAGAACCTCAGTAGTTTAACTTGATGATTTAACTTTTTTATTAGCTTAAATGTTATTAATATATACAGTATATATATGTATATTTTAACGGCTGCTTATGAAAAAATGTCTCGTCACTCAACTCCAACTCTACATCTTCATCAGGTCGATAGCCAATGGGTTCTGATATTGGACGCTGTGTAATAAGGCTATGATTAGAAGGGGAAATGTATCACTATCCAAAATACAGTACTTATGGACTACACTGTACTACGTTTTAACCTTTGCCCACTGTTGCTCTTGATGCTGTTTGTTTGTTTATGTGATATTTTGGAATGCTTTGTTGATTTCTGCAACTGTAAATTCACATAGAAAATGTAACAATTGGGACACAGCTTGGACACTTTGGAGCTCTACTGGCTGTCCGATGTCAAATTGGGACAACCTCTACATTACCTCGCCTGATAGAGCATGCACCCCATGTAGGCTAAGTCCTTAGCAGCAGCCTGGGTTCCATCTGACCCACATCCATCATACCTTGTCTCTCCCTGCTTTGGCTCAGTCTCCAGCTGATCTGTCACTTTTTTAAAAGCCCTTAATTAAAAAAAATGTAATCAAATGCTTCAATGTCATTCAATCCATCTTTGTAACAGTGTTTGTAACTGTAAATAAAACACTTTACAATCAGGCCCAGTCCCATTTCTCATTTGTACCGCTCCCCATTCCCCTACCTCTTGTCCCTTGCCCTTTGAAACAGAGTTACAAGGGGTAGGGGTTGAAAATCTACCCCTACGAAATGGGACACCCCTCCAAATAACCTTATTTGGACAGCTTTACATAAGCAGACGTGACGTGTTGTTGCCAGAGATTCAACATGCCGTCCTCAGCTTTTATGGCTTGCGTGGGCTATTTGCATCCTTTTTTCGCTTGTCTGCAGCAAAGTGAAGACTTGTCAGAAAACGAAAATGTCTTCAACGCCTGGGAGTGCTGGTGGATCAGTTTATGGTATGTATATAGACTGCAAAAAAGTTCTGTAGTTTGCCTAGCTACATAACATGCAAAAGAAGCATGTGTGTCATTACATTCTTTGGATTCTATGTAATGAAGAATAGTTTCTCATACCCCTCCGTCTGAAGTGTGGGTCCAGAAAATCTGTGTTTGGAGGGCCATCTAGCCCTCCCTCTCAATGCCAGAGGTATCTGAAACGGCCCTACCCCTAAACGTGAACATGCAAAACTAAGGCGTATAGGCAAGAGGTAAGATGAGATTGGGCCTTACAGCGTGCTCACACTGTCCTTTTGGCCGCGGCCAAAACCGGTTTTTCAGCTAAAGTCTAGTACCTTTAAGTAGTGTGAGGGCACCCGCTCCGCGCTCTACTGGGGCCAGCTGGGCCGCCACGGCCCGCTTGAAAGAGGTGGGCTTTAGCGGAGCCGTTTGCACATGTACGAGCACGAGCGTGCGCACGTGTACGAGCACGAGCACGAGCCCTACGGCAGTAGCGTTATGTCCGCCTGTTCGGACATGTAAATAGAAGGACGGACCATGCGCGGACATTTAACAACAACAACAATGGCGGTGAAAGGTTCACGTTGTGTTTACTGCAGATTTGGTCGGATGAAAATATTCAAAAACAGTCGACAAGACGCACAAAAACTCTGAGGTCTGTGGAAAGATTTGTAAACAAAGCCACACACACGCGATCAATGCGTGTGACGTGTTACGGCTTGAAGGCGTATGGACAGCAAGAAGCATTGGCCGAGGCCCAGGTAGTGTGAGTACAAACGGGGCTGGGGCGCGGGGGGGAGAGGGAGGGGGGACAAGTACCCTAAAGTCCGGGTCGTGGTCCGGGAGGACAGTGTGATCACGCCCTTAGTGTCCTTCAGGACAGCACTCTCCAGGTATTACATCAATGAGGACAGACATGAAATAAAATTTCAGAATTTCACTGTTAATATATACAGTACAGTATACAGCAGTGGCAATTGCTCTAAGACTGCAAGGGAAGCTCAGCTTCCCCTAAAATGTGACCAAAAAAAAAGTGGTTGAATATGTACTGCTGTGTGTACATTTCATTGAATAAATACGCGCTAAAAAGCCTTCATCTTTTGTTCAGAATCAGCTACTTCACACAGGTAACCGGAGCAACTTCCTTCTCATTCATCCCCACAGCGCCACAGCGCTTTACACAGTCGGACGCTCAGCCTCTACTGACTTCAATGGGGAAGCGTAGAGCGGGTTGTTCCACTGCAGCCAAACTAGACGCTCATTGGATAAATGCTTTGTCCCGCCCATCGGACGCTCAGCGTCTCTGGGGTCTATGATGATTGTATGAGCTGTCTGAGGCGGAATCCTTTTTTGATTGACAGCTAAATAAGCGAATCAGTGATCTTGAAGAATAAACATCTACCGGAGCATTTTCCAAGTTTTTTATTTTGTTGTTCTGAACTGCCTCTCCGGGAACCATCAGCTTATCGTGGTGGAGAGGTTTGTGTGTCCCTGTGAACCTGAGGGATGTGTTGTCTGGAGCCTAGTGACTCCGGAGGCAGTTGCAAGGTACCGACGGACCGGAAGGGCTGCAGCGTCTGCTTTGTGTGACGATCCCTCCGCCCGAGCACTAGGTGTCCCTGTTCCTGGTGTGTTGTGCTTTGCAGGTGCTGAGTGGAGGGTCGTCAGCTGCATGGGCTACACCTGGGCCGGTTTTGCTCTGCCTACAAAGTCTTTCCTCATTCGACAGACGCTCTCTCTGGTGGAAGCTGATTCCCGGCTCATCGGCAGGCCTGATGGCAGCATGTCCTTTTGGTTTCGACCTTTGTTCTGCACATGTTCAGGACTGTTGCTAATCTGTAGTACATTCTGCTGTGGTTGAGTTGTGTGTCTGGACCAAATAAATGCCTGTTGCTATTGGCTAGATTATGTCTGTCTTACTGTTTTGGCACAGCCGGGGAGCCAGGTTGTGACAGATGGGGGCTCGTCCAGCCGTTTTGACCCGGGTTTTTGAAGCACAGTTGCTCGGCTGGATGAAGTGGGCTGAGACTGTTTTTTTCTTCTGGTTAAATGTGAGCAATTTTCGCTCATTGAGTTCAGTGTTGTGTTTTGAGGGATGAGTTGTGGTCATGCAAGTTATGATGGCGAATTTGTGGCATTGAGTTCTGGTGGATCTGTGCACAGCCATAGCTGTGCTGCTGTTCTGTCCCTAGTTAGGCATAAGCGCGAATTCCCTTTGGGATTCGTTGGGGGGGCTTTAATAGTGTGGTGACGAAAGTGGTTGAAGCAGTTGTCTTGGGAGCACGTCCGAGGCTGCAGGGGGAGTTGCCAATTGTTGGTTTCTTCACCTGGTTTTTGGGTTATAGTGCATAAATACCCACCACAAGTAACACCTGAAGACTAGGGGGGGGAGTTAAGTAGTTTTCTGTTAGGCAGTTAGAGGGACAGGGCTGTGGCCTGTTATTGTGTTTGGCTGTGTAGGGGTTGTTGGATCTCAATTGCTTGTGTGTTGTCAGTTTTGTTGGTTCTGACAAGTAAAGTTAATCTTTGTTCCCTCAGTTATGACTACACTGGAGGAGTTTTTGAGAGCTCCGTCAGAAGAGTTATTGGAGCGTTGTTCACGGGAGCAATTGGTAAAGATCGCTGAACATTTTAAGATGGATGTCGGTGATAGGCGGTTAAAGGAGAATGTGAGAAATATTTTAAAGGAGAATTTGTTAGAAGCAGGTGTTCTACAGACTAAATCAGATGATGGTGGTGCTGGATTACAGGCGGCTGACATGTCGGTCTCTGAAGTTGGGTTGACTGGGTTGACTTTTGAGCAGCGCAAAGAATTGTTGTTGTTACAAGTAGAAATAAAAAAGCTTGAACTTGAAGGGCGCAAGTTAAGTCTGGGAAATGTGGGTAACGTAGGGCAGGTCTCTGGTTCTTCTGGGCCCTTAGGTGCATTTGATGTTACCAAGAGTCTGCGCTTGGTTCCTCAATTTTGTGAGCGAGATCTCGACACATTTTTCTTACTGTTTGAGCGCGTGGCCGAAAGCAGAGGTTGGTCTGACATTGAGCACACGTTATTATTACAGTGTGTTTTGACGGGCAAAGCGCAGGAAGCCTATGCTGCACTTAGTGTGGGTGAAAGTAAGGTTTATGCGTCCGTCAAAGCTGCGGTGTTGAAGGCTTATGAGTTGGTGCCTGAGGCTTATCGCCAGAGATTTAGGTCTTGGGAGAAATCAGGTAAGCAGACACATATGGAGTTTTCCAGGGAGTTAATCACTCAGTTTAATCGTTGGTGTACTTCACTGGGGGTTCATACGTATGAGGCGTTGTGCGATTTGATAATTCTGGAGCAATTTAAGAACTCTGTTCCCAGTCACATTGCAACTTACATTAATGAACACAGGGTAAAGACCGCTATTGAGGCAGCCACTCTGGCTGATGAGTATGTGTTGACACATCGTGGTGACCGATACAGGGGGGATGGTAGTAACTTTCGACCAGCAGGTAAACGGTGGGAGGGAGGAGCTAGTCCTAGCCTGGGTAGGTCAGAACGGGCTACATGGGGTCAGGGGCAGGTTGACCCAGGTGAATTGTGTCACTACTGCAAGGGTAGGGGGCATGGAAAGCTGAATGCCCTCTTAAGTCCAGTGCTAGAAGTGGGTTTGGTAGTGTTCATGCTAAGCCTGTCGCATTTGCTGCTTCAGTCAGGAAGAGCAGTTCTCCCTGTGTCATTTCCTCATATGAAAAAATGGAACCTCGAGCAGATTGCAGCCTGGAGCAGTCTGAATTCTCAGCTTTTGTGTCAAACGGCCATGTGTCTCTAGTAGGGAGTGGTATCAGGGTACCAGTGAAAATCTTGAGAGATACTGGAGCTTTTGATTCGTTCATTGTGAGTTCTGTCTTTTTCACAGGAAAGTGATACGGGGGATTATATTCTGATGTGAGGAATGGGTTTAAATGTGTTGCCTGTTCCATTGCATAAACTGGAACTTGACTGTGGGTTGGTGTCTGGGCTGGATGGTTGTGCGGTGTATCTTGACGACGTTGTTATTTACAGCAATACTTGGGAGGATCACGTTGACCGCATTAGGAAGCTGTTCGACCAACTGCGTGACGCACATCTGACAGTCAATTTGGCTAAATGTGAGTTCGCCAAGGCTACAGTTACTTACCTTGGGAACGTAGTGGGGCAGGGGCAGGTGCGGCCAGTCCAAGCAAAGGTGACTGCGGTTGAGCAATATCCAGTGCCCACCACCAAGAAGGAGCTTATGCGTTTTTTGGGTTTGGTGGGTTACTATCGCCGTTTTTGCAGGAACTTTTCAACTGTGGTTTCTCCCTTGACTGATTTGTTGAAGGCTAAAGCGAAGTACATCTGGTCAGCTTCATGTCAACAGGCTTTTGAAAATGTTAAAGTTGTCTTGTGTTTACCTCCTGTCCTTGCAGCACCCTGTATGGATCGTCCGTTTGAGCTACAGGTGGATGCAAGTGATGTAGGGGCCGGTGCAGTGTTGCTTCAGTCTGACAGGAATGGTATTGAACGTCCTGTGTGTTTTTTCTCTCGCAAATTTAATTTGTACCAGTTGAATTATTCTGTCATAGAGAAAGAGACTCTGGCCCTTGTATGGGCGTTACAACATTTTGACGTTTATGTTGAGTGTAGTGCTCCTCTGGTGATCTATACAGATCATAACCCAATAACTTTCCTTCATTCTTTGTGCTGTCCGAACCGCCGACTGATGCGATGGTTTTTGTTTCTGCAAGCATACTGTTTGGATATCCGCCACATTAAGGGCTCAGAAAATACTGTGGCTGATGCTCTGTCAAGAGCACCTTGTTCTTGATTTACTGTTTGATCTTCCTGGTCTTCCTTTTCCCTCAATACCACTCTTTAGTTGCTTCTCTATAGGCGCTCCAGGGATACCGGACTTGCAGATATGGGGAAAAGTCACTGCAGCAGCGGGAAAGGTTTGCAACCAAAGGAAAGGTTGAACAGTATGTTTAGGTTATCAAAGCAACTTTTGAATAAGATAAGTATAATTCTGTATTGTTAAATATTGTACCTTATCACTGCCTGACTGGGCTGGATTTTTTTTAAGGGGGGGGGGGGGTGTGACGATCCCTCCTCCCGAGCACTAGGTGTCCCTGTTCCTGGTGTGTTGTGCTTTGCAGGTGCTGAGTGGAGGGTCGTCAGCTGCATGGGCTACACCTGGGCCGGTTTTGCTCTGCCTACAAAGTCTTTCCTCATCCGACAGACGCTCTCTCTGGTGGAAGCTGATTCCCGGCTCATCGGCAGGCCTGATGGCAGCATGTCCTTTTGGTTTCGACCTTTGTTCTGCACATTTTCAGGACTGTTGCTAATCTGTCGTACATTCTGCTGTGGTTGAGTTGTGTGTCTGGACCAAATAAATGCCTGTTGCTATTGGCTAGATTGTGTCTGTCTTACTGTTTTGGCACAGCCGGGGAGCCAGGTTGTGACAGAGGCAAAGCAGCGGGTGTGGGAGAAAATGTCCAAGCTGTTTACAGTAAGGATCACTGGGTCACCGGGAAGATGGTGACCTCAGCTGGTGAGGTAATTGGGCGGTGGAAGTAGCACTTTGAGGAACTCCTTAATCCGACCAACAGGCCCTCTTTTGTAGAGGCTGATGGGGAATCATTGTCAATATCTCTGGGGGAAGTCACTGAGGTAGTCAAAAAACTCCACAGTGGCAAAGCCCCAGGGATTGATGAGATCCATCCAGAAATGCTGAAAGCTTTGGCTTTGAAGGGGCTGTCTTTGTTGACACTTCTCATCAACATTGTGTGAAAGTCTGGGACAGTGCCAAGGGAGTGGCAGACCGGGGTGGTGGTTCCCCTATTTAAAAAAGGGGACAAGAGGGTGTGTGCCAATTACGGGGGTATCACAATACTCAGCCTCCCTGGTGAAGTCTACTCCAAGGTGCTGGAAAGGAGGGTCCATCCTATAGTCGAACCTCAGATTGAAGAGGAACAATGCAGATTCCGTCCTGGACGTGGAACAACGGACCAGCTCTTCACTCTCGCAAGGATCCTGGAGGGGGCCTGGGAGATACGTTGGGAGGTGCTACGGGAGTATGGGGTGAGGGGGTCACTTCTGTGGGCCATCCAATCTCTGTACACCCAAAGCGAGAGCTGTGTCCGGATTCTCGGCAGTGAGTCGGATTCGTTCCCGGTGGGGGTTGGCCTCCGCCAGGGGTGCGCTTTGTCACCAATCCTGTTTGTGATTTTCATGGACAGGATATCGAGGCGTAGTCGTGGTGGGGAGGGGTTGCAGTTCGGTTGGCTGAGGATCTCGACTCTGCTTTTTGCAGATGATGTGGTCCTGATGGCATCGTTGGTCAGTGACCTTCAGCACTCACTGGATCGGTTCGCAGCCGAGTGTGAAACGGCACCTCTAAATCTGAGGCCACGGCTCTCAGCAGGAAACCGGTGGATTGCTTTCTCCAGGTAGGGAATGAGTCCTTACCCCAAGTGAAGGAGTACAAGTACCCAATCCTGGTTCCTACCCTCAAGCTGGGTCATGACCGAAAGAACGAGGTCGCAGGTACAAGGGGCCGAAATGGGTTTTTTCAGGAGGGTGGCTGGAGTGTCCCTTAGAGATAGGGTGAGAAGTTCAGCCATCCGTGAGGAACTCGGAGTAGAGCCGCTGCTCCTTTGCGTTGAAAGGAGCCAGTTGAGGTGGTTCGGGCATCTAGTAAGGATGCCCCCTGGGCGCCTTCCTAGGGAAGTGTTCCAGGCACGTCCAGCTGGGAGGAGGCCTCAGGGAAGACCCAGGACCAGGTGGAGAGATTATATCTTCAAGCCTCGGGATCCCCCAGTTAGAGCTGGTTAATGTGGCCCGGGAAAGGGTTTGGGGTCCCCTGCTAAAGCTGCTGCTCCCACGACCCGAGCCCAGATAAGCGGTTGAAGACTTTACCGATCCCCAGAGTCCCTCTGCGGTTTCTTTCCCCAATGAGCAGCGGCAGCTGCGGAGCTTCTCCCCCTGTCACTCACACTCTCACTCACAGGTGGTCACACTTCACAGTAGCCTGGCGCAGCAGCTCCAGCTGAGCCAAGGCCGTTTAAACAGCCTAGCTTTGCTGCCATTTAGAGGACACTGGTTGAAAAGAAGCCTAGTTGGTACGACAAGGTCACATATCATTTTCTTGAAAAGGAACGAAGGGTAGAATTTACATATAAATAAAACACATTCATGATGTGGGCTGGAAAAATGAGCTTCCCCTCCTTGAAAGACTAGCAGCTGCCACTGATGTACAGTATGTGTCCTTGTACATGTGTAGCAGATATTCAATCATAAATTTGTTGATTATTATATTAAGCATCTTAAGATGAACTGGTATCTAAGGCAGATTAAAATGAGACCAAACACAGCGCTTCCTATCTTTTGCTTCCCACAACTTCAATCTTACTCTCATGCATGCATGTAATCAGGTTCTTTTGCTGCCAGATTTTGTGTGGACTAGTAAACTGAGGTGATTTCTAATTGTGTTGAAGTCATGATGATGAATACAGTGCATGTTTATTGGAATATTATCGTACATTGCCAGACCATACTCCAATGCTGTAGTATGGTCTGTGGAAGTTAATATTCTGGGATACGCTGTTTGGCCCAGATGCAGAGATGGTGCCGTTGTAAAACAGATAGTGAAGATAATGGAAGGGGTCTGACATTAACAATGGGTCATGACCATGTCCAGCAGATGTCTGGCTTTATATCCACACTGTACATTAGGTAGGCCAGACTAATATGTATATGGTTCTGCTTAAAGTCAGAAGAAGTACAGACCAATGTAATGGGAAATGTGTTGTCCCCTCCCAACTCAGCAGCTAGTCCATGTGTAAATATAGTATATTAATCACCTTTGTGTGTTTTGTTAGGGGGCAGTGTGTGCTTTGTTTGTGACCATCACCACAGCTAATGGACTACAGCTGGACTATTCTTCTGAATCACGGGCTGTTCATAGAATTTGATGGTTTTCTAATCTCCATATACAGTAAGTTGCAAATCATTGTGTGAACAGTGCACAGATCTATTTTATATCCATATATTTAGGCTGCTGTCTTTCTCTGAACTTCATTTCTAAGTACAAATACATGATAAAATGATCTCATTTTGAGATACATGTGGTTTTCTACAATATATATTTTCTAAACTGTCTTCTTTTCATGGGCTGTAAGTGTTTTTGTTTTATGTATGGTGGGGTGGAATTCATGCATAAGAAAAAGCTTTCACAGACTTTTCTGCTTGTTTGATATCCAAGGCTGCGATTAAGATGCAGTTGCTCTTGTCTAGAACCTTGATAGTGTTAAAATCATCATTTGCACTTTAGACTGCCTATCATCACCTTGCACTACATATCAATTAACATACACCATTTGCTGATGTAAATGATTAAGAAAGTTGCAGATGCTGATTAAAATATTTCCCCTTGATTAGTGGACAGTAAACAACTTAGTGTGGGCCATTGCTGATGAACGTGCCGCTGCAATCAGTCGCTGACAGGAGGAGTGAGAGAAATAGAGAAAAAAACAGAGGGAGGGAGGGAGGGCAAAATGAGCAGCCACAAAACTGAAGGTTTGGAGTCCATAATTAGGCAGCAGTTTTTCCTTTCTAACCATTTTCCCAAAAGAGAAGAAGCCTGACTACTTAATTGGAGGAATCAAATTTAGTCAAGCGCCCCGTCGGCTCAAACCTACATCATTAAAGTTGCCAGCTAACAAACATCAAACACGAGGCAGCATTAATGAAGCAGATGTATTAATTTTCCATTTATGAGCAGCTAAGCAACTCACTGCTGCTCCCCATACTCCCCCCTCTTCGCTCCCTTTCTCCCTCTCTTTCTCTGACAGCACTATTAATGATCTTTAATGCCCCACAGGCAGTAATAGGCCCCACTGGGAGAGCCGAAACACTGCGATTTGTATTG
Organism: Echiichthys vipera; assembly: GCF_963691815.1. NCBI lineage: Eukaryota > Metazoa > Chordata > Actinopteri > Perciformes > Trachinidae > Echiichthys > Echiichthys vipera. The sequence continues at coordinate 23,441,698 of NC_139839.1, read as the reverse complement.
AGGATTTAGACATAACGGGGGGAAAGGGAAAAGAGTGAGATCTTGGGGACAGCTCAGAGGCGCTTGATCAGGCTCAGGCCTCACCGGGGCGGCTGCCGCTCCAGAATAATAAATGACAGCCTCACGATTAAAATCAAACCTTCTGCTCAAAAGGGCCAGAGCGACTGATTGTCACTAACAATCGAGCTGCTTTTTAAACACCTCTGGGAAAAGAAATCAAAAGCAGACAGCATGGAAAAAAAAAACTTCAATAGCAGCTCGGTTCTCAACACCTGACAGATTACACGCAGAGGGAAAGACAGACCAGAGTCAAGTCAAGGGACCCAGGACCTGTCACTGGCAAATCTCAGACCATACTCACTATATAACTAACACAAATGCACCAGCTGGCACCTATGATTAGACACCATGCATCATTAGCAATATGCATATGGTAATCAAATACATTTTACAACCTAAGTGGCTATTTTTTCAGGATTTGCTGCACAATACCACATTCTTCATTAGAGTCAATGTCAGCAAATGCAAACTCCATCCAATATAATCCTAATGGTAAAATGTTGACAGTGACTGAACAATATCCTCTCATGACATAAAAGGATAGAAACGATCAAAGTTACAAATGCCAGACACAAGCAAGGTCTCTGTTGACATTATCCCTAATGCTACATGTGCACATCTAATTATCTGGAGCGGAGGATAACCCAGATAAATAAGCCTGCACCGACATTAACCTACAAATTAGATATGCTACGCTTTCCAGACCTGAAGCTTTCTAAGGCTCCCCCTTAAAGCTGTTTGTTTGTTTCTTCATTAGGCTCATTTACAGCTCTCTGGAGACTGAACTGGATACTATCTTGTTACAAGTATTTGTTTGTGTGAGAGACAAAATACCCATGAATTCAACCTACATATACTGTATATACTCAGCTGTGCCTACTGTACAGAATGTAAACCACTGCCCCATCTCATTTATATTTATACTGGAGGATTCTGTTACATATGATTTACCTCTGAGTCATTAACAATGCAGGAAGTACTATGAACTATGAAGTTTATGTAGTGTGGAGAAAAGTAAGGGCATGAAGATGAAGGGTGCAGAGCGGGCAGGTTCGATTTTGATGCCAGAAACAGGGTTTTCCATGCTGCCTGATGAAGCTGCTGTCAATTAAATGTTAACATCTAACAATAATGTAAAATGGCAAAAGTGCATTCATGCATCTGTATCAAAACCCTGCCACGCAGCAAAACACTCATGATGCCCAAACACCATCATCCACATAGGTGCTCCAGGGTCTATCTTTCTTCCCTCTCACTCTCTCTTCAGACAGCAGCATCATCATTTCCTCCCTGCTCCACTGTGGCAGGCAGCAGTGGGGTTAAGCTGCCAGCGATGCAACGATAGTGAGAGGGGGGCTGCAGCTGGGGGTTGCAGATAGCACATTCTGTCAAAAAGCGTCAGGCTGCCTGCATAATGAAGTGAAGCGAACGGCGGTGGGAATGAAAAAAAAAATAGGAAAAGGGGGATGGTTTCATTTGTTATTGCTGAAACTGATACGGCTCCACCAGAGTCTCAGAAGCAGCAGGAGTCTCGGCTTATAGGCAGGAGGAGATAAAACATTAAGTTGTGGCCTGATTAATTATCAGTGCGACACACACCACTGTTTTTCTTCCTGCAGTAAGTGTATAAAGTGCGAGTGTGCTCTGTATTCCATTTAATAGATACCCTTAGACACAGTGTACTCTGGGAAACACATTTGTGTTATTCACATTTACCTGTATGGTGCATATTCAAAAAGACTCAAAGATCGAACAGGTGCACAGCACAATACACAATCACATACCCATAAGTAGAAGGAAACTTCAGGTTCATTACAACTTTGGCTATCATTTCCTTCAGTTATGGTAACATTGTACTCATCACAAAAGTAAATTCTAAAATCTGGGAACAATAAAATTAAGTCAGGAGAAGTAACATGAACACTTTAGCCAGGTTATAAAAAGAGGTAACACCAAAAGTTAACTTACCCCAAATGTTGTTAATAATCAGGAGAATTATGTGCATACAACTACTGCAAGCATGGATGTCAGACTGACCAATAATTTGTCTCTAACAATGGACAGAAGGGTAATCATTTTACAATTACCCTTGTTTGTTTCAAAATATAGTTTGTGTCTGTTCCTGACTGAAGCAAATAACACGGTAATGCATTCATACAGTATGTAAATATAGCCTACAGAAAAAACAACTATTAAATAACACACTGGTAAAATGACCAGAATTTCCCTTAAACTAAATACGGAATTATAAAAAGACCTTTTAAGCTAGCAATGTTGGATGGTATAAAAATGTCTGTTTCGACTAATGTGTGTTCAAACCAAATGAAATATGGATTTTTCCACACGGTCTGATTATATATAAAGTCAATGCAAAGAGGCAAATAGATGGCCTGAATTACAAGATACAAATATGCAAAAATGTAATTGTAACTGTTTCACAAAAGCCTATCAGCATTGAGAATCTCCTAACCTCACTGACATGCTGTCACTGATAAAAAAAAAAAATTGGAGTCGTCAGGAGTAGTGAAATTCAGAGCTGTGTGCGGCACCTTTAGATGACAATCACAATGCTGTTCTTAAAATTGAACCCCTATGCTAGTGACTTTCATGACATACACAATTTATTGTTGGACAAAAACATGCACAAGCCTTGTTATGGTCCCTTAAACTATTTATAAAGGTGTAAGATGAAAAATGTATTTCAAAGCATCAATTAAACTAAAACCTATCGACCAAGTGAAATCCACGTGACAGCCACTCTTATTCTAGGCAGCCTTCAGGACACGCTGGCTGATGGTACTGAATCGCATTACTGTTGCTTTAGGCTGTTTATCTTGTGAGCTGTGGCATTTGTCATCATTGGATTCCTGTTGATCAATGCCTTCTTTATCATGATATGTTTCTAAAGTGACTTCTACCCCCCGCCTCCACAAACACCCGCACGCACACCTACACTTCTCCCCTCAACACCCAATGATTTCATTAGTTTCATATTAGGATTGATGGGGCTCTTCTGGGGGATATAAATCAATTTGAGAACACTTTTCTAAACCTCAGCCTCTACCTGCAATGGACCCATCAAGCAAAGGGTTGTCTGAGGGGCAAGAGGCTGGAACAGCTACATCACTGGGTTGCCATGCCAGGGGTGCACCAATTTTGCCTTCAGGGTTTATGATCGAAAGAGTTCCCACTTCATGCTCTATCTATCCACTCTAGAAAGCTCCCTTTCCACCCATTCTCCTCTTCCACAACCACGTTTTCCTTTCATCCCTAGTGCCTTCCATCCATCCTTCCATACTGCCATGATTTACAACTAGTACTCATGCGCTTCCTGGGAATTGATTTCCAAGGAACTACGCCTTGTGCCCATCCTTTCTGTGGGGGCCATAACGATCAGGCTGTGGATCATTAGTCTGGACCACTGTTTTCCACTGCTCTGCTGGCTGAGCGCCATACATCTCCCCCCTCCTCCCGAGTCACAGCCGCTGTTAAATTGCCTGTCCCCTTCCCTCCTCTTCCTTCTCTTCAACCCCCACCTCACCAGCCCCAGTCACACCTTGTGATCCTCATCTGTCCTCTTTTGCACCACAGCATTTATTGAAAAGCAAACTGTGCTGGAGCCAAAGCCAGTGGTGAGTGTTTATAGGCCATTCAGGACTGAGGAAACCCCCCTCAGGTTTCTTTCATCCTTCCATACTGACCTTTACTTCAGCAGACTGACACATCCTGCATGCTATTTGTGAAAGAAGGCACCAAATGACAAACAGGGATGCCATATTACTACAGATGGCTTTTCATGTCAGATGCTGACTGGAGTAATATGAATAAGAAAGTGATGGAGTCAGTCTGAGGAGAGCAGTGGAGCTGGTTGAAAGGCTCTTATTACACCCCCTGAGGAACAATATGTTCTGATTTGTTGCATTTGCTTCTTGACAATGTGTCAGAATTGAAGGCCTGATTGAGCTTCCAGGTATATTTTGAAAGACCAAAGCCAGTATTTTTCTCAGTGCTCAGAAAGCTGCTATTTTTGTCTCTTTTCTCTCACTCTGCAATCTTAAAATTTCAGAGAACAATACAAGTACACTCAGGTTTAACTCGAGTACTAATCACACTCATTCAGTCTCAGGGCCACAATCATGCAGGCGAAACACGAATTTAACACTTCAACTGCTTCTTAAATGACAGATCTGGATTGGCTAAACAACCTATCCATCCATCCACCTTCAACCGCTTGTCCCTATCGGGGTCGGAGTCGGGGGGGCTGGAGCCTATCCCAGCTGACATCGGGCATGAGGCGGGGTACACCCTGGACAGAACGCCTATCACAGGGCACATAGAGACAAACAGAGACAGACAATCATTCACACTCACACCTACGGACAAGTTAGAGTCATCAATTAACACATGCATGTCTTTAGACTGTGGGAGGAAGCCGGAGAACCTGGAGAAAACCCACGCAGACAGGGGGAGAACATGCAAACTCCATACAGAAGGGCCCCAGCCGGGATTCGAAGTTGAAGTCAGTGTTATCCACGTCTTAAGAAATTTCAGTTCAGAGAAAGAAATCATCTCCAGCTGCTTTCTGGTAGTTTCTCTATTCAACAGGATCAGCTTTCTCAAACTCACTCATATCTCATAGCAGCATGATTAATTGCAGTTCATCTGGGAAATGAATCCAAAACTGGTCAAACAACCTTTTTGCTGTATAAAGAGGCTGAGGTAAAACAAACAGCAGCACAGACCAACTGCCTCAGCTGCCTCTAGTGGCTCTACACTGTGCTCTGGCATTGGCAGTGGAAGCTTCTCGAACTAGAGCCTGGGCCTGGCAGCATGTACTGGCAGCGATGATTTACAACAGCATTTAAGTGAATCTAATAAGCAGAGTGAATGCTTCCCGTCGCTTTGGCATGGCCTGTGCCTGGGCCCTAATCATTCAAATATTTTGGCAAAAGGCAGTGCCCTGCTCTTCTCCAAAAGAGAATAATGAGACACGGAGCTCTTAATCACAGCAGATCAGTTCAAATAAATGAAAAGAGAATCAAAAGCATTCTTTGCCGAGGCAGCCCCCTCTCTGTCCAAATGAGCTGACAGAGGGCCAGATTTGGAGATGGAGATTTACCCAGGAGATGGAGCAGATTTTCCATGACTTGTGAAGCAGTGTCTCACTCTGGCAGACTAGAAAGTAGTTCTGGAGGAAACAAGACACAGCTTTTGTTCCATTTTCTTCAACCTGGATGTTATCAAGCAATTGTATCCAGTATGCTCGCATTTACAGACATACATACAAAGATATTGTGACCAGCCCAAGAAAAAGATGCCCGTGATCTTCACAGCTTTTTAATCAAGCACTTTTCTACAACTGTTCTCCTATTACACCTCAGATCCTGGAAACCAACACAAAGCAACGTGGTAGCTCTGACACCTCATCCAAACTCAATAATTCACCATGCTTTCACTTGCCAATTTTTCCCTCTGCCAATCTGAAAGTCTTCCACGTACTCTGCTCGCTGAGACAGGGCTCTAACAAACGATGCTGTCAGTTAACAAGATGGAAAAACATTCTGTTAATTTTTCTCTCCCTCCTTCCCTCCCCTCCACGGCGAGGAGTCTTGATGTGCAGAGATGAGGGCTGGATCACAGCTTGCCGGGGGGAAGCCTGACACAAGACAGGCTGCCGCTGACATGATGAGCCTCAAGACTGCTGGCAATTTCTTGTGATGTCACTTCCCGCTCTCGACAGCTTTGGCGTGGGGTACTGGGAAGGCGAGGAATAGAGGGGCTGCTGGAGCACTGGTGGAGGTTGTGCTTGGGAAGGGGAGGCGGCGGGTGGAGGCTTGATGAGAAGAAACGCTGGTGCGTCGTCTTTGCAGCTCTTCTGTTTTCTTTAATGTTTCCGCTTTTATCAGCAGTCGGAGCTGTCAGCAGTAATCACGCTTGTAGTGAAGAGCTGCAGAGACGATAAGCCCGGCCTGTCAGTGCCGCATCCACCGCGGCAGACATATGCTGCTGGCGTTCTCCGTGTCTTTCTTTATGCATGATGGTATTCTCCCCAGAGAGGAGAGGGAAAAAAACGCAGAAAGAGGTGGATCATCGTCACTGGGAAGATGGAGGGAAAACTATCATATCTTCCTTAAACTGGGGTGTGTTACGTGTGTGTCATTTGTAACAGTAAAGTAATCCTATGATACAGGGTAGAATGATACTGCATAGACACCTGTATGTCCCTTATGGCAGTATGGGAAGATAACAGTGGTGAAATAAGACATAGAACATCAACAATAGTATGATAAGGTAACTATATTCTGATTATTGACATGATTTCCAATGCCTAAAAACTAAGTGTTCCTTTGATTTCTTTGAAATAGATTGTTGAAAGAAAAGGATGACGTTGTCCAAAATATCCCAGAAAGACATCAAGCCAAAAGGCACACAACATCAGAATTAAAGTAATGCTCTGATGTAGTGTTTTTCCTGTGGCAGCTTCATGTGAGGAAACCCTGTCACTAATAACTGTCACATCAATCTACAGAGATGATGACAAATGTGGCCTCGTGTCAAAACTGGTGCAGTCTATTTTATGGCTACAAGGCATGATCATTACAGACATGAATAGTAATTACATGGACAGAAAAACATGGGGATGCTGCAGTTGCACCATATGCATGACAGGTGTCGTGCGGCATAAATAATGGAAAGTGTGGCAGTCAAAAGTCGCCAGGCATTTGGTTACCAATTATCCTTCTCTTGTGAGCATTAAAGCACTGTGCATTGTTTACTGTTAACAGACATAATTGAATAATAATGCCATGGCCCCACCTGTTCTCTGTGTATGGGAGATAGCTCTTTGGTTGGAATAAATGAGCTGTACTCTCTCTCTTCCTCCCTCCTCCTCTCCCTCTCCCGCTCTGACAATGGGGCTGAGAGGCCTGCCCTCGCAATGGCCATTAAAATAATGTGGCCTAACCTGAGCAGGGGTTAACCAGCTAATGTCCTCAGTGGACATGAATAATGCAGATCAGGTTCCTAAACAAGCACACAAATGAATCTATAAATCACCCAGGTCAGGGCAATCTTATTAGCCCACCCTCCTTCCCATCTCTCGGTCTGATTCGTCCCTGTCAGGCTCCTGCTGAGGGAGCTTCCTTGTATAAACATGCAGTAAAATGTCTTGTGAGCTTAATAGAAAGGGCGTGGACTACAACACAGGAAAACTGCACAATTGAATGCATTATGCAGTAGCAGTGACCTGTTCCCTTTACATACTGATGTGTTAAAAATATACGACATTGTTAAACAATCAGTTCGTGTCACTTTAAAAATAAATCAGAATCAGAATCAGAAATACTTTAATAATCCCAGGGGGAAATTATTTTCATTTCAAACTCCAGTTCTGGCTCTTGTCAAAATATGGTGAGTCAGCCATTCGCCTTTTGTCTTTAATAAATCACTTTGACATGACGGAACACTCAGGGTGGGCAGAATATCATTAAGACCTCAACAACATAATGTAAAGCAAAATAAACAATACATGTTGTCATATCGGAGAAGTGTTGTTTCAACTTTCTGCTATTTGCAGACCATGTTTTGTTATGTTGATTCAGAATGCATTATGTTTTAAAAAGTAGTTTAATATTCGGTCTAATTTCCTGCCTCTTTACAAAAACTAAATAATGGATTCCATTATTCTACATAGGTCTTCTTGTAACTGAGTCCATTCCCTCGACATGAGATGCAATATTTTATGATTTGTGTGGTCATTTCTCTGAATACTTTTCTAAAATGATTTATTGGCATACTCTGCATGACCAGTTTTCTCAGTTTTTAAAGCTTTTATTGTTATTGTTGTAAACACATGCTGAACTAATGATTCACCACAGTGGCACTTATGGTTTTTCTAATCCTCCTGGAATTGGGGCATAACCAGCAAATCATAATCAATGTGTGGAACAATGCTGTGGGGACAATACAAATAGGAAACAACGACATCTAAAATAATGAGAAATAGGAAATAAAACTCAGCAGTTTACTTCCCAGATGTTGTGAAATAAACTTAAGAAAAAAGATAAGTTATGGGCTGAAGATTGCTCTACAGTGTGTCTGTAAGCTGAGGGAATGGATCAATATGGATTTCATGTATAGTCTGAGATTAATTACCGTAAAAAGCACAACCAACATCACCGCCGTGCACTTAAATGTTTTTGAGGCCTCCAAATGTCCTTTTATTCCCTCATCAAAGATGAATAACTTGCTAAGGGATCATGGGTTTTTAATATAGTCCCAAGATTTAGCAGGAGACACATCTCCCATCCAACCCCAACCAGTCAGTTCCAACACTATTATCACCTCTAAGAAATGTATTCTGCCTTTTTGCCGGCCTGGTCAGCGTATTCAGATGGATTGCGGCAAAGTGCCAGCCTTATTTAGTCCCCCAATGTGCTGGCTTGGGCACATATTGGTCGCTCGATTTCCATGTAACTGACGCATGTTATATGTTGCAAGTTGTGCTTCACATTTACACCTATCCCAGACAGCCGGCTTCTGGGAAAAGAGGAATATTAAGCCTCGGTTTCACATAGACAGGACAGCAAATTGCCACCTTTGCCTGGCCGCAAATGTGATGGCTTTTCTGTATAAAAACCCCCAAAGACTGATCGTCAAACCCTAAATCCTGACACCCCCCCATCAAAAGAGAAAATTAACAGGGTCTTGGAAGTGTAGTCACTGTCAGACACAAGAAAGGACGGATGGTGTTTGTATATGTGTATATGTGTGTGTGTGTGTGTGTGTGTGTGTGTGTGTGTGTGTGTGTGTGTGTGTGTGTTTGTGTGTGTGTGTGTGTGTGTGTGTGTGTGCAGTGATCAAGGAAGCACAGCAGTTTAGTTCACATAGACAACTAACCCTGTTTCATTTGTCAAATCGAGTATGCGCTCCTCCATACTCCATCAAACAAAGCCACTGCTAGCTCACAGAGTCATTTCCCTCTCTCCCAATTACAAATGAGTCCATTAGTGTGTCTGCAGTGAGCCCTGTGCTGTCTCCCAGTAATGGCTTGTGAGATTTCCATCATAATCATAATGGCTCCCAGAGCAGCCATGAGTGCAGATGGAAGGTCGCACATAGGTAATGAGCTATCTCACCACCCAAAGGGCACATGTCTTTTGCTTTTTTATTTAGAATTGTATGCCTGGCACGTTTGTGCTTGTCATGACTTGTTTCTGTATGTGTGAAGATGAGGAGGCGGATTTAGCAGAGGGAAGATAGACATGATGCCTGACCCTGATTAACATGATGAAGTTGGTGTCTGGTCTGCAAATGCAGATGCTAAATACTGTAACTACAAAACTGTAACACCAAATACCACCCTCATATTAGTTTGCACGCGTACATTCTTTCTGTCTCCCTCCCCTGGTTGTGTAGCTGTGCCAAGTAGAAATACCATTATGGCCAGCAGTGTCAGTATGACTCACCTCATTCAAAACACATCATGTTCTTTTCTCTGGTCTCGGTGCATGGCAGCCAGCACATCTGCATATTCTGCCAATTATTCTCTGAATGCTGGTCTTGGTCATATTTTCAGTGTGTGTGCTCACTGTACTAGTGAGCTGGATGCCTGCATAGCCAAGGGGCATGTGGGACTGGTTGGAATTGGCTGATACAACGCTTGCTCTACCCATGCTTAATTGACCAGAGAACCATGTGTTATAGTGATGCAGGTCATATCAATGAGGTGACCTGACATTTTCATGTATGATTCCGGTTCCATAAAGGCCTTTGTTTGTTTAACGCTTCGCCCTCTACTTGTACAAACTTTCATATGAGCAATCAATGAAGGATAATCCCAGTGGGCTACAATGGTCTCCAGAGTATTGCAGAGGAAGATCTGACCTAATTGTGTGCTGCTTGCTGGAGCCATAATAATGATGCACAGCAAATGTTATTGGTAGCCTTGACATGTGCCTGATGGAATTCACTTTGTTCTTGTAATGTTTTTTTCAAACTAACACAGTGTAGTAGCCATGACTCAATCAATTTCTAGATAAGAGCGAAGCACAGCTACAGCTATTACAACTAGAGATAATAGATTTCTAAAAAATAGTCCTGGATGATCCACCATAATAACATAATGTGCTCAATTATTAATGGTGGTTAGAATGATCCGCGGGCAGACCTCAAGGATTGGGCCTGCCCCCACAGTCTGGAAATTCAAAGACAGCTAACCTCCCACTGTGCTGAATCAAAAGGAATGGAGTATTTACTGCTTATGCAGCCTTTTTGTACATTAGCCATTAGGGTGTTCTAATGATAGAGAAATATACATAAGGGTCAGCTACAATTCTATACTTAAGTTCACCCCCCGTCCCGGGAGGTCTGCCATCTCCCTCTGCTTTAATTTGATATCACTCATAGGCAAAATGGTAGCCGTTTGATTTATCCCTTATTACATTGCTTCTTAAGAATCTGTCAGGCGGTCTCATGAATTCATTCATCTCCATAAGCTTTCTCAGCGCCACTTAGGCCTTGTGTAATCTGGGTGAGACCCCTTATCACTTCATTTGCACAAGCAGGAGACTATCAATTCCTGTCCAGTATCTGGGCCAGGGGAATTAGAGCAGAGGTGTTTGGCTGTGTCCAGACCCAGCTGCAGTGACAAGAAACTGATTACACATTGAAACACCATGCAAGTGTTCCATTTCACACTCTATATTTACAATATTAGTGAGCACTAGTTACATGTATTTACTGCTTACACTCTTTTCAGTGCTGTTCACAATCGACACGCAATTTTCCGCCATGAGTCACTGATGTATTGGCACTGTGAAAAGAGAGACACTTAAAAGCATTTAGCTGGTGCCTAGCTCCACACAGCAGCCTCATAAAGCCAGACAATGGCTGAGCTTAATAAGAAACAGAATGGATCCCATGAGTGTGGAGGACCCATCAAGCTGGGGAATTTCATTTAATTTCCCCGGGGCCGTCTATGTCTTGTACACGTAATTAGAGCCCAACATGCAATGCTCCTAGTGTTTTGTCAATAATTCCCCAAGGAGCAATCAGGACAAGGGTTGGACATGCCTCTGTGACCTGGGCTACTTGCAACAAGCGCAGCCACCTAATTACACTGCCTCTAACAAGCAGTGTGGTGGTGGCGGTTGTAAGGAAAGGATTTGGGGGGGGAAGGGGACCGGCCTGAGCCAGGAGCCGACAGTGTACAGCCCCTCCTCGGAGCCCCTGATGTCATTAGGATTGTTTGTGGCTGCTGCCATGCATGCTGGGACAGCGTTGTCATTCTGACAAGCGTGTTCTCCATTTCCCTCATTTAGGATCCTCTTCTGTGGTGACTCACTGCCTCTGGTGACTTATACAGCAGGAGAGTAGGGTAAGGTCCTATACAGCAGTTATTATACATATTGTTGGTGTATAATAATCTATCTTATGTCCATGACTACAAATATTGTTAGCCAAACGATCCTTGGAAGACTACTTTAGCCAATCCAAAAATTTAATTGAGTACTGATTTATCAAGTTAGAGGTAGGAGTACTCTGTGAAAGTCAGATATCAAATCAAACCAAAATGGGACAATGTAAGAGCCTGTACATAATAGAAACTATGTCACAGATCTTTTGAGGGATAGACGGAACTAATTATGTAGTCAGCGATCACATTTTTTCTACATCATCTCTGCCATAGACTGTGATATAGTCTGCAACCCTGTTAATGTGGTAGAAATTACAGTCTTTGTGTTGAGTGCACTGGGTTTGCTTTTGCCATCTGACAAATCGTAAATAGAGAAATCCTGCTGTGGCTGCAGGAGGTGAGCTGAGGTTGCTGTGAGAGTGGAAAGACAGAGAACCAGTCAATGCTAAAGCAAGTTGCCTGCAGAAATCGTTGGCTTGACAAAGGGGCAATGAGGGGGCAGAAGGTTTATGTGAGAGTCACTGGCTCAGTTGCTGGGGGGGCTTATATGCAGGTGAGCCGGGCCTTGACTGACATCCGGCGGGCGCAGCGAGAAAGTTTAACCTTGGCGTGTCGGAGAACTCACTCTCAGCAGGGAGAGAGGGCAGATATAGAGACAGTGAGGGCTGAAGCTAGAGCGCGTAAGAGAAAAGCGATAGACGCTGTAAAAGGGCTTTCTGCATAACAACAACCTTTTTTTTTCATAAGCGTCCTGTTTCCAGAGACAAGGGTTTGAACCCAAGGTCTTACTCTATGCATTATTAAAGACCAGTAACTGGCAACACTGCCTCATAAATAGAGATGAGGACAGACACCCGAGCAGTCAGGGCGCTGCTCACTCTTGATCGGCCACAAATCCGCCGGCCTAACATGACCCACAGGGTTCTACATACACAAAACACCACAGCACACTCAACCCAGCAGCTCTCTGTTGCGTTTCTGTCATTGCACCTGAAAAATGGCACCACGTGGAGTAAATTCGTTAATGTGCTTGTCAATTGTATAAAACATTAATGTGATTGAGTTTGACTGAATATGTAAGGCAGCAATGGGGTTATTTTTGGCTTGGAACATAGTTTCAGCAGTGCTGCTAAAACAACATAAGTGACATTCTTAGTGAAGAAGGGAGAGCTAATGATGTGCTAAACAGATGGCTATGAAAATAGTTCAATTAGTTACCAAGAACAATATCCCATGCCTTCTATATCATATTGATAAAAGAGTCTTGCTGAGAGAAGATTCTTCTATCATGTGTGCACAATTCCAACAGTGGAAAATATCTGCCACATTCTACCCTAACTTCTCATATACATGACTTACTATTCTTTTACTGTGGGTTTGTTTCCACTCCAAAACCTCTCAGTATGTGGCCAATCTCATAAAGTCTTTGATATATGTACACAATTTGCCTGAGACATTTTTCTTTTCCAGGTCAGGAAAGATGGAAATGGATTTTTTTTCCACAGGACTGAGCATCTCAGTCAAACAGCATATTTATGGTTTTTGTTGCTGATTGAATTATTTTCCATTCTCTGTGTTCTCAGCTTGTGCTGGGAATTGAATCATTGCCTTTGAAACATGATTCACTGCTGCGACAGTTTTTCCCCCCTATTCAATTTCAAGGACTTGGCAACCTTGTCCTATTCAAACGTGTCCATTATTACCTTTTATTGTTGGCCATAAATGAATGGTGAGGTTGAGCACTCTAGAGGCAAGTGCAACACATTAGGGCTTGTATAATATCATGTCTCAAGGTAAGAGTCAACCTTCCACAATTCTATGTCTCCGCATCAAAACTGCTGTGCCAAAAGCTATCAGAGAGCATCAGAAGGCAATCTAAAAAGCAATAGCAATGCTTTTTGTGGAGGAAAAAAGTTTAAGATTGCATTCCACATGCTTTTGAATAAAGGTGCATTTGAGTGTCTGCACCTTTACAAAAAAAGAATCATGGTACTGCTGTGTCAATGTTATCAACATGGTCCAAATATTTCCACCACAACTTTAATAACTTGGCTTCTTTTTATCATTCAACAAATATTTAACAGATCAACACATTTACTATACCAGAGTTAGAGTTGACAAATTCCTGAGGCGCCTGGGAAGGTCTCATATAAACTCAGACACGCCTGATAGAAACAGAGCAACAGAATGCCTTTTAAAATTGTAGACACCTTATCAGAGTTAAGCCATTCCTGCTGACAGACTGAACGCCAATTTTGTAAATAGTGAGTTTAGTGTTTCAGCAAATTGGAAGGTTTTCACATGAAATAATTTGATTGGCTGTGCTGATGCTGAAAATGTGAGTGCTGGACTGAATTGCCAACATTGTCTTATTATCTCAGTAAATTGCATTAAACAAGTTTCACACTGTTGATAGACAATAGTCAATCAATAGTGAAGTAGTGTCTAAAATATGTAGCTTAAAGGATTCCCACGTTCACTGTCATAAAGGTTTTGTTGATCGAAAACCCCTGAGGTCTGATAGTTTTACTCCTAATTTTATCAATTAGAACATTAGTGAAACCACTGGATACAAAGAGGTCCTGAAAGCTGTTGAACGTTCATGATAGGATTTTAAACTTTAAAGACTATTCACATACTTCTTTTATTTGTTCCCATCCAAGGATTTTCAATGCCCTTGGGATCCCTTAAAGACCTCACTTTAGTTTATCAGTCTCCAGCTAGTGAACTAAATATAGCAAACTGTAAAGCTTAAGCAACAAAACGGGTGGTACAAACACAAAATTAATGACATGTTGACTACTGTCCACATCTGAGGCTGTGACTGTTACAGTAGCAAGTGGAGATGTGCTGTGACAGAATGAGGAATTACCTGCTGAGCTACTGTAAATGGGTCACAGTCAATGCAGAGGAGGATGGAAGAGGGTCAGAGCCCCACAGGCAGGCAAGATTGCTCACTCTCAGTGAGTTCAAATCTCCTCCAAGTCTTCTCAAATGCAACATTATGCTATTTAAACAACTCAAGCTAGTGACAAATTGTCACACTCAAGTCACTATGGTAAAGCTGAGGAAGTCCAGCAAAATTAACAAAGCAAAAGTTGAAGCTAATTTCACCTGAACACCTCGAAATACGCCTGATAAGTCCTAGTATAAATCACATCCACAGTGTTACATCTCAACACATACAATAAGGGCACATTCACAGCAATGGTGTAACCAGTGCAAATGAAAACAAGGTGCTATCTGGTGACAGGGATTATTACAGACAGGCAATATAAATAACCTGTGAAGACATTGACAGGCTTACATCTTTATCTTGTGTCACAATCTTATTTCAGAAGGAAAACCAGAAAATTGTATAAATTAGGCCATTTAATTACCAGTGTGTCAGTCAAAGGGTGAAATGTCTCTCCTCTGACCTTCTCTCCTGTTGCCTTACACTCCACACTCATTACAGTACTGCTGGGTGGAGGGAGGGATGAGTTGCACTACAGGGGAGGTTGGTAGAGGGGAAGGAGTAGGGGAGGTTACGGGGGGGAGGGTGTGTGTATGTTTGTGTATGTGTGGGTATATCTAGGGAGTGTTGCTGCCTGCTGACCTGGTCATCCATCAGACAGGGTCCATCCATCCACCCACCCTCATCTACACCCACTCTCCTCCCCTGCCTCCCCACCCAGGGCCCATAAGCGCGACTCTCTGCCAGGTCTGGAATCTCCACATTAATTTCTCATCTGTGGCACCCTAATGAGCTCCGCCTGCTCGTCCACCTCTGAGACCCTACTGATTATCAGACAAGGGGGCGACCATTTGTCAATGGCAAGAGGTGGCATTTACACTGCTGACCTTGCTGCCAAGGAGAGAGGAATCAGAAAGGGGGAGAAGAGAGAAGAGTAGGAAAGAATAGCAAAGGAAAGCAATCCAACAGCTATGGAGCACCACGTTGTTTGCTATCACATACACCATCTTTATTAAAGAACAGATGAGTCTGTTCTTTCAGAGCCCTCCATCTTGTCACATTTGCCGTCGCTATGCGTGTTTACCTTTTTTAGTTTGCTCTTTTGTAAACTTTATTGACACACATTCACCTGTCTACTTCCAGTCCCTTATATGTTACCCTCTTAAATCCATACACACACATGTTCCTATTACATTTCCGCCCTTACTACAAGCCTGACTCAGAAGCTGGAGGTTCTCAATCTTTCCAATGACAATGAAACGCAGCATACATGACGGTGCATTTGCATTTAGAGAGGGAATGTCACCACAGACACTCAGATTGGAATATTTGGTAAAAAGGCAAGTACAAGTGCTTTCATCATTGGGTCATATGATCAATCACCATTGTTTTAACTATTTGATAGATAGTAACTTCACAGACAATTAACTCAATTACAATCTTACGGATTCAATCTTTAAGTGTCCAAATGTCCATCTATTGGTCTGTAATTCGTTGGTGAAAACTGCTTGAGGTGACAAACTTGGAGGTGTAGTGATTTTCTCACTTCTCACATTCCGATGAACTTGTTAAATGACTTGTCAAAGGGGAATATGCTTGTTCTTTTTCTTTTATAGCTGTGTGTGTGTGGAGGCCAGTGGATGTTAGGGGTTGGCTGCAATATTGAGCCGTGGGCCTGTGTGCACGCGCCTCAGAGGGAGCAGGGATTTGCCGGTTATTGGATGGAGGGGAGCGGTGTAGGTCTGTGACACCCGCTAACCTTGGCCAGGGCTACTGGGACTCCAGGGGTATCCATCACTGTGGCAGCCCCAAGACCCAGACCGGGGGAAAAGCCACAGAAGTTGCCGGGGGAGGGAAAAAGCTAGTAAAAATTTAATGCACTCCGCAGAGCGGTCATGTCATACTTGGTTATGGAAAATAATCCCAGATGCCTGCAGTGCTAAAATGGAGCTGTAATGTGCTCGCCTCCTAACCCGGCCTGACAGCCATGATGTACGACTACCATTACCGGAAAATATCACTTCAACTAACCCGTGATCCGGCTCCGCTAAGGGTCATATTATCCATGAGGAACAAATTACACTCCCCCAAAGTAAATACAAATTTCCTACACTGACTGGGTACAAAGCACAGAGGGGGGAGGGGGCAGGCGGGAACGTTACCTATGACAACGCTCTGCAGAGTGACAAGGATGATAAAGTACATGACAAATCACTGGCTGACAGGGTACTCTAGTGCAATCAGCCTCAGCCCCGGCCTAGCGAGCACCCACTCAAGCCTGTAAACACTACTCTCTTCCTTTGGAGGGGGCAAAACACATAATCTTTTAACGCTGACAAGTTGCTCTCTCCTTTTTATTACTCATCCTTCCCACTGCGGTGGAAAGAGGGAGGGTTTGGGGGAGAGGAGGAGGATATAAAATGGTTTTATGTACAGTGCTGCCGAGTGATTGAGAAACTCGACTCTTCTGCTGTAATTGCCTGAGGGCAAACACAGCAAAACAATAAAGGAAGAGAAACAGCAAATATATTACCAGTTCAGATCTTTATTTTATGTCAAGGACAAACAGGTTCTTTCGGCTGCTCTAAAGCACCCATTTAGATCCCTCGCCTCCAATAAGAGCAAAGCGCTGAAAATTACAGCACTCCGTTGCATGGCCATTAATAAGAAGCAAAGCATTTTAAAAATGGCATTTATAGCTTGTGGCTGCTGATAGAGCGAGTAAATAACACTTAGGAAAGGTGTGGTCTCTATATAAAAAGAGAACATGGGATAAAAAAGCAACAGAGTGATAAAGTCCTGCAGATTACAGCACAGAGTCATTGTCTTCACAAAAGGCCTAAATAATACGACTGATGAACAGTTAGGCTGTAGAAAGTACTTGAGCACCGGCAGATATTCATTCTAAACTGTTTGAATGGCAGTTTCAAGGTGCCACTTACTCGCAAAATATCACTTAAGCATTAGCAAGCCCAGAAAAAGTGAGTACCTGAGCACTCTTGACAATAATACAAAGACTGCTAAGACAGGGCCCAGAAAATTGCTGCTATGAGATTGTAATCAGAAAAGATTCATGATGAGTGAATGTTTTAGTGCATACATTTTAAAAACTTAAAATTAATGAGGCTTGTATTAAGAATTTTTCTGAGCATGTGATACCCCCCCCCCCAAAAAAAGCTCTGTCTCATACACATGGTGAGGCTGAGGGGATGTTTCACAGCCCCCTAAAAGGTCTCAGATGGTGGAAAACCTGTTGTTGTTAAATACACCGTGAAACAAGGCAAGGTTTGCACATGGTAGACACCTGAGGCTATGAAGCTCTTCTCAGTGTGTTTTCCTGCCAGTAAAGCAGGGCATCGTAACTGGGAACAAGCTGCTCCAAATGAACAGACCAGTCCTGCATAGACCTAGTGCACATAACCACCTGATCCTGCCTGGATGTGCCAAAATGGTAGCTGAGTGCAAGAGCACATTTCGCTGACTGACTGGGTTTCAAGAGTGGAAGACTGGCCAAGTCACATGACAGCAAAAGACACACATGGACATACTTGCCAGCAAAAGTTCTGAGGGTTTTTTGGGCCCTCAGCAGGGGCTTTTGCTTCTACCCTGCTGCCATTTAGACACCCAGTGTACAGTATAGGTTGAAAAGAAGGCAAATCATCCCATTTCAGGAACCAGACAATTAGAAACACAATTAACTGCATTAATTATTAAATACTGAAAATGCATACAAAAGTATTTGACATTTTTCACATATATATTGAGCATATACTGCTCATTTAAGGCAGAAGTATTCACCTTTCCCTTCTCATAATCCAAGCTCTGATTGGGCTCTGAGATGATAACGCATATAGAGCTAATAATACCAGTGTTGTGTGATGAGTGACTGCAGTGAGCCTGCCTCATACCTGTCTCCAACTATTCCATTAACATGTCATGTTGGTGAGGGCCTATCCTACGGGTCAATTTATAATGAGCAAATGCTCTGACAGTTTCCACACACTCACACACAAACACACAAGGATTGTGTGCACACATACTCTGAGATGCGAATAGCTGTCTCTTATCAGAGTCTGGCAGCTCCCGCCGACATGGCAGAGGCCTTCTACACCAGGCAGAACATGATTTCTCCTGGGAACACTTTTTCCATTTCCTGCTTTTGAAGGGAAACTGAATAAGCCAGGTTTGTCCTCATCTGAATACATTTGACCCATTAAAATGACTCTGCTCTCCTGCGTCCTTCTCTGCCGCACTGTTGTAAAGTAGACTGTGTCACCCACAGAATGCAAATGACAACAGTAGCAGTGGGCGTAGTGTGCTCGGCGCCTGGCAGGTGCAGATAGTGACAGAGGTGACGTGGACTGAGGAGGGGGTAAAAGTGTTGAGTGGGAGCTCCAATTAGTCCCTCACATTGAGGACGAACACATGAGTCAGCCCCTGTCATAGGGCTCCCCTATTTACTAATTCACTCCTCTGTTACTTTAACACACAATTAATCAATGACAGGAAGGTGTAGTCAGAGCTGTTCATCAGGAGTGTAACGTGAGCCAGGGTGAATTAAAACAATCACTGGGGGGATTACCGCTTACCGCGTGCTCTCTCTCTCTTCCTGAAACAAAAAGGAATTGCCACGGAGACAGGAGCAATTTAAATCGACAACACTGAGTAATGACTCAATTTGCTGCACAGTCTAAACACCACAAGTAAATGGCATTACTAAATCATTAGAGTGGATCTAGATCTCTGGTTAGAAGTTATTGGATGATATGACTGCTCTTAGAATCTATGAGCCATGCTCAAACTGTGCCTGGATATTATAAATGTACCGAATACTTAACGCAAACTTGAAAATACAGATGATGTTTTTTACACACACACACACACACACACACACACACACACACACACACACACACACACACACACACACACACACACACACACACACACACACACACACACACACACACACACACACACACACACACACACACACACACACACACACACACAGGATCTGCACGAATCACATAACTAACTTATTTAGGCTTAAAAACGGCAAATTTCACTGAAGCTGACAGGTTTGCATGCCTGAGGATGGCATTACACCACAGGAAGATGCTATAGATCTTGACAGTAGGAGGTGTTAGAAGCAATGGAGAGACTGTTATATTTAATTAGCACTTGATTGTGTCTGAAAAACAGAGAGGTAAAAAGATAGATATGGCACAAGATATTAAAACACAATGCTGTACTTAATACTTAGAAAAGCTCGTCAGTGCTAGGCTTTAAGTAAAAGAAAACCTGCACCCTCAGCCCTGGCTGTCACAGCAGTCTCGTTTAAATGTCATCTAAATCCTAAAAACCCTGAACAGTTAGATTTAGATTTTGCACATCATTAAGTCATTTATAATTAATGTGCAGCTAATTAAGGCTTTCTAATAGTTATTAACAGGATGTTCAATTCTAATTACATTAAATTCTCAGCCTTAAAGAAAAGCCTAATATTTGAATCTGACTGAACCCGGATAAAAGATGCTTGAAAGGATCCACAAACCTTTAACATGTACTCTTTTTGGATAGCAGGCTTACCTTGTCGTCTTGATCACTCTCTGTGTCACACTGTGAAAACAGAAAAAGAAAGGCAAAGCTGAAAACAATGAATAACACGTTTACAATCTTATTTTGTAAATGGCTTGGATTTGATCCATTTCAACACAGGTGAGTGCCATAACCTAATTTACCTTTGCAAATGGCGTTATCTATCAGTTCTTTAATGACAAACTTATCACATACTAAAATTCAGTGCCTGAATATCAGCTCACTCCATTATCTGAAACAAGCACCCGAATGTGAAACTAAGATAACTTCTCATTGAAAACACTGTGAAAGTCAGACGGAGCTGGAATCTTAAAACACTAACTGCTGCTGGAATTATAAATCCATGATGTGTGTTTCAGCTCGAGGCTGGGAATGGAGAAATGACAAGGAGAGGAAGGAAACTTTGTAATGGAAGGAGGAAAAAGTGGTTGGATTTCATTTTTTCTTTCCAATTTCAATTTCAAGGTCTACTTAATTCTTTATCAACTAATTAGTGTGATGCTGGGTGACTGGCGGCCCTCAACGTTGTGCATATGGCTGAGGTGCAGAGAAGCACTGGAGTCGGTAATGAAGAAGGCACTGGGGGGGAATATGGGCAGGGGTTGGCATAGTGTGTGTGTGTGTGTGTGTGTGTGGGGGACAGGGGGTGCAGGGAGGGGTTGCTGGGTGTCGATTAAAGTAGGGAGGGAGTGAATGAAGGGGGTAAAATGATTGACAGCCCAGGGAGTGAGCGACAGAAGGCACTGCCATTTTTTCTCTCTCTCCATTTTTTTTTGCTTCCATCTCTTGTTTTTTTGCTGATCTGGGGCCCTGCAGAGCTCAAAGGTAGCTGGCTGGGCTCATGACTGGTCTGTTTCTGAGGCTGGATTGTAAAAAAAAAAAAAAGAGCCTTGTGAGCTCAGCAGGAGCATAGCATCCAATTTACAGGCCTGTCCCACACAGCCCCAGGGGCCGCCCGCGGCACACTGCCATGATGGTCAGCTCCAACAGCTCATAAATTATGCAGAGACAATAAACGCACTGGGCAAACACTCCTCAGACGTTTTCCTGCTCTCCATTTCTCTCTCACTCTCCTTCTCCACCACCCACAACATTACATCCCCCATTTTAATAGTGTGCACAGAGCTAGCAGCCCTATAGATTGTCAGTTGGAAGAATAAATAAGGGTAATGAAAGAAAGTCCGGATTCTAATTGCACTTGAATGTACGTGTGATACAAAAAGCTACCCACTGTGTACATTTCTGCACATTTATACCAGCTTGAGAATAAATAGGCATGACGGCCATACATCGCTCTCTCATAGCCTACTGCACAGGACTGACTAATGCAGCAGCAGACAAGATCTGATGAGCGGTATTAGCTATCTCAACTGCTTCAATGTATTCAGGCCTCTCAGAATGTGACAAGAGTAATGCGACCAGGCACTCATTAGCTGCTTCTCTGCCTGTGCGTACTCCACACCTGGGAACACAAGCATGCGAGGAGCTCAAATAATGGACATCATTTGAGTTTTTCCACCGTGTTGTGATCCATGAAAAAACACTACCAGCCTTTCTTTCTCGTGTTCCCTTTTTTCGCCCTCCCTCCTTTCCCTGTTCGCTGGCTGTGCAGCCAATTGCTTTGATTGCCAAGATAGAAGCCGGCTGGAATGACTTGCCCTTGCTTGTGAAGCAAATGGAACATACTAATGGAACTCATCGTATTACCCGATGCAAAAGTGCCATAGCTCATTACTTTAAGATAAAAGGATATCATTGTAGACAGCGAGCAGAATTGACTTTCTGTGCTGCGACTTGATGATGATTTAATCAACTGCTCTCTTTCACTTCTCATCCATGCGCCTGTCGCTTTCGCAGGTGCCACTAAACGAAGCACTCACACGGCTAGTGGGGGAGAGAAAAGAAAAGAAATTGCTGTCATTATTTTTTTTCCCTAGGCATAGAGGTATGCAAATTTCCCAGAGCGACAGAGGGTGGAAAAAAGGGAAAACTTAATAAAATGGAAATACCTTTATAATGAGCAAAGTAAAAAATCCTGAGATCAGGCCTGACAGGCAAGGGTAGGCGATTTTGATCGTCCTTACAGTGCAGGCGCCAAAGCTCCCTTCAACTCGCTGTGCAAGTACAAGGCAAAAAGTAACAAATAATAACATCTCTAAGAGATAAAAAACACATCGCAGGCATACAAACAAGTCAGAGCTGCCAGTCACTGATAAGTGATCATAGTAAACTAATGTGTTGCCTCATGCATAAAGCAACCTGAGGCGGGAGAACAGAATCCCTGCATCTTTCTGGAATTTGTTCACTTCCCGTGTCTTCTCACTGACGCTTGCATTAGAAACAGAGACGGAAAGCTAGAAAGCCTCGGCTTTGAATTTGGAAACGTCATGAATTATTGGTACACCTCATCATTAATAACTGTGGCACACTATTGTTTTAAGGAGGTAAGCACAAGCTCAAAAACTCAGTTATTGCTACTGACGAGTGAGTATATAAATCTGCAGAGCTATGGTTAACTGAAATGCCAAAACACTTTATACCAATCCTGAGGGGCCATGTCTGATGAAAAGACACATGTCAGAGGTTAAAAAATAATAGATTATATTGAAAAGAAAAAAAAACACACACAACAACAATGGTGCTATTGAGATCAGTGGAGTTAGCTTTCTGACAGGCGGTAGGAAATGGGTCTTATTTAAAGCAACATTCATGTTCAATAAGGAAACCATTAGTCCTGGGAGGGGGCTGACAAAGAAAAGTGATACTCTACCCAGGCTCACTGCTATTTACACAGGGCCAGCATTATACTGTACAACTAGACCCCAGTGTTAAGTTTAAGTAACACAGGAATGTCAAACATTAGCGTCAGCTCTAAGAGCTGTTGATGTTGGCCTGTATCCGGAGCACTTCTGATTGCCCCTCTGCTCTCACGCGGGCCTCTCTTTTGGCTGAGTGCTCTTACAAATTTCCCTCCTCTCTGTCCAGGCATCAAGCCTTTTGTTTATATTGGTCTGAAAGATATTCTTGTCCTAAATCCCCTCCAGCTGAGAGCAATACTGGCTCAATACAAGGGGAACATAAGGAGCCATGGGCCGAATGCTAAATGATGCAGCTATGCTATCGTCCGTAGCAGCAGGGCTCACCAAAGTCTCCTGCTAGAGCTACCCGCAGAAAAATGTCTGAACTAAAGAGGTAACCACATCACACAGGGATGCGTGCAAGGCAAGTATGCCATGTTCCCTTTTCCAATATAACCTTCTGGAATCCACTGGTCCACAAATACTAACAGATGTTAAATCAATCAAGAAAGAAATTACACACATAACCGATAATTTTGAAGGCAAACAGAGTGTGTTTAACAGGCTTATGATTAGTGTGTATCTGCTGTCTCCGGTGTTACAAGTTGTCTCTAATTTAATATTTTCTAAAATGGCATCTTCTTAAATCTGAATATGCGATGGATGCGTATGGTCACCCCCATGAGTGACATTAGCCTCAGGTTATGCTGGTTGCTATCCATGACCCTAAAATTAATTATGGTTGGTATGGGCTGCATTAAAGCGCCCCGTTAAACAGCCGATGGTGTCTGTTTATCAGTCTGAGCCAGGTTATCCTATAGGATGGCTGAAGGGGTTAAAGCCCAGGGAAGAAGCCAACCTGCCTGCATGCCTGGGAGCTGGAAAGACAGCATAAAGGATGGCAGCCATTGCCAGGGTCAGCTATGACAGTGCCAATTTGATGTGCTGTCGTCAAGGGCTCCTCATTCCATCCTCCTAGCAGCTCCTTCCTGATATAGCTGCGCATCCTGATGGTTTTCTGATGCAAACAGTCACATGGCAAAATATTTTCCCCCCTCTCGCCGCATCCTCCTCCATCTGCTGCTGGGGCCTGGGTGCCGCCGACCGCCTGCCTGTCACAGCGTGCGTGGAAATTAGCTAGGGAGGAGGTGCTCGCTTGTGCTAATTACATTTTAATCATTGGAAATGTGTTGGCAAATCAAGGCTTGATTGCCATCTTGGAGCCCAGTGCTCCTCTCTGCAGGTTGTGGATGGGGGTGGGGGTTGGTGAGGCTAAAATGTGGCTGAGCCCAGATTCGGCAAGCTGGACGCCTCACTCTCGACCGAGCCTTGATATGGCAGCATGCCTGGCCTACCGCTGGGTAGGGGATGTGCCACATTATTCATGGGGAATAGAGGAAGACCAGCATGGCGAAATGGGGATCTGTGCCATGCTTATTCTCAAATCCCCCACTCACACCTCCCGTATCCCTCTCTCTTTCTCACCCACACATTACACAGTCTGCCAGTGCTGCCACTGTGAATTGAGGAACAACAAATAGAGCAGGGCAGGAGGAGACTGATGAGCTCAGGGTTTGCTACACAGCACCTGCTTTGGCAGACAACGCTGGAGCAGAAGGCCCCATCACAAATTACTTTCTTATAACACAGAAATAAAAAAAGAAACGGACTTGGCTAGATCAAATTTAAAGGAATAATCTTATTTTTGGCAACATGGTAGATATACATGTTGCTGACTGGAGATACAGATATGGTCCAATTTGTTGAACTGTCATGTTCAACCGCCAGCTTCAGCTTCATGCTCCTCGACCTGCTGTGTCTTGTGATGTTAATGATAATTAGCCCTGGATGGACCTTCTGTTAAAAAAGCCCCTTTTAGTTGGTCCACTGCTACACTACAGACTGACACCGATTTTTGGGTTCATTATGAGTGAGAATGAAACACACACTTTGCCCAAGTTACTTAAGTCTGTAGTGAACCTCAAATTAGAAAGAAAAAAAATAAGACCAGCAGACACATATTTCATAAAAATATATCCATAAAAGACAGTTAAGTAAATACACCTAAAAGTTCAGTAAGTGGAAGGAAATTTAACATGACATGCCTGACTGGGACAGATCATTAAAATAAGCATGGTTCTGAGGCGATGGCATCTAACATCTCATTTCCACAGCAGCTGCTTGATGTCGACTGTCATATAAAGGTATGGTAGGAAAGACAAGACCTCAAAGAAATCATGGGAAAAGAAAACAGCACTGCCTAAGTGTTGGAGACAGTCTATATAGTCACATAAGGCAAACGCCTCTTTCATTAGCCAAGAATGTTTTGTCAGAGAGGACCAGACTTCTGTCTGGACTAATATAACCAGGTCTGATCCACATGTGCAGCACTGGCCAAATGCAGCAGGCCAACATCTGAATGCAATTTCCCTTCAAATGTAAAACTTTATCCAGTAGATATTCAATTTGACCACAAACTCTGGATTCCACTCACTGGGGCAGTGGAGCTAAAAGAGGGACGATGGTGGAGGAGAACTTTATAGTCTGTGACCTCTGGTTTCAATACTCTAGAGTACATTCTTTTAATGTTTTATTTTACCGGACTGAGCCAAAACTTACTGAAAAATGTTCTGAACCTGACTTTCTTATAATTAATTCCATGTTGCTAAATCTCTAATGATTTATATTATATTAGCACCAATAATGTCACATCAGAGGGTTGGCTGTTCAATGTGTATAGAGAGACTCCATGTTGATGTGTGAGCAGAGACGTGACAAGGAGCACTTTCTGAAATGCAGGTACACAGATCCATTCACACACACTTCTGGATGCCTCGGACGAAAAGAAATGTTCAGAAGGCATACCTGCTTTCTGTTTGAGTGTGGAGGAAGGTAGGACATTTAACTCAACCCGAGATGTGGCAGCGTACTACTGGCAGAAACAGATGTTGCCGGAGGGTAAACCTCTCTGTTGATCAGTCCCATCCACCCACCCAACACACACACGCCTGACAAGGACCACGGTGGGATGGAAGGAACAGAGAGGTGCAGCTCTTTGCTTTCTTAAAAATCCATTTGTTACACAAGCAACTTCAGTATCTCTCCTTCTAGAACCATCTCAATGCGGTTATCCTGGGTGCAGGCGCCTGGAGGTGGGAAGTGTTTACTGGTTATCTGATAGAAATGGAAAAACATAAGACACAGCTGCAGCACACAAGTGTGGGCACATACACAAACACCCACAAACACACACCTTGCCTTCCCCTACCCTGCACTGTTTCCATAAACCAATAGGGGACTGGGACACATGGCAGATGCTCGATTAATCAAAGATTAATAGAAGGATTTTAGGATAATTACATACATCAAATTCCATTGTTTGTGCAGCAATGGTGAGTCCTCTGAGATGAGTCCTCTTGGTGTGTATTTTAAGTAGCCCACATGGTAAACATTAACAATGATGTGATTTGGCATCTTCATTACAGCATTATCTGGCTTCCAAAAGAAGCACAATTTCCTGTGTATCGTAAAGACAAACTGGATTTCTGTACAATACATTGTGTAGTGAACCAGAATACATTTTGGTATCGACTGAAATGTGTCTATAACAGAGCGTTGACAACTGACATACATAAAAAACTGATATAGATACTGTATCAAAACACTCAATCTACAGAGAAATATAGTTCAGAAATTGTGCCTTTAAACAAGCTGTCAGGTCCTCTGTACGGTTGTGATCACACTATACTATATATGCAATAAATATTCCCTGAGAGTGCGGATGGAGCAGACCCGGAAATGCTGACCAATCAGAGCAGACTGGGCTTTTCCGTTATCGTGCAGTCACACGTGCAAGATAAACATTTGCCAGCCGCTTACTTTCATTCTGTGCGAGAGAAAAGCCGAATAAAACATTTGCTTCTGGTGGTCAACTTTGGTGAACTCTGACCAGTGCGAACTATCGCCTCTGCAGGCACTAAAATGGAGTGTTTCAGACACAGAGGGTGAATACTGGTATATTCAGACAATATAAGAAGAAAATGTGTTTTTTTGAAGATTAAAGCATGTAAACATGCTCTAGTAGAAACACAAAATACATGTATGAACCTGAAAATTTTAATAAAATGGCAGCTTTAAAAGGAAAAAGGGTTTATGAAAAAAAGTATGTATTCTTCAAAGTAATCTATAAAAGTACAGTGATTTAATTTTTTATATTAGTAGTGACACCATCGTATAGTATATACAGTGTGTATATACTGTATATATATATACAGTATGTATATACAGTGTATATATACTGTATATATATATATATATTTATACAGTATATACACACACACAATTTATATATATATATATATATATATATATATATATAGTGTGTGTGTGTGTATGTGTGTGTGTGTGTGTGTGTATGTATATGTGATAATACTGCGCGCAATAGGGAAAATAATCATTCCACCATTGTTACTTGTGACATTCGTGTACTTGGATGTGTGCTTAACAACAGGCAGCAAACCTCTGTTGTCAAGAGATATAAACCTCATCTGCTCCCCTCACCTCCCACTTACAGCCCTCCCTCCCTCCACACTGACTCATAGCTGAGGGGGAGAAAAACATCAGGATTAGGTTCTGTGCCTCTAATCACTTAACTCCTCACACCTGATGGCACACTATTAACTTTGACTGTCTCCAGTGACCCCGCGGGTCGTTGCCCATCACATCAAGTTTTTATTAGGGAATTTTCTTCATCATTAGCCATGGCCTGGAAACGAGCCATTAATATTCATACTGGCAAACCAAAATGAGGTCCCACTGATTTTCCATCATCCAGGCTATCTGCACAGCTGCTGCCGTTAACAATCACCCCGTTGCTGCATATCCGCCACGTATCATTATGGGGCTACATAAAGCTCTTACTCTGGGTCTGCCGTGATGGGAAGGAGAATAAGGTGGAGGAGAAGGAAGTGAATGCTGTGAGGCTTTCAGTCAGCTGACGGCCGTCGTAGAGAACCTGCCTAGCTCTGCCAACAATCTGCCTGGAAGTCTCATGCATAAAGGCCGGCACTGTCAATGCTAACAACCCTGCCGGCTCTGCCAGGGACACAGCTGAGATACTGAGTCCCCCCCGTGCTCTCACATCAGAGCACACGTTGTTCATCATCTGTAATGGAAGCTTCGGAGAGTAGCATCGCTTTGGAATGGTTTGAAATCTCTTTGACAAGATTTTTGTTATTTTCCAATAAATGGTCTCCTTTGCAGGCTATGATTTTCTACTGTGTAATTTATATAGCTATAAATCCTGAAAGAAATGCAATATTTTGATTTTCCATGAGTTCATTCTGATATATCTTCAAAGTAAGAGGCTTTGAACTCTGCAGGATATCTGCGTAAACGCTTCCCATGCATCCAAAATGGCTGCCCATCCACAGATTGCACAGAACCCCATCATCAAAATGATCCACCCAGTTCATGTCTCTGCTTCTCTGTTACCAGACGAGGGCATCTCACATCTTTGCAGCCAGCAAGAGCAGGTGCTCTGGCTCCACACAGTGTGAACAAGGGCCTGATAAGGTGCCTCAGAGCAACAATGTCCCATGCATCTCTTGCTGATAAGACTCCTCTCTCTTCCCCAATCACCCAAGCTGAGAATAGCTGGCCGCGATGCAGGGGAAGGCCTCCTCTGTGTCACGGGTAGGAGCAGCAATTAAGTGGCAACACCCTGACAGACCGAGATAAACTTCCCCCTTTTGCTCTCAAACTAGGCCACATCCCACAGATGGGAGGTCGATGTGAGACTCCTCACTAAATTACACATGAAAATGATATCTGTAAATCAGTTATGCAAGCTAATATGTGACACAGTCAGCCTGACAGGTCATTAGAGTTATTTAGTTACCTGGGCTTGAAATGGTCTCTTGATTTCATAAACTGATTGCACAGTCAACAACTTTCAGTAGAACATGGACATAAGGTGAGACACCAAAACAGATGCATCCGCTTCAGCACTGTCTTCCAAATAATTAGAGCTGCAGTGACAAAAACACTTTGTTATCCTCCTGCTATGATTTGCTAGCTGTCGCAGTCTACATCTGAGTTGCCTCATTATACAGAAAGTACTCAAATAAAAGCCAACACTGCACACTCCTGTCAAGATTCTGTCTACCACACATGCAAACAAGAGCGGATGAATAAACATTAGTTGTTGTCGAGGGCTGGTTTGGAGCCGTAAGGCTCACAAAGATCCGCTTTGTACAAAATAAAAATATTTAATTTCAAAGACTGATGCAAGGCAAAATGAAATTAAAAGGAACTCATGCTAACTGCTAAAACAAATTACTTGCAGCACGCTAAATTACATTTGCTCCTCCATCAGCGAGATCAAACGAGCCTAGTTTGACTCTCCTGTGCTAATGATTTCCTGCGCTCACCTCCTTTTTCATCCCATGGGTGTTAATAAACACTCTGTCTGTTTTTTTGTGTGTTTGTTTGTTTGGTTTATTTATACATTTCCCAGCTCCACGTCTCATCCCGCTCCCTCCCTCTCTCGTTCATTTTGCCCACGCCGGTGGCAGGCTGGGTGAATTAGAGGGATCTAATGTAATCCCAGGGACAGCGGGCTTCTGAAAAACGTGCTCAATTAAAGCAGGATGAGCCCAGTGGGAGCATCCCTGGCGGAGCGTGGGGTGACTGACGCAGCCCTTTGGTTGGGATTAATTAGCATGCTAAGTGGTAGAGCACGATAGCAGGCTGGAAGCCATGGACCAGCCATCTGACATCCACCACCTCCCACAATACCAGCAGCACAGTCAACGTTCAAAGGCAGTCCACCCCCCCTCGCTCCCAAAGCCTGATTTAACCTCCTGACAAAGGCATACAGGTATGGACTGAAGCCAGAGATGAGGGCACTCTGGAAAGAGCACACAATTCAGAATACATATCTGCACATCTTTGGTTGAGGAAATTACAACTAAAATGTCTCAACTTTGAAGCAATTTTGTCTTTGTCTCTTTACCTTTTTGCAGGCTCCTAATCAACTTTTTAATCATAATTTGTTTTTGAGCAGTGAATAGCCTGTCAACAGGCTTGTTCATACCACCTTATCACAGGACACAAGAGACAAGAAGGACAGCTCCTGGATAGCAGAGTTGACCAAAGATAAGTGCAATTAGGAATGCAAACCTTGAACTATTTCTTGAATCAATAGTCGGCTGCCAACAATCGATAATAGATTAACCATTAATCATTTATAAAATGTGTTGGAACTTTTCTGTTAGAAAACCACTGATGATTAGATGATCCATTAGATGACCACTGCCATGACCTATGTTCAGAGAAGGCTACTATTCTGCTGTCTGCAGACCTGATCTGTAACATTAGACCAGCTGCAGGACAGATGTCACAGGTACGAACAATACTCTCAATGCATGTTTCCATTTACTGCCACGGCTAAAATGCATTTATAGTCAGAGCAGGGGAGTGTTGCTAATACAGTTAATCACTTTTGTGTTGATTTAGTTGGAACTTAGCATGTGTAATTAGAGTCCTGCTGTCTGACACTCAGCTCTCAGCCTGTATTAACCAAGCAGCTGCTTCTGTTCAAGATGCTACTTTAGCATTGGCATGAGTCTCAAATAGTTAAAGCCCACAGACACAAAACATCTACTCCGTTGAATTTTCACAACGTTATGCTTCAGCTTGACTGGGCCCATACCTTTGAATCTGCCAATGTCACAGAGTTGATTGATTCTTCTGGCATTATGACATGAAACTGCATTGTGACTGACCCCACTCACTGGCCAATGAAAATCAAGGTAATTAAACGTGTGCTTATGATATAGGCTGTGCCGAGGCCTACTCTGTTTCTAGTGATGCAGCTGTAAAAGTCACTATCAGGTTTCACTATCAGATATCATTTGGGAAGTCTCGAAAAGCTGCACAATATAATTATTTCATCCCTATTCTGTTAGCATGGGGCCAGAAATGAGCCAACTAGGACCAGAGGTATCTTGTGGTAGGTTGGGGGAAATTGTATCCCCCTCCCCCATGGGAATCATTTAGGGTACAGATGTAAACGGAGTGTAACTAGCTGACAATTCCGTCTGATCTCAGACAACTTGAAAAACCTGAAAACCATTCTTATTTAATAAGCACACTCTTAAACTTTGAACTTTGTGTCTTTGTGCTCCTGTTTTTAATCTGGTTTCCCCCTGCATCACTTTGAGATTCCTTTAACAATGAAAAGTGCTTTACAAATAAAATGTATTATTATTATTATTATTACTACAACTTCAGAATTCATCAACAGGATTGCCTCCATGAGCAGAGCCAGGCACGCTGACACACAGTGGGCAGGGTGGTGCGTTTCATTTACAGCTTGCACAGCCCTTTGGGTGGTCACCAAACACACCTGTAACTCATTAAAAAGTGAGGCTCCAACTTATAGTGCAACCACCTACCACAGCAAATCTACACAACATTATCTGATAGTTATGTCCCTGGTCTTCTGCAAGATTGGTTGTTATATTATAGACTGGTTAAAGTATTGACTGATAATCATTAAATCACTGACATCTTTGAGTGCAATAAAAGCAATGTGGTGTTGATGGCTTGTTTTGCTCCCTGAAACCATTAACAGTATGCAAACATTGGGTCAAACTGTAAGAGTTGATGTGGAAGTTTTGATTTTGGGGCGGCACTCTCAGAGTTTCCAGACATTTGTCAAACTGTAATGTTTTGCAGTGTTTCATGTGTTTTCTGTTTTATTTCTGTACAGCAGAATACCACAGAGCTGAGGCCCCAAGGCTCTCTGCTCACATTGACTGTCCCAGCAGGGGGTGGACTTCAGAATGAAAGAATACCCATGGATAAAAATGTTTGCCCAGCAATCTGGGACAACCAGTACAATGTGAACACAACAAAACAGCCACATCTGCATCAAATTCTGACTTTGTCAAAGGTTCTTCTTCTATTCTTGAGCTGGAATGATTTCTAACTTGTGTATTGCACTGCCAACACTCCCACAAATATCTACACAGTATTCTTTGCCAATGTTTTTTTTTTAAACTGTGTTCTGTAGCTGAGATTTCAGGGTCAGCTCCTCAAATATCTATGCTTAGTGAATTACTGGTTAGGGCGCTTTGGAGCTTGACAAAACGAGAACTCAGCTAATCGCTATAATTTCAGCTGTCTTATCAGCAAGCAGAGAAAAGACTCAATCCATCTAAAGTTTAGCGTACAACTTTTTGGGGACACTAGTGACTTGTCAGTGAGTGAGGGTCAGCTGTCATGTGGTGAAATGGTGTTTTCCTAGGCCACTGGTTACTGCTACCCTCATGTTGTTTTAATGTCTCTGAATAAGCAATCATGCTCCAATGAAAACTGACCTACCCTCGGCTCCACTCAAGAGCTTTCAAGCCAACTTAGCACACAATATCCCACATAGTTTATGACAACCCCTCTATGGGCTTTCTTACAGCCCAAAGACACTGGGAGGAGAGAGAGAGAGAGAGAGAGAGAGAGAGAGAGAGAGAGAGAGAGAGAGAGAGAGAGAGAGAGAGAGAGAGAGAGAAAGAAAGAGAGAGAGACAGAGAGAGAGAGAGAGAGAGAGAGAGAGAGAGAGTGGGAGAGAGAGAGAGAAAATCACTGGAGTGTTTTGTCAGCCATAATTACTCTCCAATTATATGGTCAAAATATGGCATTACAGGGCACTTTGTTGTCCAGGCAGCCTGGCTTTGATCAAGTTGTGGCTGAATGTGTTTCGCATTAGAGGCCCCACTATGATACATGTTTCCTGTCATGACAAGGATAACAGTGAGGTCAGCAGAGCAAGTCCCTCTCACAGAAATGGTCAAATGGGATCTTCTGGTGAGAAATGTCACAGGAATAAAAATGTCCAGAGAAATCATGAAATCTTGAACAATGAATGTAAACTCCTCTTTTTACCAGAGGTCAGAACCATCACCCATTTGTTGTTACACAGTTTGTTAGACACATTTGGACATTTCTGAGAAAAGCTCATTCACTGTATAAAACGGGAGTGATGGATACAATTTACCTGAACGGGTTACATTTGTTCCACTCAGTGCAGCTACGGTAGCATTTTCAGTTTTTCTCTCCAACTGAGAGGTTAAAGGATGGACCTTTCATTCATCAATATGTACTCACATCCAGTATTTCTCACCAAAATGTGATTGTATGTATCTTTAAGGCTGTAGAATATGACAACAAAAAGATTTTTTTATGGTTTCAATTCCATTACTGGCACACTGTTACTTTTTACTTCTTTAGTCTTTAGTCAGCACAAATTGTGAGATTGCATTCCTTTAATCACGGCTCTAGAGTGACAATAATGGTCAAACTCTCCACATACATTCAAACAGTATAAGTATATTTTTAGAGTAGTGTGAGTGCAGGATGTTAAACATGATATCTCTGTGGGCAATGTCATGGTTGGAGTGAACCCTGTGGTTCGCTTCAGTGGTGTGAAGTTGATGGACCATTCATCACTTTCACATGCAGCCAAGGTAAGACAACGTTGCCCTGGAGCACTACGGCTGACATAATATATTAACACTGAGTGCTCGAGGAAAATTACAGTGACTTTGAATGCGCTCATTTTCACCCAACACATTGTCTCTTGGGTTGGCAGAGCTCTGACACAACCCACTTATCAAAGACGCCCATGTGGGGGAAAGAAAAACATTTCACTACACCATCTCTGAGCTGAGCTGAGCAGGGCTTGCCAGACTCTTACTGGTCATCTGCTGAGGGCCACTGAGGGATATCAGTGGCATCCCAGGCCAGGCATGGCATGTGCTCTCTCCAGGATCACCCCTTCCCCAGGCCCTGCTGCATGCTGGCCTACGCTGCGGACACTACCATCTGTGCTGCCTCCCGTTGGGATGTTGGCGAACGAAACGGCACAAGCAGCCCTCCCATGATTTGGGCGTTCGGCCCGGGGGTTGGAGAAGGAGGGTGGTTGTGGTGTTGTGAGGGATGCTCCCTGGTGTTTTAGAGAGCCACTCCATAACACTTTTCTCATGAGCGCTCCTCCGGAGGGCTGCTGGAACGTCTCGGAGCCATCTGGGGAGAAGTGGAGCGTGGCAGGGAGCAGCTGGACTCTTACAGCTGCTATTTAAGCCCTGGCAGCAGAGCTCCATATCAGTCAGTCAGCAGGAAACATGCTGCTCACAGCAGAGCAGGAACTAGCAGAGGAGACCTCGCAACACACTGCTCCTGTTCCACACTCCTGACATGAGCTTGTTCTATTAAATCTAATTAAATCACAGAGAAAGAAGCAGCAAATCATCCTGAGATCTAAATACTGCATCTGATTGAAAGGTACAGATTATTTACAATCCAATGGTAGATTTGTTGCCAAAAATGTTGTTGTGGTATATAATTTACTGTAGGTATTGTGGATAAAGGAAAAAAAAAGTTTTGTGAACATTTACAGAAGCGGAACATGAGGAAATCAGGTAGGTTTAGGCAAGTGTCATATATTACTATAGCATATTTTGGAGTTTAGATATCTAAAGGTATGCATTGTTGTGTTAACTTGTGTTGAGAGGAGAATGCAAGTACAGAACCAGGATCATGTCTTGTTATCTTAAATTAAAGATGTGAAATGTGGTTTGCTTTATCTACATAAGATGTTATCTCTGGGTGAAGACAAGTGTGAACAGGGTCTAGTCAGATAAAGTGAGGCAGGTCACATTACGCTCTGGGAATCTGCCTCGGCTTACAGCAGCACTTTACTACAAGTAAACACTCTTGAGTAGTTTAATGAAAGCAAATACGGACTGGGGAGCTTGATGACTAACAGACTTCCTCCAAACACATGCACTCAAATAATTCACTCACATCCGGAGTAAGACATCATTTTAGTTTTGTTATTTTAGTCCTCTTGAAATTACAGCAAGTATGTTTTCATTAAAAAGTCTTGAATTATTAGATATAATCATTCAAATCGTCACTTAAAACTCATTCAGATTTTTTTCTTTTTATAGTTTCACTGAAAAACTACTGCCCCAGTTTTCATGAAACTTGGCAGAAGGTAGGGGTGTAAATCACTATTTTTATCATGATACAATAACGATACGGTCAGTTGCAGTTATATTTGTCTGGCTTACTGGACGTACAGTACTTGGATAAAGTCGACATCCAGCGCAGCATTGGATGCTTTGTCCTATCAAATCCCAATTTCCTCTATTGGGCTTTGCTCCCCAAAGGCGATTGGAATTGGTTTAAAGAAATATAAACATGCAAGTGTTTTTTATCCCTGAATGATAAGCTGGTGTAGCAAGACCTAAGACTACATTTATATCAACTCACAAAAGCAACTAAAATATGATTTGTTTAATTCTAATCTGAATATTGACCATCTCCAGGTTATGTGTGAGCATGATAACATACTGATGAATTTGCAATGTAAACTGCACATATTATGAGATAATTACATATTATGTTTGGACTACCTGCACAAATAAAAACGAAATCTGTACGAAGATGTTTAACAAAGAAATCTCAGAACAAAAGAACAAGTCATTTGGAAAATAAATTATTTTGTAATCTTTGTAATGTACTTTGTACCAGCACTTGTAGAGACAGTCCTCACTGCTTTAAAACGTGCCTGACAGCATCTGGAGAGACTTACAGGCAAAAACCAGATACACAGAAAGTAGACGAGCTCTCAGTCACAGAGACACAGGCAGAAAAATGTGCACTAACAATCAACAACAGGAAAAAGAACAAGATCCTCAGAAAATGTCGATTGGCCGCTGGAGACTGCATGGGAGGTTTTCTCACAAAGCTGTACAAGTCTTGATTCTTGTGTGGATCCCAGGAGCTCAACCCCCCATGTGAAGCTATGGGGAAAGCAACTGCTTGTCAGGAGAACATTAATTATAGTGTTAAAGGTAAAAGAAGTATTGACTTCCTCTTTTCTGCAACCTCCCAAACCACTAGCAGCCAGCAAAGCCCATAGCCCCCTGAGGTAGTCTTCTACTAGTTCAGGCCCAGCAGCTAACTGGAAAAAAAGCCCCACTAAGACCAATTAGGGCCTTCACTAGAAGACTGAAAGGAAGACAAATGGAGGCAGAAGGCCCGATTACAAGAAACCTTTGTACAGATGTAAAGCAATTAGAGTGGTCTCAGGGGCCAGACAGTGCGGTACCTGTGAGTCATGGATCCTACAGCCAGTCGAAAGGTGGAACAATCCCTCTTTTCTGTTTAGGGCCCCAGTCAGCCTGTGTATTAGTGTCATATATCAGCCGATAGGCCTGGTATTGGTTTCTCTATTGCAGGGAAGAGGCAGTAGTCTGCCAAAGAGGACCACTCCGCCCTCCATTATCCGTCTGTTGGGAGAACAGGGGCTTTATTATCCATTCAGACGGGGCCTTTTCGATAAAACAAGGGCAGATAGGAAGTGTGGAAGCTCTCAGGTGTCTCCTTCCACCAGGGAAGTCTGTCAGAGAGGTCATTCTGATAAAAGCTGGGGTAATTATACTGCACAGCACCACCGATTACCAGTCAGAGTACATTTAACCAGGAAAGCACTGTGACCTCTACATCACAATGGAGTGACAGTGGATTCACATTGACGCACCTTCAGTTTGAAGACCATTGGTGTAAAAATCGATATGGAACAATCTATGTGGCTATAGTGAGGTGTTCTTAATTGTTTGCCCAATGACTATTGGCATCATTTTACTTGAAGTAACAGTATGTAGGATTTAGTAGCATCTATCCTTGAGGTTGCAGATTGCAAAAAAAAAACCCTAACTTCTCCTCTGTGCCAAGCATGGAGTACAGCAGCCGATATGAAAACGCAAATGACCCTATCTAGAGCCACTGTTTTCTTTGTCTTTTCTGGGTTACAGTAGAAACATGGATGTGCATCATGGCCGATTCTGTGGAAGAGAACCCTCTCTGTATGTTTATATACAGTAAATGGCTGATTCTAAAATAAACAAAAACATGATTGCTATTTTCAGGTGATTATACACAAAAGAAAAGATACTTATTGACATTATATTCTATTTCTGCCAATAGATTGCTCTAAATCTTATACACTGAATTTCAAATGCAACATGCGGTCTTTCTAGATTCTCTACAGTCACCATTGCAATGTTTCTTTACTCGTCTCTGTTATTAATGGTCAAAAATAAAAGCAGATAGGGTCAAAATCTGCAGAGAGTAACAAATGATTGCTAATGGAAATTTATGTTCAGTGGTCCGATCTACAATTAGCTAAAGCAAAAACCTCCTTGTGACCTGAGATTATGAAATAATTTAGACAAATGGAGGCATGGTCTATAATGACCTTTTTCCCTTCCTCCAAGACGAAGCTAGCTGCAGCCCTCATTATTTATGGGTGGCTTTAAAAAGCAGGTATAGGAGAATGAATGTGCGGCTGTCAGTGTGTGTAATGGGGCTAATAATGGTGTCCTGTGCACCGCATAATGAACCCCACCCCATAGAAAAGCTATCTCCTCTTCTCTGCCACTTTGACGAGCAGCACATTCTTCAGCATTCTGCTGCTTTCAAATCCTCAGTCTGCATGTGGCAGTGTGGTTCATGGAAACTTAAGAGGTAGAGTCAGAGCTATTGCAGCTGTTTATACTGTTTGTCTGCACCCTCATTTGCAGATACTTAACACTTACCATCCAACTAACATGCATTGATTTCCTGTCTGCTAAATGTTATTCCTAAAAGTGATTTAGAATAATTTAAAAGAGACTACCTTGTCTAATTTAACTATGAAGTCATTTTAACCACATAAAAACAGCTTTGGGAAAACCTGGCTGTCAATAGGTGCAAATCCCATAAATGTATGCGTTATAAAATGTGTGATTGCTTGGAATTGCCAGTGCAGTAAATCTGCACAGCAGTGCCTAGCCTGATTTGGGAGCTGAAGAAAACCATTTGACTTCACAGTTCAAGCTTGATGAAGTCCCTGGATGCTGCTGGTTAAAGACTTAAGCAGATGGCCAAATACTTGGCACAAGAAAAGAGCTGCTCTGAATATTTCTTGGCAAATCTACAGGCATATGGCAAAAGTTCATGCCAAACACTCCATTTCACAAAAAAAAAAAAAAAGATCCAGCCTGCGGGAAAGCAAAAACATATTAGGAAAGAAATAATAAGAGACAGAGAAATGAGAGAATGACAGAAAGATGTTTAAATGCCAGAAACATGATATTGTTTGGACTATACACATTGAATTCACTGCGGGTCCATCTAGATCATCTCAGTCTTAAACAATCACTGTCATAACAAGATGGAGAGGAGGGGATAAATAGGGTTCTGCTTTAGATCAGGGTAGAATCTACAGCTCAGAGGGGCTGAGAAAGGGCCCTAGGCACTCTGGGAAAATCAGACTTCACTATCCTGGATTGGCCAGTGCTCACATCCTTTTGTCTGCGGCCAAAAGATTAGGTGCAAGGACATTTTGTGGTGAGTGGATACACATTTAAGATCTAAGGAGATGACTTGTGGGATTTGGTATCAATAAAGACACAGATAGCATAAGACTATAATCCACAAGGCAGAAAATCAAATAAAAAGCTCATATCCTGTGTAACCCCACCCAGTATAAAAGTTAGGCATCAACTGTAGGATCCTCGATTTAAGAGTCTAAGAGTGTGTATAGATAGGAAAGTTACATACGCTTTTAAAACAACGACCAAGGAAAATTGGATGGGCTGAAAGCTTGGAAGATTGGCAGCAGATGCTACATTAGTGGGAAAAATATCTCAAGAGATTGACATGCAGAAAATGAGTATCAATCATTGTGCTACAAAAGGTGCTTCCAACAATGCAACCCTCAACCACTTGCTTTTGTTCTACTTGTGGTCCTGCTCAATCGTGTTACACAACACAAATTTGTTTGATCTGGACAACAGCCTGAAACATCACAGTACTATCAACGCAAAATCTCTTCTCTTATTCATATAAGGCCTTGAAAATGTCATTGCCATAGCTCTTTCAAAAAATAGATTGGCATTTTGGCAACACTGTTTTTAGGGTGAGTTATAGGTTGTTGAATGAATTCAAGAGGAAACTATGACTTTTGGTCTTCTTTTATGGCCTAATCTGATGCGTCAGATTCTTCCACAGAGCCATCTGAGTAGCCGTCATAGTAAACTGTTTGGAAAAGGGCAGGCACTTTCAAAACATACTTGTCAGGTGATTGTATCAACCATCTATTACAGGTTCCTGAAGTCAGTCGCGAGAAGAGAGGAAACATCTAAACCTAACCCTCCTAACCACATAGTTTTAGTGCCTAAACCTAACCATTAGAAGGGCATGTCATGTAGAGCAGTAGGTGCGTCCTGTACTACTACTACCACCCTCAGATAGACCTACTTCTCCCTCCCCCTCAGCTGCATGTAGCAGCCTCTGTTCGGTCCAGACCATGGTAGTTCGGATACATATGCATTACTTCATGGCTGATTTTCGCGGGATCTCGTGATATTGCGATAATACATCGGCATACATTGGCCTGCCTTTTGCTTTAATTAGCCTTTAACGTAAGGATTGCAGTAATGTATATTCATAGCTCAATGAACCATACTGTATTGTTAGAGACATAAAACCTTTACAAATAAAAGTTGACAAATGCTGCCTTTTATACACAAAAAGCTAATAAAACATTAACAGCACCTGAAGAAAAAAATGTGTGTGAACCTGACATGAAAGTGAGGCCAAGGACGTTGTATCCCAAGCGTTAGATTGCTTTCACATCAGATGATTAGCTCCATCCATGCTAATTACAGTGAATGGAAACTAATTAAGGGGAACTATGTGTCAGTTAATGAGGATTTGGGGCTCTGTCCATCTTATAACATCATTTGCACTCCACTGCCCGCCGGCTACTTCTACTCTCCTTTAAAACATCTTCTCCAACTCAGAGAGCCAGCCACCTTTTATATCCAAACCAAGCAGATGAAACCATTATTTGTGCGTCAGTCAAAAACCAGCAGTAATAGGATGAGCAATTAAAACCTCAGTTAGAAGAAAAGGGGAAACATGTATTACAGCGACTACCGAGAGAAAAGTTTTCATTTAAATCAAGACAGCATTGAATCATAGCACTGTGTTTGGGTCCAGACAGTTCCTTTATGCAAAATCTCCCTTCAGTTCTCCTGCTTTCCTCTGTGGTATGTCCTAATGATGTGCATACTGCTGTCATGAAGTTAATAAGCAGCTCTAGCAGGACAGGGGAAACAGGCAAAAACTCACCAATTACCTGAGCACAGGTTCTTTCTGCCAGGTCTGCCTTTACCTGCCTCCACTTGACAATGCCTGAAGGTGGGAGGGGGAGGTCATCCAGGGCAGGACCCCTGACTCTAAACTGCTGAGCTGTTACATCTGGTTACATCTGGCCTGATTTGGATTTTTCTCATTCAGAAAGGCACACAAGAATGTAATTAACTGCTCAGCAACATTCTGGACAGCAAGCTAGGGACCCCTCCCAGAAACTACTGCGACACTAACCTGACTGACAAGGCTTAACAGAGACTTTTCTAATGACTGTAGGCCTACGTCCCATAGGACGAACTACAAGCACTGGGATCAACATCAACTTGTCCAAGTGGCAGCTTGTTGCCCTAGTGTTTAGTGGTAATGACTGAATAAACCACAAGTGTCAAGAAAGTCTTTGAGATACGGTGTCATCATGCGGGGTGTTATAAAGCTAGCTTATTAGTGATGCTAATATAAAGCTACAGTTTGACAAATTCCCTCTTCTAGATTAATCTCTATCTAATACCATTAATCTGAAAGCAAGCATGCAGTTCCTCTTCCGTCAAGGCCAGTCTTTGACGTTTTCATTACAGCAGCAGTTGCTTAGACAGCTGCAGATTTAATTCCCAGGTATATATAGCCTCATCTCAGTTCTTCATGTTTGCGTGGCAAATACACCTCAGCAAATTCACTTTGCATTTTGAACAAATGAAAGAGGATGGTTGATGTCAGTCATGAGGCAAGCAGCAGCGAGCTATGAATGCAGTACACTAGGCCACAGAAGCTTGTTTGAACACAGATACTGTACATACAAACTAACACAAACGCACACATACCTAAGCTCTGCCTGGTTTCACAAGGGAGCTCAGGCTTATAATTAGCCACACAAGCTGCAATCAGAGCCCAATGACAATACTTCTCAGATGGCTTGTTTTCCTAACCTCTGTGAGACCTCAGGCAGAGGTCCACTTACCCCGTCAGAACCAGCCCACTGCTGAAATCAAAACACTGAAATCACTCCATTCCACTGCAGCACCACTGATTAAATGTGCAGAGTGTAGAGTGCAATTTGCTAAATTACAAGTATTTTGCACATGTAAATATAGTTTAATTACAGCAATTAAAGAAGATTATGGGAGATTGGCAGATGGGGAATGTAATGTTGTTTTAATTAGAGTTTGAATGCACTATAACACAAACAGAATGTTAACCCCCTCAGAACAGAATGGGCTGTTAGGCCCTGACAAATTGTATCCTGATGCAGCTTTCTCAAAGCTTATAATCACCTGCAGCTACAACGTGTGCGTAACAGAATGAGCGAGAGGCTGGGAAAAACAAAGATGGAGAAAATTATGGCTGGGAGATGGAAAAAGTGAGAGGCATAGAAGAGTGGGATGCAGATACAATGAAAAACAGATGTAATGTTACTTGACTATGCTGAATTAGGCTGACAAGTCAAAATATTTTGACAACAGTTAATATGGCATTAGAGGCAATTAAATCAGATTTAGACCCAGAGATCAATCACAGAAAATTAGAAACAGCTCATGTGCTTGGATACAAAGAACCTCGGAAAGACTAACAAAAGGTCTTGGAGCAACATCAAAGCTTAACCAAGAAAAAGACCGAACTAAGCTGACATTGAGTTAAAAATCCTGACCACAAATAAAAGGATACAAGGATCAAAAGGCTTTGCTGAAATTACCATAGATTACAAAGGTGGGCCGACGTAATGCTGTCTAAAGTAAACACCTTCACATTGAGCAGTTACAATAAGAACCATGTGAATTTAGAGAGAAAAAACACATGTTCAGCTCAATCCCCACACACATCAGGTGACTGTGGTGAATGTTTGTGTATCTCACTCTGAGGGATTTTGGGGTCATGTACCCTGGATTGAGAAAAACACCCTCTGAGGATCTATATAGCCGTGTAGCAACATTTAATACATTCCAGTCAATAGCCTATTAGAAATTCTAATTGAAAGTTCAATGCCCTTACTTTAAGGCTTGCAATAAAGATTGCCTTTGGAAAGCCATTTAAAGGCTTAATCTCTTTATCATGCAGTATTTGGAAACCTAACTTTGTTCTTGTTAGGCAGATCAATTGCATTTCTTTACAAAATGAGGGAAAATGTCACCCTTCATCCTTTAAATCTGGACTGGGTGAAGGCGGCGCATTAAAGAGAGGCACCACTGCTTTCCCCCTGTATCAATAGAAATAGGTGTCATAGGAGACTTGACCTACAAATTTTAATTACCACATGAAATATTCAGCTTCAGAGATGAATCACGACATCCAGAGAGCAAGCAAGGCCCGTCTCTGCCAGTTAACCCTTTCAGGGCAAACTTAACATTTACAGACATAGGCTTACATTAAGACGTGCACACAGATAATATGGTGTACTCCTACACTGCATCGTTTGCAGGTGATAATCATTTCTTATCACTAAACCAGACACTGGCCTGAACAAAAACAATGGATTGTTGTTGGGAAAAGCAACTTAATGTCTGTCTCTATGGTAACAGTCCTGCTTACACCCTCTTTTGACCTTTTGGATATAAGATGTCATTGCTTCATCATTTTATCCTGTAATACATTTGTGTGAAATGTTGTCATAATTAGTGTAGAGTAATGGCTAAAAATGGTCACAGTGACCTTTGACCACTAAACTTTAATTAGTTTATCCAGAGCCCAAGTGGATATTTGTGCTACATTTGAAAAAAAAAAATCTCTCTTGGCATTCCTTGGATATGGAGCTCATAAGAATGGGACCAATGAACATATAGGCCTATGGGCGGATGGATGGGCGGATGGATGGATAGATGGATGGATGGATGGACAAATGGACGGACAGACAACTTGACCATGGCTATCACCGGTACAGAGGCATAAAAATCTACCATGACAGTTTTGGGGTGGGATGTGCTCTGTATTGCAACACTGAAACCTCTGTGCATTCAACTCAGTGGATTTTCAAGTATTATTCTATATATGAAGGTTATGAGTTCAATCCCATGTGCACACATGTAATGTAGATGTTTCCTTAAGTGAAATACTAAAACATGGATTAACATTATGTCTTCTCTCTCTTTACATCAACCATGAACAAAACTGTATTCAAAATTTGGAAGAAAGTGTTTTGCCATGCATTCACATTTTTGAAATTTTGATGTACCAGCAGCAAATTAACAATGAATTTATCATGTTGTATGCTTTCCTTATAAACCTGGACGTGATATTCATACTATTTGGGTGGACTGCCTATAAAGTGTAAATAAATATGGAGTTTAACAATCACTAAATTCCTTTTGCAGGTTTGTCTGACCTCCTGGAAGTCATAAGCTCACACTGTTACAGAATCAGAATCAGAAATACTTTAATTATCCCAGGGGGAAATTGTTCCAAAGAACCATTAGAAATCGCTCAATGACGTGTTGCTGTGCTGATGAACATGATCCATCCTTTTAAATGAGACAGCTATGGTAATTCCCTCTAATATGACATTACAACACAGCTAATTGTTACATTTATGGTGGGGATAATTTGACTTTTTTCATTTGGCTGCACTGGAATGTTCCTCTAAAGACAGTAAAGCAACAGCTAGCTGTGGATGAATTGAACTAAGGATGGAACTACAGACGTTTTTAAAACAGCAGCAATTACGGTTTCATGGCAATGTATGTCAGGAAATAATAAAACAGCTTTATGGGTCATAGTAATCACTTTATTTAATTACACTAGTGTTATGAATGAATGAGGAAAATGAGGAGAAGGTCCAGGAGGAGGAAAACAAAGATGTACCTTTAAACATGTTTCCAGGATGGACAGCCACATTGGTCAACCGTTGAATTTAGATATAGGTTTTTGTTTGTGATTTCTAAAGTGAATTCCAATTGAAACACTCACTGTGAGTGTGCCAGTAGGATCCCAAAACATACAGTATTTTGTATTTATTTCATGCAAAATGCAAAAGAAAAAGGAATCGGAAATGATCTGCTCAAACTCAACATACGGTAGATGCTAGAATGTATTATGCAAACACTGGACACTATGCTGGCATAAATATCCCACATTGCAATTGGGTAGAAGGACAATGTTCATAACAGAAAACGACCAAGGTAGCTTTGTAACATCAATATGCTCCGGTTTACATTTCTACATACTAAAAAACCTGTGATTTTGTCATTGTCAAAATGTAATTCCACTTTAACAAAGAAAAAGATTCTTGCACCTCTTTATGAAAACTAATGACAGTGCTTGGTATTTAATTATTGGCAG
Organism: Echiichthys vipera; assembly: GCF_963691815.1. Classification (NCBI taxonomy): domain Eukaryota; kingdom Metazoa; phylum Chordata; class Actinopteri; order Perciformes; family Trachinidae; genus Echiichthys; species Echiichthys vipera. The sequence continues at coordinate 23,397,336 of NC_139839.1, read as the reverse complement.
GTCTATGCTGCCCTCTGTATTTGACTCATTTGATTTGTTTTTATTTAGACATTTTAAATCTTCAATAGAGTGCTGGGCCTTTAACTCCTAACATTGTTTCACAGTAAACTGCCTTACCTTGACTCCGTGTTCATTTCATTTCAGACATAATAGCTTTTAACACTTCACTGCACCTCCTTTGTGCAGCTCTTGTTCTGCATGTGCATCAGGGACAGTCCTATGGTTAGCCAGTAATAATGAATCAAAAGCCAGAAAGAGAGACAAGGCCCCGTAGAGATGATCTACATTTCATGTGTGTGAGGTCGCTGTATCCATGTCAAATGCTTGAATGCACATGGACCCTCCTCAATAACTGTTATTGACTATCTCATTGTTGAATATGGAGAAGGAGGGTGAGAAGACTAAACTCAATTTTAAGGCTTGGCACAGAATTATAGAATGATGTCCCCTGCGGGAACATTACTGGCATTATTGACAACCATCACTATAAAATGAATTAAGCCTCCATGCTTTTTTGTTGATGTGTAGAAATAAGTTTGGCTTTATTGAATATATTCTAAGGCTGTAAAGGGTTTGTCTTTACAAAGATAGTAATTCAATTGTACCAAAATTTGTTAAATTATCATCCTCAAGTCTTTGCTGATTATCTTCTGTTGCAAAATCTTACCATGTCCATCTCATCTCATCAGTACATGTATGTGATCTAAGGTCGCCCTATCAGGGATCAGACAGTGCTTTCCTGTAAACTATAAAAACTCTGGAGAATCCAAGACTCAGATTAGGCTCAATTGTTGTGGAATCAGTCAAGTCGATCAGTGCTGCTGAATAATGCATACCTTATATGGAAATGGACACATTTTTTCTAACTAAGAACCTAATCCAAACTTCTCTCTTTCTCGCACTTACCACAGAATTGAAGTAATCTAGGCATCTTTAGAGTGCCCATGGCATCTGTGAGGAGCTCCCACCAGGGTGCCCTCTCTGCAGCTTTCAACAATTTTCTTTTTGCCAAAATCATGTGAGAATGTCGGACAGATCACAGGGCAGGACAAAAGGGCCATTCAGGTGTCGGTGGGTTAAGGAAACTTTAACATCCAAAGTCTTTAAATTGTCACGTAAGTCAGCAGCTTTTAGACAAATTGAACAAAATGAATCCTTTCAAGAGCCCCAGCAAAGTAGCATGTCAGCTCTGGGCACAAAAGGGGCCCCTGCTAGAGAGTGCCTGAATGGCTGCATTATCATCTCCATGCCTGCCCAGTCCAAAGGCCCATTTCACATCTACAGCCACCTGCTATTAGCTTTCTTACAGTTCTTATGGGAGGCTGCCGATGGATTCCATTGCTCTAACAAAAAACTAAACAGCCGTGGTAATGCTGATTGAAGACAAAAAACTATCACCCTCCCCAACCTCTGCTCCGCTTTTGCCTGATTGACAACCGTTACTGCAATTTGCCTTTTGAGCGGGAGGGAGTCCAAAGCATGCAGTCACTGGGTAACAAATCAAATCTGCCTTTTACTACCACCTCAATGCTGATTCTTTTGGTAGTTGCCACACACAAAGGATGAGGGATTGTGAGTACCACATGTAAGAGTGTATAGAATAGGACTATAAACAGAGTATGCATTTAAAAAGCCACGGAACTATGCCTCAAAAGCAAGTGAATTATACAGTTAATATAGCATAGAGAATCCACAATTAAAGCTGGGGTAGGCCTTTGTCCTGGTGTCATTCCATAAAAACCTTTTATCATATTGTGATTCAGATGGTCTGAGAGGAAACTAGATTCCTGTACCTCATCTTGGCTCTGTTTTCAGGCCTTAAAAAATATCTAAATGTACATGAAGCAAGTGCATATGCTTGTCAGGTGGGAGGATCTAAGGACAAAGAAAGAAAAGCTGCAAGAGGAGGGCTTTTTTTTTTAATTCAGGCATTTGTTTTGCTTTTTCCAGATTCCAGATCCAACATTTTGTACAGACCAACTGCATATAAACATATAATTTCAGCTAGCATTTCAGGCCATGCAAGAGCTGCATGCCAATACAAAGCAGAAACAAAAAAGCATTAATACCCCAAAATATCATTATTATATCATTTAACACCACAACCTGGGTTTGTATGTATTTGTTTCAAGACTTTAAAGCAGATCTTGCACTTACTCTGCACAACAGCAGAAGGAATGTACACTGACCAATGTACCAATGAGTCAAGCTGCTGCTTTGATAACTATGGACAGTAAAAGCCCTTTCATTAGGAGGCTTGTAGAATAAAAGAATGTAGTGAAATGAGAGGTGCATTTTGAACTAATACTCAATATGTACCAAGGTACCTGTGAGTTTTGAAAATAACTTGTATAAATAAAAGAGCATTTTAGATTAAAGCATTATTTTAGTTTTTGCAGTTGCTACTTTGGTGTATCATAATTGAGAGTTTGTGTTGCATGGCATTGTAGAATACCGTCCATATCCATGGTATAACTGCAAATAATTTCTCCACAATAAAATATTATGAGCCATTAAGCTTTGAGTCTGAACCCCCCTTCAAGCTTGCAGCTTACCCATGAGGTCTATGTCTCAAATTATTCTTTTCTTAACTCAAGGTGATTTCTTGGTCTTAACAAGGGCTCCTTCATGGCTTTTTAATGTGATTATGCTGCTGTATGTAGCGTGGTGGACCTTTCTTCATCCCCCAGTCCTCCCATCAGACACCAACTAATTGAATCCCCAGCTAAATTAAAAAAAATTAGTCATGTGTGTAATGGAAATGATTTATCATGTCCACTTAACCAAAACGGATTTTGAAAACATTAGGCATCTCCAGTTGACTCAAGCTCATTTTTAGGCACTTACTTCTGCTCTCCAGCGAAAAGATACGCATATTGAAAATTGTGACGGTGGGTGGAGGCCATAATGAAAACTGCATGGATGGAAATAAGTTGGAACTAGAGAATCAGTGAAGAGAAAAATGAATGGTCGATTGAGAGAAATAAACACACACAAACATATGTTAGCCAATTACCTGAAGAAAGCCCGGGACATGAAGAGAAAAGAGCTCTCAGAATAAATGTTTGGCTTTCAGCGACTCATTTATTTGATGAATAAATATGCATTGCCAGAAGACGTCCTATATTATATTTTTGATGTACAGTGGTGTCTTGTCCATTTGAGATGGGCCAAATGTTTGGCATGTCACAGAAATAAAAACTAACATGGCTCTCTAAGCTCTGACAACAGGATATGAGTCAAAACTGACATTATGTACTGTATCAAACCCAACACTACAATTTGCTTCATGGCTGTGGCAAAACATTTATGTCTGTCATGGTCAATATTCATTTTTCAGAATTCTTCAGAAATTCCACATTGATGGCTAGCGGGAATTCGGCAGCATGTCAAAATAAATCCCCAGCATGGCCATCTACTGGCCTGGTCTGCCCAGGAGGCAGTCTGTTCATGTGAATCAGCCTCACCATGACAGCACAGCTCAGAGATGAACAGGGGATGAAAGGGGTCTCCTTATCTAGCAGGAATCACTCTGTGGCCGCTAGGGCCATGGGACCTACTTTTAACTTCAAACCAGGGAGATCAAGGTCCAGCCATGGGCCATGCACACAGAGGCTTTTCTTTAGGTGTGGGGGTGAGGAGTGCTGAGTTTTCACCTGGTCGCTCCTCCTGAAATGCTCTTAAAAATTCATCTCTGAGCCTGCATTTTCCTCCCTGTGCAGACAGGAGACCTAAAGTCAAAGGTCAGGCGGTATATTGAGGCTATTAAGAGGTATGTTAATAAACAGAACATGATGGGAATGATACCCTTCACTAGCCCACTGTATACGGGCAGTGGTGTTGCTTCCATACATTTCTACATCTTAGGCTTTTATCCTTTTACACACACAAGGGGCTGTATCCATGGAAAATGTTAGCACAGGAGACACAAATTATTCCATAACCATCAAGAATCACAGGGCTCAAGGTGGTAACCTTTCATCCAGCTCAATTCCCCTGAATAAAAGATAAAAATAGAATAATGCAGGGAGTAGGTGATAAATCTCTCCTCTGGCTTTTGTCTCTGACTATGAATTAGGCTGACACCAGGGCCACAAGGGGAGGCCAAGTTTATGTGAACCACATCCAGTGCCACTATGTGGGTGCAAGTACCGGAAAAAGCATTAAGTAGAAGAAGACTCTTAATGTCCATGAGGGTGTCTTGTGGGTGAGACATCACAAACTTATACTGTGTTGCACCAGACCAGTGTGATTTCTCTTTCTCTCTTCACTAACATGGTATGTGTACATGAAAGTAATCTGTGTGCATTGAGTGCACTCTGTCTGTCTACATATGCGTAGGCACATGCTGGGTGAATTTTCCAGCCATGCTACATTAAAGCAACAATCACACAAACGGACGGCTGTACTCTCGAGGGAGTCTGCAATCAGGCTGTGCAGAACTGCCTCTGTCCTTCAACAGGCAATTAACACCGAGTCCATTATAGCTCCCAGGGGAGCTACTGGCCAGGGAGGCCGGGAAAGGAATCATCTGAAAGGTCAGTGCCTTGAGAGGAAGCAGGAGGGGCAGAGTATGACGGAGGCCCAAGGATGGAAGTGGGGAAGACAGGGAGGAGGGTGTGAGCTGCCTCAGACCAAATGGAGTGTGAAGCAGAAGCTATTTGTCACCTGCAAGCGATTCACTGGGGGAGGCTGCAGTATTTTCCACTGGACAGAAGTATACGTCGGCAGCAAGGGGTATAAATTAAGGAAGCCACTAAGGCTTCTGGTCTAATCGAAGCCTTCCAAGTATCTTGGGACCCAGCAGATCCACTCTAAGTTCTACACAAAGATCAAGGATGTTTTCCCCCAGGTCAGATCCGTCACAACTCATAAATGTTTCAAGGCCCCTTCCTCCTGTTTCTTTTGATCCAAGTGTAAACTGAGGAACATTTCTTCACACTATGTCATGCAATACCCAGTTCCTCTATGGGGAGCTTAGATTCCGCATGTGTTCAAGACCCTTCTCATTTATATTTTCTCACCACTTCTCCAGAAGCTCTACTGGTTTTAATAAGGCAAACGACCAGTATGCACACTGGAGATCAAAATGAGAAAACAAATAATACTTGGTTTATTCTGAAATACCGTTATTTTTATCGTTCAGAATTTGATAGAACATCAACTGTGGCTATACCACTGCTGTACTAGCATGTTAGCATGTGGCACTTCAACAAAAAACTTTATTTTTGTGGAAAACACTGAGTAAAATTAGAGAACAGTACCCATTGTGTCAGAAGAGAAGATTTCAACAATGTGTTCTTCTCTAGGATTAAAAAGTGAACAGGAAATGAAGAGGCCACAGCTTTGAATGACTTCAGCACATCTGCGCCCACAGGACATCACTAGTTTCTCACACTGCTCTGGTTTGATCTTGGTCCATTCTGACTCAGTCTTTTCCACAGCTCACTAACTGGAGTGGGTTTCTTACACATTACTTTGTTGCCAAAGATTTTCCAGAGCTTCTGTATAGGGTTTAGATCTGGACTCTGACACTTTGGGTTCAGTCTTTTCTAGTCTGACTCCGATCTTAATGTTTCCCATTAGACTCAAATAAATTGAGAAACAAGTGATGTCCTGTGGGCGCAGATGTGCTGAAGTCATTCAAAGCTGTGGCCTCTACACTTCCTATACATTTTTAAATCTTATAGAAAACAGTAGAACAGTGGTATAGCCACAGCAGATATTCTACGAAATTCTGAAAAATTAAAAAAATATTTCAGAATAAATCAAGTATTATTTACTTTTTGATCTCTGGTGTATTTTTATAATGAACAGCATTTCAAGTCTTCCCGATTAACTAAAAGGAAAGATACGACTTAAGATAATTAGAACAGTCATAGCTTCATCTCTGACAGGACAGGACACAACGTTTGGTGATTCCTCTCTTTGCATTTTAGTACAGTAAAAGATAGAAAGCGAAATGCAGAGCACAGCCTAAAGACTTGGGTGGGCTACAACGGGGAGCTTAACTACTTCACCATCAGGGCACCAGGGAAAATCCATTCTTGGCAGCAGAGATTGCCATTGCTAAGCCCGCATTTTAAAATGTGAATCTGCACTTACTCTTTGGAAACTCCCCCCAGCTAATCATTAAGCAGGTCATTAAATCAAAAGTTGTGAGGCTTGGCAAAGAAAGAGATGAAGTGAGTGGAATAGAAAGGGAATGAAGTAAAAGTGGATGGTAGATGGTGATACAATTATTCATCTGTACCCCTATGCACTAGGAGGGCATGTGAGAGGAAATACACATCCATGGAGTATACTGAAGAGTGGACATACCATTCTATGAATCAACCATTGCTGATGGCATAGATTTTGAGTTATATATTATTTAATGAATACATCAATAGAAATTAAGTAGAATAGAAAGAATTTCCATCTAAATCAACATACAGTGCCTATAAAAAGTCATGATAGTCATGATTGGTTTTACAGCCTGAAATGCTAATACATAGAAATTTACAATATATTTTTCCAGCCTGATTTACACATTTTGTCTTACAACATTCAAGTGAATTATCCTTCTCAAAATTTCCGAAAAATAATAAAAAAAATAAAATCTAGAATAGCAGTGTTGTAAAAGTGATGAGTCCCTTAAGATATAAGGGACTCAAGCCTCATCTACAGATCGTACGAAAACGCTCTTCCCAAGCACTGTCCTTAAAAAAATTGTCCGTCCAAACGGGCTTGGCTTAAGAAATATCTGCGTCCACACCATTGAAACCGACCCAAAGCCCTGTTGTACACATGCCAGGCATGTACAGTATGTGGCGCAGTAATTCTGGCACAGAAATTCACCATCAATGGAGAAGAAGAGACGCTTTTGTTCTTCTCAGCCAATAATCATCTTTTATAGTAATGCCCCCATTTTTGGCAATAACAGTAACAGCGTTATAACATTGGGAACAGATATATTAGTTACAACCCAATTGAGCTAGCAAAGCAGTTTAGTGTTCCATTGTGTGGTCTTAATTCAGTTTGAGAAACTTTGCGATGTCTACAAGTACGCTAATGCTAGGTTAAGCTTGGTAGAGCTAACAGGGCAGCAACAGGCTAAATTACATCGAGATAGTAGGTTCCATAGCAAGCGCTAACCAGGGTGGCCTATTTCTTTGTAAGGACAATCCTTTCCGAATGATTTTTGTTAATAGATACTGTTTAAATTGTTATATGTCCATCTCTTTAATTAAAGCAATAGCTCACTTCAGTATATGTTTGGATTATATCACAGCTGAGGGGCTTTGTTCGGCTCGACGTGAAGCCCGCCTTAGTTAAAGGTGATGTTCAAGGAAGTTTAAGAGGAGTTCCGGGGACAGGTCACTGAAAACAGGGAAAATGCAAAAAAATGTTGACCAAACGTCACGTATGGTTGTTTAGCCTACTACTCGCACAGGCTAAAGCCAGCCAGAACAAGCACCGCCAAGTCAGAGCGCAGAGCAGTATGCCTGTATTTCTGGCATTTTAACTGGTAATTGATTCTGATTCAGATTCTGAATTGTTGCGTGGTAGAATATTATTTTCCCCTTGCGAGAGGCAGCTACAGGTACTTGATTCTTTCATGGAATTCCTGCATCCATTCAGCCAGCTATAGTACACACAGCAGAAATATCCTTGATTGGATAGGCGAACCAAAGGTGTTCTTGAAATTGTTACCGTTTATCATCTATGTTATATGTTGTTTTTTAACGTTTGATTTATATGTCTATTTAATATCTACAATGCATGTGATAAAATAGATCTGATTGTCTGTCAGCCACAGCTATTGCTAACATAATGTACAAAAAAATGGACGACGTGTGTATGTTTAATATGTATAAAAACAGAGAGAAAAAAATGAATTTGACACAGAGATTCATAGACTTTTTGTCATGACATAAACAAACTTTAGCATAATACTAACTACAGCAAATAACAGAAACCATTTTTTGGGAAAAATGTATTTTATATGTATATTTTTTAGTTTGGCCCATATCCCATCTAATCGCATGGAGGATGCAATCAAGATGTTTTGGCTTCAGTTTTGGGGAGCTGTCAAGCCATCCATCTTCGTATATAGTCTATGATCTGTACTGTAAAACAGTAAACAGTCTGAGTAAAATGATCTCTAGTCAGCAGGGCGGGGGGCTGATAGTTGTATTGTTAAAAAGAATTATACCATAACTTGATTCTGTTTTGATTTACCCCTATTCTGAAGTGTAAAAGTTATATAGCAAACATCTATCAGAAGAAGAACAGATACACACCCATTCTCTTTGCTACTTTGCTATTGTCTCTCTTTATTGCAAGGCTTTGTTTACAGCTACCTCATGATGCTTCGTAATAAAATTTTACTCTTCAAATAAATACAAAGGCACTAAAAAAAGTTTTATTGCAAAGCAGCACAAGGTGGAAAGTTTTACAAGGAGGTTGGGAATGAGATATGTGCATCATGTGTTGTCCACTTGCCTGGGTGGGTTGCAACCCAATATTCCAAACCAGCCACCACAACCCACCCAATATGATATCATAATTATTGATATTGAATGTTAAGTATTGTAAAAACATCAGTGTGGGAGATTTTCTCAATTTAGCAGTAAAAATAGTGACGTTTGTCTGCGCCCCATCCTGCTCTGAGATTTGGTCTTGCCCACCTGTGCGTCCCTCCAGTCTCTCCCCGTATATGTATGAAGCATGCGTGGTGGTATGAAGACAGCACAAGAGAAAAAAAAAAGCTTAAACAACTAATTTAAGTTGTTGGTTTGGCAAAATAATGAAAATATCATCCCAACAGGAGGTACGCAACTGCTAGTGCTCCAGTGCCACCATTCACGTGTCAAATAATGTTAACTTAACAAAAGTTAGTCCTACTCTCTGCTGTGCTGTTTCTAAGACATTTTCGCTATTCGGTTCTATGCGGTCAGTCACTTAATCAGCCAAAGATGGCCTTTATACATGAAGATGATTGTTCCGTGACCCTGTGTGATCACTAATATTGTCGGTATTAGCTGTAAATCCTAATAAATAATGTATAGACAGCAATTTTTGCATTTAACACAAGCTGAGCACAGGAAATGTGCCTCTCTTCCTCACTTCTCACACACACACAGACACAGACACAGACACAGACACAGACACACACACACACACACACACACACACACACACACACACACACACACACACACACACACACACACACACACACACACACACACACACACACATAATAATAATAGTTAGAGCCTCGATTATTTCCCCCCTGAGCCCTTAAAGAACAGCTGTATAACATTTAGAACAAAATTCATAATCATCTTCTGTGCGTTTCCATAAATATGTGTGAAATAAATGTTCTGCTTTTTATTTCCCTTTGTATATCAGGTCATATGACTTTTTCTACATTCATATAAATAATCTGAAAGCCCAGTTTGTTCTGAAAAAACAATGTAAAATACTTGATTGTACCTCACAGGGCTGAGGTTTAACAAGTATTCATACACAAGAAGACCAGGCGAAAGGAGAATAGAAGAATATGCCATCATTTATATACGGTATATATATATATATATATATATATATATATATATGGAATTAACCTTTGATCAATCGTTGATGAATTTAGCCCTTCTGTTGTATATATATATATATATATAGCAAAATGAGAATGACAGTAATGCCAAGAAGCAGTGTTCAGAAACACAAAACTACAAATACATATTACATGTTGTATGCTGATACGTATTATGTTTCTTGCTATAACACTTTCATGTTTTTGCTATATTTCATCATAAGGATGGGCACGAGTAGTTAATTCCAAGATTGAGGGGTCATCAATTCCTCTAGGGCCAATCAAGCACTCTTTTTTCCAAAACTATTAAAATGCAACTCATCTTCGTGCAGGAATAATGATGCACAGCAACACAGCTTACCCAACCCCTAAAGCTTATTCTCAATCAAAACGGTCAGTTACCCTTTAAGGATTTATTTTTCACAACTTCAAAACATTGTTTCCTTACAAAAATGTAATTAAATCTGTGCTGATATTCTGTTAATGATCAATCCCACTGCTGCTTTGCACCGGTGCCTGTTTGACTTCCACCACTCCAGTGGGTTTTTTCTGAGCATGCATGGCTCACTGAAACAAGCTTCTAGCTTACTGACATCCATATTTTTGAACTAGTGCTCCCCGAAGATTTTGTTCGAGTGCCTCTGTACGATGTTGCGGCCCTGAAAGTCACACAACTTCTCTCGGATGGTGAGGTGAAGAGCTGATTCCCAAAATTCCAAGGTGTTTGTGCCTCAAGTCAAGTGCAGACGCAAGAGGTACTGCGCAAACACACACAAAAAACGTTGTTTACCAATCGAGTTAATTTGAAATGAGGACTACTCGAGGAATCGATCACTCATGCCCATCCCTATTTCATACAAATATGGTACAAGACATTCGTATAACCAATGACCTTACCATCTTTCGAGTTGTTTCCAGTAGTGTCCACACTACAGTTGTGTTGTGGCCTTAGGCCCTAAAACACAAAGCAAGCCCTGCTACCTTCCCCCTTTTCCCTGTCGTCTCCTACATCCCTCCACTTCTACATATTCATATGCTCATCCCATCCATCACCAGCTTCACACACATGTACACACAGTTGAGTAGAGAAAGTGTTGTTATGCCTCCCTTTCTGCTATCCCAGCACTTTGTCCCTCACAATTAATGGCAGACACACATACAAACAAGCTAATGGAGCTTGTCTGACGTGGATCGGAGCCTTGTACAACTCTGCAGCTTCCTCTTTGTGTTTGTCTCCCTGATCTGTCAGTGGCTGTGAGAGAGGGCAGGATATGGTTTAAAAGCTTTAAAGTAAATGTTACTAATGTCCATTCTCAATGACGACCCCACTGCAACCTGAACAACCTCAAGGTTGCAATCCTCTCTCAATGCCTGGGACTGTTGCGCATTATGTTCACAATGCACGTTTGCTCGTAAATTCAATACAACACCTCCATATTGAGCTCACTTGTAACTGACCCGGATTTGACCCTGTGAGGGGGAATGTTTGCTGTGCACAAGTCCAGCTGAATTAATCCATTTATCACATTGTTAGTGCCTTGAAAGCACTGACATAATTGCTTGAAAAGCTTTAAATGAATGGATTGAAGTGATTAAACAAATGATGCCAGCTGGAACTTTATAACCCCACAGCCCACTCAAAACATTTTGGCCCATGGAGGAAGAGCAAAGGCGGGCGGAGGGGGGCTACAATTATCAGAGTGAATCATTCAGGCCCATTTTACCAACAAAATCTTTAAACTTTTTTTGAAGCTGGTGGGCAGCATCCTAATTCCCCGATCAAACCTGGCTGGCTATACAGTATGCTGGGTGCCCGAGCCATCGATATGTAAACCCCAGAGGAGACAGACAGTGAGGCACTCATCGCTCAAAAAGGACAGGTGTGAAACCGAGCCCAGTGGCAGAGGAGATCATGGTGAAACATTGACGAGTTTCAGCCATCATGGGCTTCATTAGCTGCTGTGACCTTAAAAAGGACTGTTTAACGTTCATAATGGAGAAAGGCATGAGAGCATAAGTAGTTTTTGGATTAATGGAAGGCTCGTTAGGCATGCAGTTTGACTTCTAAACCACACAAGCAAACCGAGGTGCATTGATTATGTGTGGGCAAGTGGAGAATGAGAGCATGGGATCAGTGGAGCAAATCAATGAATGAATGGACAAACAAATGAGTAAGTAGGTCTGTAAATTAGTAAGTACCAGTGAAGCAAAACCAGAAACAAGCAAAAGAAGTGAAAGGACCGGGGTTTGAGGGTGAGATGAAACAAGTAGGTGATTAGGAGAAGGAGGTTATCAATAAAGCCATGAAAATGTATTAATGATGTGTGGAGGAAGGAATGCAGAACTTAGCAGGGATGAATAATATTAAGTATGTCATTAATTTTTCCCAAGTGATTAAAAACAGAAGAGAGAAAGGTAAACAGCATGGACATGCATGCCTATTAATGTATGAAAGCTGGTGGATATTATAAACTGCATTAAAATACCCTAATGATGATCAGTTTCACCAGGTCTCAGATATACCATTTTCAAATGTCCATCCATGAAATGCATGAGTCACATATTGAACTATATATCACGACTAGCAGTGGTATGTTGTGATTATATCACAGTTAAGTGTCCTTGGGCAAGACACTGAACCCCAAATTTCCTGTAGGCTGAATCATAGGTATGTGAATGATTAGATTAGATCATGATGAGTGGATGACACCTTGCATGGCAGCCTTTAACATCAGCATATGAAGCCTTGAGTGGTGGGAAGACTATTTACCATCAATTCACTCCTCCATAGTAAGGTCACCCAGAAAGACAAAGTTAATCTTACCGGGCATTCACACCAAAAGTAATAACACGCAATGTCGCTTCCAGCGATAATTGATCGCGTCCATCGCCTCGTAGCGTGTGTCTCTTGAAGTAGAAAAAAATTGACTTTTCAATTGACATCACGTGACGCTGTGCCACGACAGCCAATCAGCGTTGAGATTGCGTTAAGTGTCATCGAAGTTCTCCGTACTACATCCAGGGGCTAGCCAAAGCCATCGTTGCAGTCCTTTGGGGAAACCAGTCTGTTCCTATCAAGCCCCCACCACAGCGACTTCCTGGTTGATCCAATAAGGAAGTGCCAAAAACTGCAGTTCTCCGAGTGTCCAGTAGGAGCAGTTTGCACAATAGAGCAATTACTCATTGACCCCCATGTTAATCAGGCCGATTTTCACAGCATAATTAAACTTCTTAGGACTTGTTTACAAAAAAAACATTTTAGTCCGTATGTTTAAATCATATCTCCATGACAACACTTAGGAGGGTGAATTTTTTGTGATAGGCTAGTTTTAATTGTATTGGAGGTTAAAGTTTATGAATAATTAGCGGCATGGCCTCTTGAGTGACAGCTAGCCTCTGGACGTCACTTCGCCCCGGAGGCTAGTTGTCAGGATTAGCATGCTAACTCCGTCATCTTGACCTGGACTGCTGTCATTCGTGTGTCATTCCATAAATGACAAGATGGTTTGCTCTTCGATCAACTGTACAAACAGATGGTTTAGGAACACACTGTGTTAACGATAGCTCTGTCATACTAATTAAATAGCCGCACTTGCACCATGACTTGTACAGCCTGCTATCGATGGCAAATACAGTAGATGCTAATCTGGCGCAGCAGGAGGATTAGGTCCATGAGGGTCAGTGTTTTACAGTCCATGGGCATGGCACTGTGTTGAATATCAGTTTAAATCATAGATCATTAACGCTGGCTGCTTGCACTTCACTCCCGGAGCCGGTGTAATCTCCGCTAGAGACACGGGAGTGCCTGCACTCAACTCGTAGAGTCAGTGTTTTTTAATTTTTTTCCCCAAAACTTTATTTCATATCCTAGCCGGTGTAGTCTCCGCTAGAGGCACGGGACTCCTGCTCCCATTTATCTAGTAACGTGTTCTGTTAGCCTAGCTCATGTCATACGTCATATCAATGCCCTATCTTGGTAAGAGGAAATGAGGAGGAGTCAAAGTCTGACAAGATGGTGGCTCCCAGAGGCGAATATGATCAAGTTGAGAGAAAGGGCCCTGGCGGAGAGGCTACGTTCATTTTTTATGCAGTCTATGGTTCCTATGAATATAATATAATGGATATAACTATGAACTGTGGATGGCAGCAACATGCCTTTATGCATCTAGTCTGCCGGAAGCTAGCTTCTGGTAGCTTCCGGTTGCCTCAGCTACTACCTGAAATTGAAGCGATGAAGGCGATGATCAAAAATGTGACAAATGTGAGCAAGCATTCTACATGTTTTCTTTTTCTTTTATTTTTGATTTCTGTTGGCAATTACATTACATAAGTGAATGGTAAATTTGATAGATTTAGATATATTTAAGCTATAAAGCAACTACACTCAAATACAAATTCACGTAGTATCCGGAAAAAAGGGATTACACTCTTCACCTGTGTACTGCAGATGGAACTGACGTCTCTGTTATGAATGTCATGGTGTTTGCTGAGGGACAATCTTGGGATGAAGCACTGCACTGTACAGGACAGAGCCGCTAATCCACAGAGTTGGCCATGATAGTTACATCCCCGTCCAAAACCAATGATATGAGCCATAAATGCTGGCAGAGCTCAATCCAGGACTGGCTTACACTGCTGCCACCATCTGCTGGAGGGCAATGTATTGCAAAAACGGTTAATGTAACAGTATCCACAGAAGAAGTAGGAATTAGAGAGCTTTGCTGTGTATGCACGTTTATGATTTTATATTGCAAAATAGAATTTGTTATCAAAATCATGTTTGCTAGTGCAGACATGAGCCGCCTTATTCCACTGTAACAGGAACATGATCTTCTACTGTATGTAACAGCAGACACATAGAAAACACTGTTTGTGGAAGCAGAGAGCTATTCCCTGTGGTTTCTTTGACATTAATATGGCCTGGCTTGCACGGGGGAACCTTTTTCTCATTTTATGAATTATGGAGAGACAGACACCCCTGCTGAGTGGTGCATCCTTAGCTGTGAAATATGTTCTCTGTCTTTGTCAGGGCCAGGTGAGGATTGTGAAATAATGATATAGAATTCATTTCATCTCAACATGCCCTGGCTCTCTCATACATACATCAGCCACATCCTAGAGCTGGAAGGTAAAAGAAAACAAGACAAGTGGTGAGACATGGTGGAAAACTACAAGCTGCTATTAGGCACCTGCTCTATATATCTCCTACTTTTCACGTCCATCTTCTAGCGCTTGAACCATCATTCTCTCACCTCATATCCTGTTTGCCTTTTTCTGCCGTGGCATGCTACAACACATCCATCCTCTTTTGCTCCATCTTTCTAACTCGCCCTCCCTCTCACCAAACCCGTCCTCCCTCCCTGTCTCTCTTTCTCCTGGGAGGTGAGCACAATCTCATTAGCCACTGCTGGATGAGGCGTCCTCTCCTCTAAGGTTCAAGGTGATGGAAGATTAGGCCGTTTGGCCTCAACTCATTCTGTATTCACACCGTGTTACGTGCTGCCCGTGAACACCAAATTACATTGAACCTGGGGAGTCTAACTCCATTAATTTTAAATGGAAGATTAATTTAACAATATGCAGCAGATATTTGTTACAAACCCATCATGTAAAAGTGACATTTGGCTATAAATTTGCAGGAGGCAGGGTCTGGCTTCTGGGGCTGCAGCACAAATAAATCACAGCCATTTATAGCTAATCTCTATTGTCACATGTGTGTATTGACAGTGACACACATGTCCAAAGTATGCATACTGTAGATACACATATAAACATATTATATGCATTACGTCAGAATGGAATCATCACAATTGCTGCACACTTTTTTTTTGGCAGTATTTCAAGCCTTTATTATATAGGACATACAGGAAATGGGGTGAGAGAGAGAGGGGGGCATGCAGCAAAGGTTCACAGGTCGGAGTCGAACCCGCGGCCACTGCCTTGAAGACCTTTAGTCTCTTTACATGGGGCGACTGTTTTAACCACTGGGCCACTCGCCGCCTCCACACTGTTATTTTTTAAATATATTAATATAATAGGTCAATAGGTCATTGCTAGATGGATATACAGTACCTGTTAATGAGTGTGTAGATCAAATATCATTTGGAAATGTACATATTTACATAGATAAATCTGAATGTTTTGATTTCATTATCTTTACTTTTAAATGCTTACTAATGACACGTATCACTTTGTTTTGTATTCTATCCTACATCAATAACAGTTCTGTCACTCTAAGCCATGCATATATGCTGTACACCTGACTCTTTCAGAGCTGCCAAACACTGACTCAGAGAAGTGACAAAGACAGAAGGCAGGCATCCATTTCATCTAAAAGGCCAATATTCCTCACTGGCAGCTGACTGAAGCTCCCCTGGAACGCCACATAAAGCTTACCCAAATAGCCTCGCTGCGGCCTCAACATGTCAGCCTGAGATATGCACATCAGTGCTCTGTGACAGTAACTCCTGATCGTATTACACACCTCAGCAGTGCTCATGTCCCATTACCGCCACCCAGACCTGCCCGGCTGTGATTACCCCTCCTGCACACACACACATGCGCTGATAGCTATAATGTGTAAGTGAAACAGTCATCTTCAAGGGGAGAGGAAGAAGGTGCGGTGGTGGTGGCGAGGGTTGGGGTGGGGGTGTTGCATTAAAATGGGAGCTTGGTGGTTGTGGAGGTACAATGATTTAATGCTAATCCTTCCAGACAGGGTAATGCTTTGAATTTTAGCTCCAAATCACAGCCACCTCCCACACCCCCACCTCTTGCCAGAGAGCGTCCCTCTCCTCCGACTCATCTTTTGGCTCTTTAATGTGAAATTTCTTCGGGGAGCATGCAGCCTAATTAGAGGAATTGATAACCTCACTGCTTATTAACGAGGCCAATACATTTCAAAGTCATTAAAGATAACCACGGCAATAAGTCTGGCTATAAGCATCACTAGGTTTCACAGCCGGTGTGTCGACGCTGTAAAAAGGGGAGAAGAAGTGGGGGTCGAGGATGGGGGTGGGGGTGGGGGGGGGGGGGGGGTGCTCGGAGTTGGGCAGGGGGGGCGTTGGTGCGGATGGAGGGGAGGAGCAACTCTTGCTCAGTCAACTGTTAATGCTTGGTTATTGGAATCTTTAAAACAGCCAATGAGGAGAAAATGACATGACCAAATCTCCTTTTTCCTCAGAGTTAATGAAGAGTTAGGGTTCCCATTTGTTGCATTAGATGGTTCACGGGAGGTTTGGGCTTCTTGAAAAGTGTGTTTGACAACGGTGTCAATTTAGCCACAGCACAGCTCACAGGCCCGTGGCAGAACATCATTCACAACTGTCACAATCACTTATCTTTCTCATTGTCACAAAACCAACAAAATTCAGGTCAAGATTTTTTTCCCTCACTTGCCTTTCTTCATTACATTTTTCCACACTATGCTGGAGCCAAACGGCTCTGGAGACAGCCTATTCCTTAAGAGCATAAATCTTGACAGCTTTTCCACTATTTTCTGCTACATTGATGTTAAGTGCATGCATGAGTCACTGTAAAATCATTCCACTGGCTGTCCACAGGGAATATATGGATTGATAATCTATTCGGTTTTTAGTAATAATACTGTCTTCTATCATTTCTATTAATGCCAGTTCCATCTCGCAAAAGTCGAGTTCCAATGGTGTTAGCCTTCACACATTCACAACATAGCCATATTTACTAAGTGAATGCCATCACACAATCATTACAATAAAATGAGGTTTAGTCATCCAAAAAATGACCAAAATGGCATACAGAAAATAATCCTAACCAGTTATATTAAGGTGTTCAGGTAAATGCTTGCCTAGGGAGCTCAAAATAGCTATCCTGAAAATCAGAAAGGTGGCCGGGAACTATGACAATCCCATTACTCTCGGCTCTCCAAGTTGGGGTACAGGAGTGTAACAAAAAACACAGATTTATGCAGCTGAGAGTGACCTGCCAGCTGTAATGCACTGTGTGCTGCTGGGCTCAGCCAGGGGAAGTGATGAGAGCCTGTACCAACACCAGCACAGCTAATGATCTCAGCATCCAACACTATCTCCGTGGTGATGGGGAAAAATCCTCAACTTAAAGGAAACGCCATGGCACATTTCATCTTACCATGCCACTCAAGCACACACATGACACTCGTTAGCCCATCAGGACATAATCAAGTCAGGTGGTATTAACGTGAAAACTGTGTCCCTGCCACCTGAATATTAAGCAGAACTGTTTTCAAATTAACTATATGTCAGCTTAATAATTTGTCAAATCAAGGGGGAGCTAGAAAGAAATATTTGCCATTTTTTTAGCCAGCCAAATGCAAATGTACAAACAAACATCCTCTCCGTAGAGAAAATAAATAAGGAGGTTTAGGGCGATTAGAACCAACTAAATGGTACTTTACCAGAATCCAAAGAGGTGATGTAGAGGATTCTGCTTTAGCACTTCAGTGTTCTCCTTGCTACGAATTCTATGCCACTTCACTAGTTAGCTGTAGTGCTTCTCATTCCTTGCCATTCCAACAGTCTGTAAGCAGCACTGAGTGTGTTGTAATTATTCAAAGCAATCAAAAGTAAGGCCTGTCTGGATTGGACATCCACAATGGATAATTAGCCTCATTAAGTAGAGCCACCATGGAGCTTCACTGCATTACCTTTACAAAAACCACGTCCAATTTTCTTCCTCCTTTAATTAAACACATGAAAAACTGACACAAGTCAACAAAGTGAAACTGGTTTGTAGCCTAGGAGTAAAATATCTAGGTATACTAGCTACAGTCAGTCAGTTGATCCATTATGGCAACTATTTGATTTGGGTGCTGTTGTTTTTGCTCATCTTGAAAGGGAAAGGATGAGTAGAATATTAAAAAGCAACATTGAAAAAGGAGAAGATGGTTTTCAAAAAGAATTATTCATCAAAGGAATCCGTGTAATATTAAGGTAACCACATTTTAAAAAAATGTTCACATGGACAGAACCATGAAAGATAAAGCAGCGTAAAGGAACACATACACATTTAACCAAAGGTTACTAATGCTTAATGCCTGTATGATACTAAATCATATTTAAGGGTATGTTACAAAAATCCAAATAGCTGATCTGAGTTTAGCACAAACCGACATTAGAACAAAGACTTGTTTTGGACATTCTGTTGCTGATCTCTTAGGTACTGAGTATCAAATACCTATCAATTCCAGTTGAGTTTAGATTTTCAATTTCAAGTATCGTCTCAGTATTGAATATCGTGATACTTAACTTGGTTTTGGTATCAAAGTCATAATTTTGGTATTAAGAGTTATTCATTCACTATTTTACAATATATGTAGCTTTCAGTGACCCAGCCACACCCCTACTAATTTCCCTGATTCTGACACATACTGGGTGTCGGACAGAATCAGAGATTGACTGTGACAGTGAATTTACTGCCATGTTGAGCCACAGACCAACATGCTTTGACAAAACCAATGTTGACATAAGCTCTGCCAAATCAAATCACCGTCTGCAGCAACTAGGGTATATTGGTAAACAAGATAAGATGCTAGGGTGCTGTGTATAACACAAATGCACATATTTTAACCTATTTTCAATATATTTCACTGGATCAATGTTTAAAGTTTGTTGCTGATGCTGGAATATTTTCTGCACAAAGCGCATATCCCATAAACAAACTTTTAGGACTGCGTTAGATACTTCTTTATTGTATTTGTTGAATTAAAAAGGCCAATTAACCGGACAGTATATTTTGCTAAATGTTCACTCCCATTATGTGTTCTCTGGAATAGTGGTGACAAAATGTGCCACAGTATAGAATAAAAACACTAAAAGTACACTTCACTGGTCTGCACCACTACGTGACTATCAGATGTTAGCAGGAGGCAATTTCCTTGTTTTACAATGATTTGAAGTGTTTGTGTGTGATATTCCCCATGCAGTACAATTCAACCCCAGCAATAAAAGGGCACCTTGTTTGATATATTTCAAATAGATTCAACATAGTAGACTGCAGGTAAGATTAATAATGACATCATTAGAAGTTAACCTTTAGGTCAGTGCCTTTTTAATACCATCAATAACACACACATAAAGATTTCTGTATTAATGTGAGTTATAATGATATAAACCAAGATAAGGACACCTATTCATTATATTTGAATGCTATAGTGCATTTAAAATGACCTTTTTGCTGGGACTAATACATGAAAAAATGGTTTCCTTGTGAAGTCTTCCTCCATTGAGTGCCAATTAGCTGCAATTCAAAATGGCACAGCTTTCCTTTCAAATTGGGGAATAATATGCCTTCCGCCAAAGGTTTGGCCCTAACTGAATCTCTGGAGGCTCCATGAACCCCCCTCCCCCCATCCATAACTCAACAACACCTTCTGGGACTGGCACTCCACTTTTTTTAACCTCCGAGCTCATTATCAGAAGTCTCTAGGGCACACTGCAAACCAGAGACAGGAATTAGGATTCGCTCGGAACACTCTCAACCAGAAATGGATGATACCAGGCAGAGAGATCAGTAGCGCGAGAAGCCCCCGGGAATAAAGCAACTTGCAGAGTAAGGCACTTTTTAATATATATTTAGCTTTGCACCTGCTACGTTTTAGCCTGCTGAGGTGCAGTATGGAGGGTGCAGCTCTTCTTTTTGGCAGTCATTTGAAATGATGAAGAACGGCTGTGCCTCTATGGATTGATGCTATTGCCATCCAACAATGAGTGGTGGAGCATCGTAACTCCAGCAAGCTGTACACCTGTGCAAGAATCATATAGATTGGAGAGCTGGCTTTTAAGCTGCACAATCAAAATGGGTTCACAGAGATACTGCACAATTACTGATTATAGTGAAATATGTGAACCTAAAGCTTCACAAAAAGGAACTGATCTGTTATCATTAAGGTATGGTTGGAGACAGGCTGTGGAACATTGTGGAAATTAGTGCTACCTGTCACTGACATTGTAATTGCTCCTGGTATTAACTCAATATGCTTGTCTTTTCAAGCAAGATTTTTGCAGTAAATGAACATGGTGGACATGGTGGATTTACCTAACCCAATGTAAAAATATATTCAATGTATTAGTATTGTCTGTTTCTAGTCATAATTTTAATATTCTAATAGGCCTGAAATATAGGCCTATGTGGCGTCACTGGTGTGCCACAGCCTATGAAGAATAAAATGTTAAAAAGGCCATATTGTCGTTCATCAACAACCAAACAGATGCGTTGCTCATCTGCTTTCAAGCTAATGTCTTCCCCAGAGCCTGAGTAAACTGGATATAATATAAAACGTGAATATGACTTGTCAGAGCGTATTCAACTCAGCTCAAGAATATACACAATGAAGAGGTGGGTCTGTCACACAGTAACGCACAGTGACTTAGATAAGTAACTTTTATCTGACTACTGATTTGGAAATAGTTACACATGAGACTGGCCCACTGGTTACTGCAACAAAGTAGTCAGATTAGAGTAGCGTAACTAAGTAGGCTAACGTGTTAGTGGCATCACTGGTCATCACTGACACTGACAGATTGCCATAAGTTCCTGCTGAATAGTTTATCGTAAGTTTCGGGTGGTTCTTTTTAGTTACAAACTACCTCTAAGGAGCTCTGAGCTGGAGGCACTTGTTCTGGCTGGTTGCGCAACTATGTGTGTTGTTCGGTCAACATTGTCGTTTTTCATTTTTTCCTATATTACATTTTCGTATCTATCAGTCACAGTGAAAACCAGGGACATTTCTGGCGACAGCAATAGCCAGAGACAGGTCACTGAAAACGCTGACTGTCCCCGGAAAATGGGGACTTCTGGTCACCCTAAAATACCTGCACAACTAGCTGTACTTTGTTTTTAGTGCTAATTAGCAAATGCATGCTACCAAGCTAAACTGAGATGATGAAACAGTAAACATTGATTTGTAATGTGTTGATAAATATCAACACATTAATGTGTTGATAAATGTTGATAAATATCAACACATTACAAAGCAATGCTTGCGACACGTGTCAATCTGGCGACTGATCGTCAAGATATCGAACTTTTGACCAATGTGTTAAACAATAGGACAAACAGATGGAATAATGTAAATTTATAGCTAGCCAGAAATTTTAACAGTGACCTGGATAGCGGGACAGACTTGATAATGCGCTTGGCTGTAGTGACTGTCTATTGGAGGATGTACAGATGAAAATGTGCAATATATGTTTTCCTGTACATTGCATGCACACCATGTCCTATGTTTACACCAGAGTGTATGTTACAGCTGTGAGGGTTGTTTGTTTGTGTTGTTTTTCTTTGTGCTCCCCGGCTGTAGGTCCCACCTTTCCCCACCTGACATCGGTTCCAGCCAATCAGCGCGGCCTTAAAAGGCGGAGGGGATCTGCCCTTGCCCTCTCTGACTCACTCACCCTCGTCATTCCCTGAGAAGCGGCTTTCTACAGCTCTGAAGCTGTGTGTGTTTTTCTACAGCTGTGTGAAGCTGGGGGATTTTTGTTTGTTATCATTTATATACTAAAAGGTTAATAAAAACCTGCCTTGCCTTTTAAAAACAACTGGACCTTGACTCCTTCCCCCGGGATAATATTATTATTATTATTATTTTGATAGCATTTTGGTTCTGTATTCGTCCCTGTTCCCCTAGACGCTATTCGGGACGCAACACTGTATAATAACGTTTCATCACATTCACAGCACGTTATATTAAAACACTGAATGGAGGTTATTCCAAAGGGCTGCAGCTCTGTAAAGCATGTTGTTGTCTAGCCTAAATGCATCCAATGGCCTCTCTCTTGAGTGACGTTAGTGGCAGCTAAATAAATAATTAAAAAGACAAATAAAGCAAGAGGCAAATGAGTATGAGGGTTGAGAGCCTCGGAGGGGAGATCTGCTCAGATTCCCATCTTTGAATGTTGCAAATTAAATTCCCTCGTCAAGACTCTAATCATTCACAGCAGATGGGGGCTTACGCTCTGTTTTAGATCTGCGGGAATTCTAATGGTTATTGTTTCTGTTTAAATAGGGAGATTATTGCATTTTAATAAGTCCTCCTTGGGACTTGCTGGAACAATGGAGTGCTGTGAATTACTGTAGATAGCTGTTACTGCATGCAGGGGGAGAAATCAAGTTACTAAGTGTGACAAGTTGCTCTTCCTCTCTCTCCACCCGCTCCCACCCACCCTTCCGGAGATGGCTGCCAGTGTATTTACCACCACATTAAGAACGTGCCATGGGAATAATATTTTTATCCGACAGAGGGGAAGGGGAAAGTAGCTTGGCTGTGGATTTTCATTAAAATGACACATCTGTTCAGCAATTTCGGCAAAGTAATTCTGCTGAAAGTTTTATCAGCTAATTTTAATTATTCACTCCACTGACTTGAATACAGGATTCATCATGTTGAATTAATACATTCAACAAGATTATTTTTCTTTCCTTTTCGCTCCTAAATAGATGGAGAGAGCAGGGTGGAGGGAGGGGGGCAATCAACAAATTGAATTGTCATGCACTACGGATTAAATTGTGATTTGTTAATTACAAAAGCTATATGAGCTTCTATATTTTGAAGAATGAAGGGGCTCAGGAATTCTGCAGGAGGGATTAAATATTACAACTGCTTGTAGGTTTGGTGTGTCAATCACTATGTTGT
The DNA here is from genome assembly GCF_963691815.1 of Echiichthys vipera. Lineage (NCBI taxonomy): Eukaryota > Metazoa > Chordata > Actinopteri > Perciformes > Trachinidae > Echiichthys > Echiichthys vipera. The sequence goes on along the minus strand of NC_139839.1, from coordinate 23,374,105 downwards.
CCTGCCCTTTATGCATTTAGAGTACACAGTCATGAAAACATGTCCCTGTCACTATGGTACAGCTATAAATATAATACTATATATAAATTTTAGTTTTTGATATTTCTTGAGGGAATCCACTCTTTTTGTAACCATTTAGAAACAACACTATCTAATGAGCACTTCCAACATGAAGAGCATCCTTCCATAAACATATATATATATATATATATATATATATATATATATATATATATATATATATATATATATATATATATATATATATATATATATGCCATCAGAGAATAATGGCAATGGGAGCTGTTGCACCTCCAGCATATAGAGCGAGCCGTGCTGATAACAGCAGCGGAGCACCGGAGAATCACAAAGCCCCTCACTCGTCAAAGACCTCTTGTTCAGGCAGAGCACATTCAAAAGAGCCCAGCTATTCAAAGCCAACCCATTCAAGGACCTCTGGCTTTGCAGTCAAGTTTTCTGCAGGGGTACTGCTAAACTGCTGCTGCTGTTTTTTTTCTTCTCTGAAACACAAAGATACACAACACAGAAAAGGACCCCAACCCCCCCAGCCCCCCACCATTCCCCTTTACCGTCTTATCTCCTCAGGTAACTTTCCTTTGCAACTCGTCCCTTTAGACTATCACCTTGCCCTGGAGCCCTGATGCACATCAGCACACAGAACAAATGAGACGCCAGAGCTGGGAGACGGGCAGATTGCAAAGTGATACCTCTCAAGTATGGCTTTGTGGCTATGTTTCTCTCTTCCCTCTCCTTTCTGAGTTGTGTGAAGTGTCACTGAGGAGCCCTCTGAGGACTGAGAGGGCAGGGATCTTTTCCTGGACAAAGGGAGGAAACTGAGAACAACACAGATGTATTAAATAATAGCCTGGGGGAGTGGGGGCTTGAGGTAGCCTTTTTGCTTGCCTGACACCAAACAGCGTCTGTCAGCTAATCAATTAGCTTACTTTCTCTTTACCATAAGGCCAGCCCAGGGGAGGCTCAGTAAGGAAGTGAGAAAGATGCTTCTGGTCTATACAAAATATTTCTAATTATTGACTTTCTTCTACATACTTCAAACACTTAGAAAAACAAATCTACATAGATTTGTCTGATACTGTCCTGGAGTAATTTCCTTGAGCTATTTATAAAAGTATTCGAAAAAATACTATACTAGGTTTATCAGGGAGCCAAATGTTAAGCCTTTTAATAAAGTGTTTTCAGTCTGAGAGGTGTGAGAGTAGCACCACATAAATGATGGTTGGTGGACCCAGTGATGCTGAACATCAGAGTGACTGAAAGATTGGGAGGCTGTCTTTGACGGAGCTTCACCATATTCTCTACTTCCTTCCAAATGACACGCAGCAGAATGTTTTTGCCTCTCTGGAGGCCTGTACCGGTTATCAAATTTAATAAATAAAGCAAGTGAAATCTGTCTACTCTTCATCTTCCTTGCTCTCTTAGGATTTGCTCGAGCTGGCAAATTACCATTTTCAGGCACAATATTCCCAAGGCGCTGTAGTGCTTTTCTCCTCTTCCTGATGGAATCAGATGAGCACAGCCAGGGGACTCATTGCTATCCACTTGCATGTGTCCAGCTAAAACAGGAAAAAATGCGACAGCAGGCTCTGACAGCTCCCAATATGAGAATCAGCGTCAGGTGGGGGCTGTGAGGGCTGCTACACGTGGTAACTTTTACTTTGTTGTAAAAAATGTTTTGCTATATTAATTCAAATGGCACTAGTAGAAAAATATAGCTTTGCACACAGTGCACAATACAAAAACACAATTTCTATTTTTGTAAAAGGGTGCAAATTCAAAGGAACCAAACCTTTCCTTATTCATCCTAGGCTCTAAGAGATTTAATGACTTAAATGACATGCAAGGAAGAATAAAAAGACAAATCAAATTCAAAAGAGAGAGAGAGAGACACTGAGTCCCTGTGAGCCTTGGTTGCAAAAAGGATGGGCAAGACTGAATTTTCCAATCTCATAATGAATGGATGGCAAATATTCTTTAATGCATTCACACAACTCAGTGGTGACATATGGAGTGGCTCAAATTACTGCATAACTCGTGACTTGATTGTAAACATTTAGAGATCCATTATACAAGCAAAGATTTCTGGATTGGGGGGGGGTGTACTTTTCAAGAGCAGCATTTGAGATTCTCTAGCATGATAACTGAATGAACAGGGTCACTGAGGAGAAAGAATTCGATTGAATTTGGATAATGTGCTTCTAACTTCATGATGCTAAAAGTGGAAGGCAAAGAAATAAGCACCAGAGGACACTGGTTTTATTACAGAGCTAAACTGAATATGCACGTATGTATGCAAAAAAAATATAGTATGTTCAACTCTTAACACCAACATCATCTAGCAGTATTACTCTTTGAAGAGTACTCCGGCTAGTCAGTACTGTATTGTCGGATTTTTTGAAGTGGCGTTGTATGAAGTACATATCCATGGTCAGTGTTGTTCTTGTGACATTAATGTCAGGTTTCTGAATGAATTAAACTCAACATAGCCACAGTTAATTTATGCTTGCAAGATGGCTGGACATTATAGATGCATTCTAGCATTTAGATGCTGATTCTGATATTTCTTTCATTAGAACATGTTTTTTTTGCCTGCTTGCTAGCTAACCTGAGGATTGTAAGCATGCAATACAAACCTTCTTGGTTTTTAAGCTCTAACTTTGCTTTTTAGGTACCTGTTTTCCTGCAACACTCCATATGTGTTTTTGAATAACTTAAACTGAACATAGGAACAATACATTTCATCTGACAAGTTGGCTAGAAGGTAATGAATGTATCATTCATTTTAGGTGAAACATTTTATAATTAAAGGTATTATTATTATATTTTATAGGTACAGGCGCAGGGGAGCGAAAATTTTGCGGTACGTGCGCTTGTCAAGTAACACGTGCATAAATTGCCAATCCACTGAATACTGAACTAATGTTATGTGCACAAAACACCGTCCACCTGACCTTTATCATTCATACAACTCTGTCACCCACAGCCCAAGTACCAAAACAGTTCCCTTCTAAATATCCCTCTTTGTTTACATTATTATTATTATTATTATTATTATTATCGCCACCCTTATTATTTGTGAGCAGTAAGTGTGCCAGGGCTGGCGGCAAAACCAGGAAGTTTAGCATCACGCTGTTTTGCATAATCCAAAACGGGTTATAACAGATAATAAGATCTGTGACTCACGTTTATGATACTTACACGTTTTGTTCTGTCAATCTTCACATTTTTTATATTATCTTCACATCTTTTCATATTATATTTGAATTATGAATTCTATCTTTTCTTATTTAAAAGTCGCTGATTTCCCGCAACACTATGAGGTCTGTGAAGCATAAAATATGGGTGAAACACGGGTTTTTGCATGAAACTTTGTGTTTCAAAAGTACCTGAGTCCTCCTGTCGCCAAGCAGCAAATGAAACCACCGCGTCACTCTGCGCCGATGGTGTGCGTTCCCGCTCAGCACAACATTTGAACAGAGCAGAGATATTTAGTGAAACTGCCAGATATATGGAGTTGACCCATACGAGCTGGCAGACATGTTTTGCAGCTTGTAATGCTTATTAATGTAAAGTTGTAGTTTGGTTTTAGCCCAATGGGTGTCTGTTGGGGACTCTGAAGTGGGCATTCAGTTCGGGTTAGAAAAGGGCCCTGAACAGTGTGAGCAGGGGTGAAAGGAGTTTCTATTTCTTGCTGCTGGTACTATTATACTATATCATACTGACCAATAGGGCGCAAAGCGCACCCGAAAATACAGTTGATTATTTATTGTAGTCTACTTATCAAGTATTCAGCACTTCTTATCACTCTAGTACTTTTTGTCACACTGCTAGTGTGAAAGTCCCAGACTCTGCAACAAACACCTGTCTGCTAAAACACTTTGATTACCAGCTGTGCATGTTTACACAAGATCTGGTTAAGCCATACATGCTGCTCACTCGTTTTCTGTTCATCACAAATAAAAACAGAACATTGAAACATCTGCATATTTTTTCGGTGTTGTTTTTATTTGGGACACTTTGCAACAAACGTCGGTTTACTATAACACTTTGGAAACCAGCAGCTCACGTTGGTGCAGGATGGTTATCCGTAAATGCAAGCATTTAAATCTTTTAGTGGTACGCCTACCGGAATTACTTCACCCCTGAGTGTCAAACCTGGGTGTTCAGACCAAGGAGACAAGGCAAGACGGGTTATCGTCTCCATAGATACGCCTCTCTATACTTCCGTTCTGACCTCCTACTTTATCAGGCTTATTTCGTAGCTGTATATAATTTGTAGCATCATACAATTTAAATGAGGACAGAGACAGTGAGATACTTACTACAGCTGCATTTCTAGTTGTGATGAAACCGTGAAAATACTGTTTATTTCACTGATTCACTACTTTGTTTTAGATTACGGCCCGAGCTCCCTCTCCTAATTCATTGTATTGCTCGCTCGACCCTCTCTCTCCGTCTCTGAGCCCCGCAGGAACACAAGCTGCACGTCAGCGTCATTTTGCGCCGGAGCTCAAATCAAACGCACACCTTCTACTGGTTGAGTTGAATCGAGTTGAAAACATCGCCAATGAGCTTCCGTAGCATATTGATTTTCAATCAAGATTCCAGCGCCGTGGCAGGGCGGCTGCCTCCAAATTTATAATGCAGAAAAAACCCTGCATTAGAACAAGCTTGCTTTCTTGCTATTTGCCTGCCAACTAACATAAGATTAGCGATCGTAAAGTGTATTTTTGTAGATCACATTTGGAAATATTTGGAGAACTTGCATATTTGGATAACTGCATTTGTTGTATGGTTAATGGCCTGTATATACATCGAAGTCCATAAAACATAACTATGTAATGTCTTCCAGCCTAGATTTAGAAAATAATCTTTTAAGCTTTTCAGTTACATTATTAGACGACGGCTATTGTGTGTTCATTGAAGAAGAAGAATCCCTTTATTAGTCCCGCGAATGGGGAAATTCAATTTTCACTCTATTATTTTTCCAGACACACACAGGCCCGAAATACACACAGAGGACATATATACATGTAATCAATGGAGAGATGTTAGAGCGAGGGGGCTGCCAGTGACCGGCGCCCCAAGCAGTTGGGGGTTTGGTGCCTTGCTCAACAGCACCTCGGCAGTGCCCAGGAGATGAACTGGCCCCTCTCCAGCCACCAGTCCACACTCCGTTCATGGTCCACACAGGGACTCGAACCAGCATCCCTCTGGTTCCCAGACCAGTCACCTATGGACTGAGCTACTACCGCCCCATTCAGTTATGAGCGGTGTGTGCGATTTTGTTTTTGCTCTGGGCGTGTTTTAAGAATGATCTGATTCCAGCTTTTTTCCTCCTCTATGACAGTAAACTGAACTCTTTCAGTTGTGGACAAAACAAAAGGACATTTGAGGATATCGCATAGGGCTTTGGGGAACACTGATCAAGATTTTTCACCATTTTCTGACATTTTATAGACATGGCAGAAAATAATCAACAGATTATTTGACAATAAAGTAATTGGTAATTGCAGCCCTATTCCATGATCAATTATAATTATTAAAATGTAGTGGAATTGTTGCTATCACATTACGCTGTGTGTATGTGCATATGACTTAATGGTTTCTGGGAACGCCTACTAGCAGGATCCTATAGGCTTCACCTGGTGCATTGGAAATTGGAATAGGTAGTTACTCACTTGCAATCCAATCCAAGAGGATAATTGGGCACAGACACAATCCAATACAGTCCCCTAAACTGCATGTAATCCACTCAGCCAAACTGTCACACCAACAATGAACCCTCCCCCTCTACCCCTAGGGCCCACCAAGGCTATCTCAGGAACACTTCAATAGCTTGTACCTGGCCTGCTGCTGGGCCCATTATCCACTAATCCACACCCAAGCGGAACGTTTAAGTAGTTTTAAAAGGATTGGGGAGAGCAGCAAAGCTTTCACTGGAGCCATGCAATTAAGGCCAGATAAATGATCTCACAATTTAGATCTGATTCTCCTCTCTAAGCATGGAAGGAGGATGCGAGGACTAAGAGGTGAAAGATTTAATGTGGAATTATGTGAAACCAAACAAATTTATCACAAACATGGTTGGGTCTCCACATCAGCTCAAATGATCTGGCACAAAAACAGATACTGCTGGATGTCCAGAGGGTGAAAACTGTTGTGACAAGCCTTATTAGCGAGTCAGTTAATCAAGAGGGGGAAAACCAATCCATGTTGCACAGAAAATTCATTCCCAAAATGCATCAGAGGCGTTCTCTCTACAATATTATGTAGTCAAAATGAGGATTTGAGGGAATGAGGCAGACAGGTCTATTGTAAAATGGCAGTACTTGAAGAATTTACTGAATTGAAAAATATTCACTTCCACTTTATTAATGGTATTAATGTCATTCAAATGCATTAGCAACCATTTGTTATAGAAGCCATTCAAGATTAAAGAGAAGAAAAATAAGGATTTGTGATAATGCTGAGAATCCATAGCTAAACCAAGCTATTTGCGTGACATACTTTAGTAGTCTCTACTTGATAACCATAATCTGACAAAAAAGCATGTAAATGTGTGAAAATCAATGAGGGCAACTGAGAGCAAGTTTTACGCATATGATGATAAACACTGCACTCAGACTCTGTTTGCTGCGTCTCCGTTTTGCAAAAATAAATTTCAGGAGTCCTAATTCCCCTTATGAATACAATACTGCCTGACAATTTCATTAACATGTTCTCTGCACTTCGATAGAACCCAGAAAAATCCACATCGAATGCAGAGATCCTGGAAGTAATAAACCCTTTAGTGAATATTGGTAAATTGTGAGATCAGAATTGTAAGGATCCATCTGACTTCTTTTTATTAAAATTGTGTTTTCCTCATATGAACCCTTTAAGTGACTTTAGGCATGGAGCTTTGTTATTTTGGGGAGTAAAATATTCCAAAATATAGGAAGTATACGACAGTTTCACAGTGGATGTATCAAATCTTTGATGCTTAGTATCCCACAGCTGCACTCCACCCACACAGAACATTAAAGGATGATTCCAAGTTAATGAAATGAGACTGCAGTCAGCGAATCAGAAGCTTGGAGTTAAACTCATGTATGTAATACCAAACGTAGTTTGGCAATATGGGAGACTATTTTTTATGAGGATCCACGTTAGAGAACGAGTTGGATTTTTTGTTAAGAAATCAAAATTGGGTATTTAAAGTTGATGTGAGTTATCCGAATATTTTTAATAATAACAGCTGATTTCAGTGAAACATCATCGATGCTGGTATTAATGGTCTTGTACAGCCTTACTGCTTAAGGTATGTTTTACACTAAAGTTGGAATATGTGCTGTATATTCAAGTAGAGGACCTCACATGTGGGGTGTACACTCCTGCTCACACATTCAACATTCAATTAGATGTCAGCGAAGCTATTCTATTTGCTTGTAATTTACTAAGCTACCATAAATATATATTCTAAGAGTAGAGTATATAATAAGATTCACATTATTATGAGATTTCGTTGTGAAAGTCATGATTTGTAAGCAGTGTATCTGTAGTCAGAAGAGTGTGTATCAGTGCTCTTTGGAAGTCATATAATTATAACTTGCACAAAAATGAAGAGTCTAGATGTTCTGGAAATCAATAGGAGGGAATTCAGTACCGACTGCCATCTTGAGCGGTGGGCTGTAAAACAGACCCCCCTCTCTGTCTGCGGTCCCCAGAAGCTATAATATCCATCCTTGGCGGTTCACTTGACATTTACTTGCCCCGCTTCTCCTGTAGCATTCCCCTTCCTAACTGCCAGTGCTGCGACTCTCCAGGGCTCGCCGACCGGGTGAACAGATAACAAACCTGTCAAGGCGGCTTTAGGGGGGGAATAAATCCAGAGCTGGGACTGAGGTGGATGATGTGTTCCAGAGGGTTACTCAGGGAGGGGGAGCTGACATGAGACGCCCTGTGAGGCCTGGACCCAGGAGAGGCTGCTCACTGTAATGCCACGGTGCTACTTTAAAAAGGGGCACAGCCACCTCAACCTGATTAGATCTTAGTGTAGACATTTCAAATGGTTGGCCCCCTTTTTACCCTCCATTTCACCTATTCTTTGCAGTCCACCCCCTCCCCCTACCATCACAGGAGCTGTCAGGGGCTCTTTCTTCAGGCTGGTAGACAGGTCAGGGGTGGAAGGTTGAGGTGGGCTGTGTCTTTTGAGGCAGGGGCTGAGTGTGTCTACCAGGGATGTATGAGGGCTGAGGGCTGTCTTTAAGTTACTGATAACATTCATGGTGATGCGTTCCCAAGAGGTGCACAAATGTCAACACTCACCTGCTATGGGCGTATAATTCTACCAATAGAAAAGATAAAGAGCCAGAGCAACAGAGATGCAGCACGCTCCTTTTGTCAAGCAGTGAGTCATGCATTAGCATGTTTCAGCTTCTCAATGCTTCAAGTCATGTTTTCTGTTTGAAATATTAAGCAGAAAATACAGGTATTTAGCCTGAACAGACTCTCCTTGTCTCAATGAATATCTGCCCTTCTGACCCCTGACCTTCTAATATATTTATACCCATCAATCCCTCACAGAACCAATTAGACTAAATAGGAAGATCCAGATTGATCTCTTACCAATCCCTTGAAAATCTATGGTAAGTACCTGATAAATGGCTTACTTAAAAGTGATATTCTATATTTACACACCAACTCATTTATTTACCGCCACAGCATTAATACATTGGTTAACATGTCACTGACTCCCCGCGTAAAAAACAGTGAACATGTGCTTGATAAAGCAGTGGCAAAGACAATGGCAATACACCATCAGAGATTCAATCCAATTACTCTCCAGCCACTAAACTGAAGGCATAAGAAGGGTATGATGGACTGCTAGTGTGAAATATATTAACTTGGAGAATTGGCATAATGTCCTTTATCTCGTACATCAAGCGTTTTGGGCAAACCAAGCGAGGCATGCCTGTTAGAAATGAGAGGGATGGAGACGTCCCATGCTGGTGCTAAAAACTGCAAATCATTACGTGACGCACTCAGGCCCGTCCGCTCTATCTACATCTGAGTTGTGCCTATAAGGAACCAAAATGTCAGCTAGCTATCCAGACATCATTGTTGGAGAATTTCAGAACATTTCAAAGGAGGAGGAAAAATATGGTATTTTTATATTTATTTGGGAACTGCTTTCATGGATGTAGTTGCATATTTCAAAGTAGTGGAGTTAGCTGGCACTGATCTGAAGTAAACAGCCTTGCGAGGCTTAGCAAGCAGCCTGTGTTAGACTAAGCCATGTTTATTATCAACCGCAATCCTCAGTCTCATCAATGCTTAGAGAAAGGCACGGATGAATAAATGCATATTGTTTGGTTTAGGGTTAGCCAGAGCTAGAGCCTCAAATGAAAAAAAAAAAGAATTTAAAGCAGATGGTAAAATCCAATAAGAAAAACTAAATGTGTGTGTGTGTGTGTGTGTGTGTGTGTGTGTGTGTGTGTGTGGGGGGGGGGGGTGTACAGAATAAGACACACAGAGAGAAATAAAGCTGAAAAGAAAAACCCAAGCACACTGGCGGCCTTTTCACTCCTGTTTTTCAAAAACTGCAAAGCTAACAGGGAGATGGAGAGAAAATACAAAGGCCTGTGTTCTCATTTTCTGTCTGAGAGCCCCACCAGGACCACTGAAACTTGCTTGATTTCCCCAGTCCAATTATATCTCTGTGCTCAATCCTACCAGAATAGCAACATCACACCGAGGGACGCTGTCTGCCTAAGCGCAGCGTGCCTAATGGAGTCCCAGAAGTTGACTCCATTTCATTGCTCCTAACTAATGGGCTGTGATATTTTCCCAAACTGACTGCAGGTCTGCCCCCACGAAGCTAATCTAGTCAGTGCTGTATCGGACCCAGCCCAGCAACATGCCAGCCCACTGCCTCCCTTCTTAACGACCCCCACCCCCCACCACCAGTCCTACCCACCGCTGCTGCTGTCTGTGTGCAATCCGCCAACGCCCTCTCCTTCCCTCCCAGCGCTCATTAGTGCTTTCTAGCCGGGTGCTGATTGTCAGAGGGCCCCTGTGATGCCAGCTCTCCCTGTGCAGCCGGCCTGCTGTGGTGAAATAAGAGGACTTTAATCTTACTGGGCTGAGAAGAGGTGGAGCAGCCAGAGACAGGTGGGAGGGGGACCACTGTGGGGTAGTGGTGGATGTAGAATCGCAGGGCCACAGCTGAGGACAGACACTCTTTCAGGGCTTTCTATTGCTCTCCAATGGATACTCATGACCAGAACACAAGCATGAGAAGAAATAGTTGAACATAAATTCACCAGAATGGGCCCCTCTCCGACCATATTGTGGGCACAGAATGGTCCTCCAGATGGCTAAGGGATACACCAGTGGTGCAATACAATCACTGGCATGGCAGAAATATCAGGAATAAATATGAAGAGTTTTATATCATGTAAAGGCTCAGCCAGCAAATACTTCTACTTTCTATCAAGACCTGCATTTTAATGCAAATCTTTCCACTATTTCCAGGTAAAACTGCCTCTTGATGTGAAACTTGTAGTTAATGGCAACTGTCTGTCATCAATTTTATTTACTAGTCTGAAAAGAGAATAAAGTAGGTTTGAAATTTTAGTCTACAGTGTTGTCTTACAGTTGTTATGAACATGTTATGAGGGAACATGAATAAGAATAGGATAATGTAATTTTAGAAAAAATATTCCATTTAACTGAGGTCCTCCTTTTAACACCAGAATGTCATTCGGCCAACTCAATTTCAAGAAGTGCAGGTAGAGAGCAAAATTGTCTGCTTTTATGGCACACAGAGGTTAATTATTTTTATAATTACACCTCCAAACGTCAAACATTTGTTTTTCCCCCTAATTGACAGGAGAATTAACAGTGGACAGTATTAGCTGTTCAGGGTTGTTCTTAACCACTGTTAAATGCTTAAAAGTGTCTTTCATATGCAATACATATAAAAAGCAATTATGTGGTTGTTTTTTCACTCAACTACCTTTTAGCCAGTGTAATCTGCTGGGTGGATTCACCAAGGATAAGAGGCAAAACTGTAATTATGCACATTATTCATCTTACTAAGTGCAGTACTTGAACACAAAAAGCTAAGATGCCTAAATGCACTACACCAGGTTGTCCTCATGCAAAGTGCAGGTCAGCTACAGCAGGCACCAAGAGCTAATGGCAGTGAGTGGTGCTCCTAACACATGCTCTGGCTCTTTCAGGGACACAGGGGAGTTAAGTGCCGTGCTCCCCACTGCTGATTATCGCACCTTCGCCAGCCTGCCAGGTCTCCCTGCCCTCCATGCATTGATCTCATTTGGCCAGCAGATAAGGCAGTAATTGGATGAGGGCTTGGAATCAGATGGCCCTGCCTGGCTTGGCTAATTCCACTCTTCCTGGGCCGTCTGGGCCTGGGGCCAAAGGGGCAGGCCAAGGTTAATCCCATCCAATCCCCTGTACTACGTGACCCAGTGGTGCCCTCTGACCTCTCACCGCTACCCAAACACAGCTGATGTGACTCCTTTTAAACAGGTCAGACCCAATCATCTAATTAGTTTACAAAAGATTTTACACCTACTTGACTGTCAAATACAAAGGGTTGCTTTGGGAGACAAAGGGAGACATGAACAAAGGGACACACACATCATTCCACACACAGTTGCAGGTTTCTGCACAGCATTTAAAGAATGTCACACAAAATACAAATAATGAATACTGTACCTACCAGGAGACATTACGAAAATAAGCCGTCTCGGGTTTGATAAATATTTTTTGCCAACTTTGTCATGAAGACCAATCATTGCAGATGATGTGGGAGAGAAGATGGAGACAAATCTCTCCTGTGACATGTCACTTTATTAGAGCAGAAATCCTGCTCTTGAGGGCACAGATCTGCAATATGTCATGGCAGGGGTCGACTAATATGCATATGCAATGCAAAGTGGAGCGAATTTGCGATTATGCAGAACATTTTTCAATAAAAAGCCCAAGTGCAATTTCACCCCTGCTTCACTGTGAGACCACTGCTGTTCCATTTGAGATCGCCAGCAGATTAATCTTCATCGCTCTTTTCCATTTACACATTATGCAGTCAGAGATGGGATTTGCCTGTATGAAACGGGTCTCTGAAAAGGCTCAACAAGCCTCATCAGCAATGAATGCAGCAGGGGGACGCACGCCTCTTGGGAAACACTAATCTTCTTATGGCGTACATTTATTCAATTCCAGTGTCAATATCAACCATAATCAGAATGTGCCATGTGACAAGTGCTTTATGTGTTGGCTGATAGTGGATGACAGAAGTAGACGTAATCACCTGGGAGTACATCACTGCTGACAGCTCTGGATCAAAGCTTTGCTCCTGCAGATTAATCATGAATTGTAATGCAACATATAAATGACTTTAACAGAGAACCAATGTATAGAGAAACACATTCATTGATCAGACAGCTGCAGTTTACGGAAGTGGAAGTAATCCCCTAATAATCCCCTGGATATCTCTTTGAAACCAGATAACACTTAACAGAGATGATACAGCATGACCATTTATCCAGGTGCATGTACACTATTGTCAGCAATGCACAAAAGAACAGTACTAGTTAAGATAAAGACAAGGCGCTTAAGGTGTGTGACAAGTTAAGACAATCTTGACACCACAAACAAAGGAAGAGTGGTTTGTGACACGATGTTACCTCAGGCAAACTGGGCTCCAATACACACAACAAAGAAGAACACATGGAAGAGTGCTGGCAAAAAAGAAATCTACAAAAACTAATATCGTGCGCCAATCTCTGCTAAAATGCACCATACTTGATTTATTATTATTGCAGTGGAACAAATAACAATGCTGAACTGTGCACCTCTACTAGTTTGTGCACAGGGAGATGACAATCTCTGAAGCCTGGATTTGAATCTTTCATTTTAATTCACTGCAAAGCTCAATATAAAAAGCCTTAATTCTAGTAGTGTAGCATCAGCTGGTGGCTCTTAACAAAGGGAGTTTAAAAAAAAAAGACACATAGGACTGAATCTCCACTGGAAATGAGACACTAACAGAGACAATTGGAGGCGAGATGAGGCCAACACTCGTGTGTCATAAAGACAACAGTCGAATGGCCATCCTGTGGATTCCTGAGGCCTGACATCTAGATTGCAGATGGATAAGTGCACGTTAAAACAATATCCCACCGACCAAAAAAATCATTTCTCATAGCTGTCTCTATTTACTGAAAGGCTGCTTGTCTCCCACTGGGGAAGAAACAAATGAAAATGTTATTTCTCTACTCATGAACTCCTACCTAGTGTGGTTTTTCACTGCTGGCAATTTCATTTCTCTTCCAAATTTGACTTAAGCCCACGACTTGAGGGAAATAATGTCTCTGGAATAATCTTCTGCCACTGTAATTCCAGAGACACTATCTGACTGTCTTTCTTGGTATATCTATGTGTCTGTATGTCCATCTTTCTACAGTATCTATTTATTTATTTATTGTTGGCGCTGTTGCCTTGTGGTTTAAGGAAAATTGCACTATCTTCTGAAATAGAAGTGATGTGACATCCAATGCCTCACAGTAATCCGTCAGACGCACAGGCCTTGAATAAGAAAGAACATGCCCTTCTCCAGCACAAGGGAAACAAATGGATTTGATGCACAGTGTTGTAATGTGTAGTCTGTCAAAAAGAAAAACAGGGGCACAATTCAAAGCACATGCAAAACATATTAGCAAAATGTTCTCAGATTCTGAGCATGGCATCACTCTGCTGTTCTTTGTGTAAAGCTTCGTAACACAATTCTCTTTTCCCATGCTTATCACGTTGACAGCTTTTTTCATTGTGCACAAGGCACAACACAAGTGTGAAACAGTAAACTTCAAGCATGTAAACCAGTTTTAAAATAACATCCACATTTTTCCATCCTGTGGGTTGAATTTAGTGCAGGAAGGGGGCGAGAACCTGATAACTAAAGTTGGGTATTTGATAATGGATCTTTTGTTTAGTAACAGTTTGTTACAGTATGGCAAATAAGCGTTTGTCATTTGTTTTTGTCCTCTTAAAAGCATTCATTATGTTTCAGCATGTGCAGACACCTTCCCTACTGCCAGATGTCGTTTAGGTAAAGTCTGGCTGTCAGAGCCAGTACGCATCCAAACCATTGTCCTTAAAAGCTCAACTGCAACTTCCGTCGAGAATAAAATACAAACTAAATTCCAGAGTAACAATTTAGAGCACAGAGATTGTGTAAGACTTAAACCTGGAAAGCACAATGATGCTACCTCTCATGGCAGCATTGTAGATTTTGCATCTCCCTATTATATATCAAATATGATGTTTATTAATACAAATTAAGAATGATGATTTTGTGACATTTTGGAAATTGTTTATGGACATTTGTTTCTGGACAACAAAGTTGATGTGATAAGTGGATTGGTGGACTTGATCACACACATTGCTGCATCACAAAAAGGGATATTGTTTGTGGCGAGCAGCATGGCTGGTATTCTCTTGGTACCTTATGAATCCATCTGATTTTGATTCAGCTGTCAAAAACCGCCGGATCACATGCATGAGATGTATATCCAACTGTTGTGTCTAGCCTACAGACATGACAGATCGGACTGGGTTCATGAACCAGCAGGCCTTCCTGTGTAATCCCCTTACAGCATTCTCAGCCCCTTGTGCCCTCAAACAAACTTAACAAAACTCCACACAACACAACCCTCCCACACAGCTTCTCAACCCTGCAGCTAAACTCTGTGGTATAAACATACACACACCAGGGATTCAGATATATAAAACACACACATGAACACAAATATATGCTTCTTGGAGAGGTTTGCATCACCCCTTGGATATTCATGTGGTCTGAAAGCTATGCGTTAAGGAATTAGAAAATTTTGTCCAACAAAAAAGAAACGGATTAAGATAGATTTCCATCATTTCTTTGTTTATGGCTGTGATGAGCCAGGGGAGAGGGGAAGGATGATTTGTCGGCTCGGGAGAGGTAAGCGATATGTAGCAGTGAATGGCTAGTAATCATGTTTATGAGGGGGAGATGGTTCTGGACTCCCGGTGTGTCTGATTGTGTTTTCTCTGGCTCCCAGCTTGGGCCCGAGTACACCCCTACCAGGCCATTGTGATTGAAGTATGCACTCTAACTCAGCTTCTCCTTGGGGGGTAAAAAGGTGAATGTAATACCGTTTCTGTGCCATTGCGTATTTGTGTTTATGTGCATGTTGGCCAGTGTGTATTCAAAAAGAGGAATGCCAGTCGATGAAGACCTCCCATCACAAAAAAAAGCACCACTTCCCCTTTCTCCTCCATGCAGCCAGTTCCCACATTGCTCTCATTGCTATGGCAACCGGCGCTCTCCTTGGGCTCTGCATGCATCCAATCAGAGTGAGACCTTTGTAGAGATTCCTCCGGGCTCCACTTATTCAACTTACCCCACCGGAACAGGCTCCACGCTGAAAAGGCTGGAACAAAGAGCAGAGAGACTCCCTCACCAGAGCCTGGTATGACATCAAAAATTGGGGCTACAGGGTTGGGTTACAGGGAATGCGGAAGTAATACGTAGCCAAGAGCTGCGGGACGCGCGGCAACAGCAAGAACAGGGTGGCAGCGTATGGCCATGGCCAATTTCAGTGGAAATTATGTGGAATAGGATTTGTTATTGAAAGCCTCAGAGCCTGAATACTTGGCAAGTATCGCGTGGCTCTGGCACTGGTTTAAGCTTGATAAGTCAAAATGGATTCCGGCTGAGCCTATTTATGTCATTCCTGAAAACATATGGATAGGATTCAGGCGCTCAATACTTTCAACCTTCAACAATGACATTCAACACCACTTCTCCAGTCCATTAATCTTCCATGAGAATAGATTTATCATCCCCAGCACTGAGGGATTGCATTGAGTTAGCATCAGTCTGAGCAGTATTTACCACACCAACCTCGCTCTGTATCAATTTCAACAATTAAAGAGCCTTGTTTCGCTGGGTATACAGTAACATAACAACAGTAAAGGTCACAATACTCCTCTGATTCCTCATATTTGATTTTGAGTTCAAGACCTCTAGGTGCGGTAAATAATTAGCAGAGATAAACTAGTGCCATGTATTCTTAACCTGAGGGCTGCTCAGAGGTCACTGCACACAATAACACTGTGCTTCTCTTATTCTAATTATATTTCTGGAGAGTAGATGCAGTCGAGTCTGAGTTAAACACTTGTGAACGTAGGCAGGGAGGCAGGCATGCCCCAAGCTCTTGTAGAGACAAGCCATCCAGCGGGACCTCTCACAGGCCTCTGATGGACATTCGGCTGTTGGGGTACTGGCAGGCCGACAGAGGCCCAGCATAATTTTGCCGCACTACCATGTCACAGAGTGTCACAATCTGCCCCTGACAACCCAACTGCAGGCAATGTGAGAGCAAATGGGAAAGAGAAATAAAAGAGAGGGAGATGAGAGAAAAGAGGGCTTGATTTGGAGAGCCAGAGGTGGTAATAAGCATGTCTGGCCACTTCCTGGGAGACAGCCTATTCATCAGGCTGATTCTGAGTCAAAGGTGTAGGCAATTCAAGTGATCTTGTGTCTGGATCCTCTGGCAAGCTGACAGTGCCGTGAACAGAACCTGGCATAATGAATGAGAAAAAAAGAGGAGGGAAAGTTCTTAGTATGGACACAATCATCTCACTTGCACACTGGACTTGAGAAATAGTGACTAGCTGGTAGGTAGCCAAAGAGGGAAAAATATTCAACAATGTGTTCCTTGTGAACTAACAGGAACCCCAGATAACATAAATCAAAGAGTGAGTCATCCTGTCAAGACCTTGTGCTTTAAATGAGTTCATATTTGATCACAGAAGTGGATGATCTTGAGATTTAAGCGGTAAAACACACTTACTTCTCCTACTAGATCTTCACGTCTCAAGACTTCTCCAGCTGGTCTGGTCATTGTTTAGTGTATTAGGGTTAGGGCTGTTCGTTGGGTAGGGATTCAATATAAATTTTCGGTCGTCTTATATTCGTTTTTTAATTTAAAAGAAATATACCTTTTTCTGCTGTAGGCTATCAATGAAGGTGAACTGCAAACCATGTTTTACCAGTACATTATTGTAATATTTATTCTTTTTAATTGCATTAACGTGTGACAATAATAAACTCTGGTCCTGGGTGACAGCGCCTTACAAAGACAGCAGCGGGTCAAGTGCACTGGGCTCAATGCATGAAGATTGGAGGCAGGCTTTGGCTCAGTTCATTTTTACACACCCCTCAGCCTCACCCCGCACAACAGGTATTTGAATATTCGCATTTCAAGCACCAAATATACAATTATCAAAAAATGGTATTTGGGACAGCCGTAAGTATTAGATCAAAAGCTTGTAAACTGGCCTTCAGCTATTACACTCCAACTACTACACTTAGTCCTTTTAAAATAAGGGTTAAAACTTTTCTTCCCCCACAAAAGCTTTGACTCAGTTTTATCCCTTTATGGGTTGGATGTGCAGTTATGCATGTGTGGGTATGCAGTCATCTGCTTTTCTGAGGGATTTCTATATGATGTGCTGTTCTGTTAGGGTAACCAGTTGACTGCCAGGTGCCATTCTGTCCCTGTTATTTACTTCTGGACAACAAGATATGACAATGAATAGTATGTCTGTATGTCTGTATATATGTTGCCTTTACACAATCTGTCCTGAATCATTTACATCACGACTGAAAAGCCATTAAACAGTAAAAAAGACTGTCAAGTAATCCCTGCACTGCATCTGCTGCTCATTTCACACTGTCACTATGCACACTGGAGCCTCAGCAGTACGATTCCATGATAATGAGCTAATTATAGGTACAACATTCCTGCTTCCATATCTAAATGCTTGTCTCTAATAGGAAACATTTCAAATTATTGAGAGGCAGAGAGAGAAAGAGACAGATAATTGATGCAAGCAATTACAAGTTCTGTGTCGGAGCAAATTGGCCAGCATATCTGGACATGTAGGGGGACTGCAACCTCATTTACATCAGAGTGTCAGGAAATAATTGGAGAATGTACTGAGGAGGTGGGATTACATAAGCAGTTCACTTGGACAGTGAGATTCAGTTCAGACAAGAAGCTTATGGAAAACACTGTGCTCAGAGGTCAAGGACAAAACATTATGTGCAGTCTTGGTAGGCTCCAGCAAATTTAATAATAGTAGTGATTTTTACAACAACAAATATATTTTATGACATTAATCCGTTTCCAAAAGCTGTAATTTGAGTATTTGAAATGGTTTCACCACATACACACAGGATTCTGAATAGGCCGTCATGTTTTCAGTGGAAAGCCAGTAATAACGGAGTTCAGTTTTACCAGCCATAAGAGAGACTTTAGCTGTGTTTGGGCAGAAACCGCTTCAAAAGCACGGGAAGACGATGTGCTTGACTTTTAACAATATCACTTCCAGATGTTTCATTACAAAACAACTTTCCAAGACCTCGCCGCAAGAAAACCTTCTCATGTGAGAGGAGCCAGGACACACAAGTATGGATTCCAAGAACCCTAAATTTTCACATTTTCATTTCAGTTGGAAAAGCATGCAAAACTGTCTGGACTAACACCAATAAAGTGCTAATATTAATAATAGTGTTACAATCCCTTACAACCAGGCCAACACATAAATCATTACCCTATGATACAGGAGAGTATTCCAAACCATATACTGTATGAAGGTGCCGTCCAAAAGCATTCAAAACCACAAAGAAGCTTTGGCTGATGATAAAAATGGCTACTGAAATATAGGGGTGCATTATAGTCTTGTGCCTCTCATCAGGCTGGCTAACACTGACTGGCGGGCTCTGACCCAGTACTCCGGAGCTTCTCTCTAATGCACCCGCCTCTCATCAAGAGCCTTGGGTGAAAAAAAGAGTAACATGCTGTTTACTCGCAATCCCAGGCCCGTAATTGCCAATTTATTTGATAGGCAGCCGGGTAATGATGGCATTTCACCCCTTGCCGCAGAGACTAAACGGGAGTGATTCATCCCAAGCTCCCTGCCCTCCCTGATCCAGCAGACTCCCTCTGCTCAGGACTGCAGCCTGCCTGAATGCCTGCCACCCAGACTGTAGGGGTGGGGTGTGGTGGGGGATGGGGGGGTGGCTGCCATGTCGGCTTCAAACAAACCCAAAAGGGAACCCAGCGCTTCAGAGCAAATGCGGCTAAGCCTGCCAATTTAGCTGTGGTTTGGGGTTGAGGCAAACACAGCCGAGCTGATGTGCCATTTGTAGGCCTTAATGAGCTGGCAGGACAGAGTGAGGAGAGAAGGCAAGCGGGAAAGAGAACACTGCCAGGCCTGACCTCCTCTGGCCTCTTTCTCCCTTCCAGCCAGTGCCAGGTTGGCAAACTCAGTTCATCTGCTTCATCAGAGAGTGGTCGCTCTGTGAGGGGAAGGGAGTGCTACAACAAATACCATTAGCAAACTGTTGGGTCTAATGAACAGTTCGGGTCAGAGCTAGCGCCTGTTGCACACTGCTCCCTGGTACTAACGAGTGACTTAGATGCTTTCTCTTTGTTTTAGCACTGTGACGGAGTATCGATGTGCAGATGAACCACATGAGCAGTCCAGTTGCATTGTACAGTGTTACAATCACAACATTTGATTGGAACAAGCACATTGACCTCCTTAGCACAAATAATGATACAGCCTTTCACAAATCACCTAGACATACATCTATCTTTAACAATACTATTTTACTGTAGCGTTATCCGTTTCCAATTTTAGAAATTAGCTATCAATTCTCAATTAAAACAAAATAGGGACAGCAAGGAGCAAAATGCGCACCCCAGAATATATTATTTTCTAATATTTGTTCCATTAGTAATATTTAAATATCGCTGTTACAACAACAACAACAATGCTGCACATTTTTACTCTTCCCTGTATTAGAGACTATGGCCAAGCAATTTAAGTGGTTTGACTGTGGGGTGAAAAGTTCAACCATCACCATCAAACACAAATGTGAAAATTGATTTAACGGACAAAAAAACAGCTGAACCTGAGTGAAAAACAATAAAGGAAATTGGATTCAATTTGTGTTAAGTATCTGATAAAACACAAAGAACTACAAAGAATTGAGGCCAGTTACTGTTATAAAGCTTTTATTCTTTGTGTCACTTTTTGATTATTAGGCTGATGTTTAACTGCATAGTATCTTAATTACTCAAGGTTACTAAAAAATGTTAACAATGTTTTTAGTTTGACCAACCGAATACTGATGCCTGTAAGTGTTGAGCCCTGTCTATACTGACTTATTCTATGATTATGATAAATGAAACCCAAAGAATACCAATCTAAACTTTTTCTTTTCGGACTCTCCTTTTTCTTGTTACTCCTTTAGTCACCTCTTGTGACTTGTGAAGTGGGTTTTTACAGCATGCCTTCAGGGGACTTGTTTAGAAACCTGTGGGGACCCCCCATCCAAGGTGACATGTGGGTCTAAAAGTCTGTCTTCGTGTTGTCAAGCTTTCAGCATCTCTTCTGAAGATATTCTCAACTCCTGTGGGGTGTCTTGACCAGACCAAACAGGGGGGACCTGGGCTGATGTTCCTTCTATCCTCCAGAGTGTTCTGAGTGGCTGAAATGCCAGCTCAGGTGGAAGTGATAACAGAGGGTGATAGATGCTTCCTGAAAACAAGTTGGCATTGAGGAAAGCAGAGAGTTTCTGCTTGGGCAAACCTTACATTCTCAATTATGGATTTAATTTGGAATTTAGGAAAACGTTTGAATAAACTTATTCAGAGTGAACGCATCTGTTGGTGCTAAAATCAATTTATTTCAGGGAGTGAATTAATACAATAAGATATACGATGAATATGAAGCAACAGTGATTGTGTGAGCAGTAGGGGGCAGACCACCTGCCTAAAGGTGATCAATATAATTTGAACCCTAACAATATCATTCTTGTAAAAACCAAACACAATAACAGAGGCATAGTTTGAGCATGGTAATCTAATTTAGATAAAACTGAAACCCAGCATTCATACATTAAGCGTGAACCATTATATATAATTATACTGTATTCCTATCCTAGTAGAAGCCTTTGGTTAATGTTTTAGTTATTAGGGCGTGATCACATTATCCTTTTGGCCGCGGCCAAAACCGTTTTTTCAGCTAAAGTCTAGTACCTTTAAGTAGTGTGAGCGCACCCGCTCCGCGCTCAACTGGGGCCAGCTGGGCCGCCACGGCCCGCTTGAAATAGGTGGGCTTTAGCGGAGCCGTTTGCACATGTACGAGCACGAGCGTGCGCACGTGTACGCGCACGAGCACGAGCCCTACGGCAGTAGCGTTATGTCCGCCTGTTCGGACATGTAAATAGAAGGACGGACCATGCGCGGACATTTAACAACAACAACAATGGCGGTGAAAGGTTCATGTTGGTGTGGTGCGGAGGTGGAGTGTTTACTGCAGATTTGGTCGGATGAAAATATTCAAAAACAGTCGACAAGACGCACAAAAACTGTCTGTGGAAAGATTTGTAAACAAAGCCACACACACGCGATCAATGCGTGTGACGTGTTACGGCTTGAAGGCGTATGGACAGCAAGAAGTATTGGCCGAGGCCCTGGTAGTGTGAGTACAAACGGGGCTGGGGCGCGGGGGGGAGAGGGAGGGGGGACAAGTACCCTAAAGTCCGGGTCTCGGTCCGGGAGGATAGTGTGAGCGCGCCCTTAGAGATCATGACACAGATGACAAATCAAATGCTTTTATCAGTCTGTATGACGGTCACAGTAAAGTATCCATCCATAGGTTAGATGTCAAACCTCCATTTGTCTTGGTACTGCTGCACAGCCACCACAGTGCAGTCACACAGAATTCATAAAGTATCATTTCAATTTCTGTTGTCAACATCAAATTACTTATTTCATTTCATGCCCGGTCAAGCATCGTAAAGCTACACGCAGGATCAGTTTTGCTTCGATTGTTCAGCCGTGTCTTTCTCAAAGACTAGCTAGCTTCTCAACTGACAGCTTTAATTATGGCCAGATATCTGATTGCTTCACTGTAGATTTTCCACACAGTGAGTCCCTCAAGCCTGCTCGCTCTACGTCTTGGAATATGTCACAAACACATTGCCACTCTTTTTCTTCACTTCTGTCAGTAAATGCTTTCCTTTAGCTCCTTCACAGGGAACGGAGACCTTGGTTAGTAGTGCCTTTTTTCAGTCATAAAGAGCCTCTGGGAGAAAGAGATTGATTGAGAGAGTGTGTGTGTGTGTGTGTGTGTGTGTGTGTGTGTGTGTGTGTGTGTGTGTGTGTGTGTGTGTGTGTGTGTGTGTGTGTGTGTGTGTTTGTGAGGGTGTGTGTGTGTGTGTGTGTGTGTGTGTAGGATGCAAATAGTGCTCTTCACCTGATGTAATCCACAAGTGCTCTGAAGACATTTAAGATTTACCACAAAGTGCTCTGTCGAGGCTGAATTTTATTGAGTCCACACCAAAAGAAATCTTGACAGAATTGATTATCTCACATTTATAACTTACCTTTTGTCCGTCAAATACCAAGGGTGCAAAGCCACAAACACAAAAAGAATGACCTTTGAATTATGAAACTGGAGTAGAATTAATTTGTGCTGAAAGAACATGAACAGGTAGTCGACAGCTCTGAAAGGTTTTACTGTTACATGTTGTGATTAAGTGGGTCATTTGAAGTGAAGTTGCAAGTACTGTCCACATGACACTGTACAGACAATACAACTAATGAATAATTCAAGCTGACTCATTTGCTTAGTTACATTTCTTTCTGTATTTTCTTTTGTAAAATATACAGTAGCATGCTCACTTTCAAGGAATTGATTTTAATGTATAAAATTGTGTTACATTTGCACAAGCAGTAGCTGTTTTACCACTACTAATACTACCACTACTAATACATCACACGCACTGATGTCTTAGTTACTTGGTTGTAACCTGATGCATGCAACAAACAAACCCTCAAAGGGGGCTTGAGCACCTCCTGTTTGGCCTAGAGAGAAAGTGCCCTTTTCTGGGATGTTATTTCTTGTTTTTGATGAATAAATAAACTCCTGTTTGCAAAGTGTTTGCCCTTCCAAACATATAGGCCCATATTGAATAAATCTAAATATCAGCTCAGGTACAAGATTGTTTGATTGGTGCTCCCGGGTGAGGCCCTCTACTCTACTGGTTTGCTGCTGCAGCGGCGAGCACTGTGTGGGCACCAAGCCTTTTTTATGGTGAAAAACGCACGCACGAAAGATTGCATGCGGCTCTTGGCAGTGAGAGTTAGTGTGAGGAGGTAGAACTAACATTTGTGTGTACAATAAACCGCACAATTGGTGAGATTTACGCCTGATCAGAAGTGTTTTCAGGTTTTCCACCTCCGATGAAGAGTGGCAAACAGCCGCTTCTCTAAACACAGAGAGTCCCAAGCGTTTGTCGGATGGGGATACCACCATTTCAGCTGAGCAATAACGTAATGCAAAGTACACTATTGCGATTTTGCCTTGAAATATTATGACTTTATCCTCATAAATGATACAACTTGATTCATTTTATTTTTTAACTTTATTTATGAGTTATTAAAGTCCAGGGATTTATAAATGAATGAAAGTATCCCTGATGTGAAAAGGTGCCACATTTTAAGGGGGTTACTTCCAAAAACAAAGAGTGTGTTGACTCAGCAGGGGTAACCTAAATATTTGAAAGCAATGCAAGATGCCTGAAAGCCTTACCACATTATATTTCATTATGTTTTTCTATTTTGAAATGTGCCCTGCCACATGAAGTTTGTGATTGGTGACATGAGTTCTGGTGGTGGAAAGACAAGTCACCAGAATGCTGAGACTGAAGTGTTCGACTCCTTGCTTAATATATGTCGCCCCCAATGTTGAAATGGCACCTACATCTTTTGTCATGGGTTTCTTTAAAATACATGAATTGTAATGCCCCTGCCCCTCTTAATTCCTGGTCCCTGTCTGCATCTTTAATCAGTCAGCTCTGTAAACTAATCACTTGTTCATTCGACATTGCCCTGGTGCTGCCACAACTCTCATGTCTTCATATAATACTGGTTATTGAGATAAACTGTGGAGTTTCTCACCTATACATTGTGTTTGTCTGTCCATAGGTATGAGGATACACGTGCAGGTGACGCAATACAAGCCATAACTTTTGTGTTTTTATAAGAAAACTCCACAGGGCACCCTTAAGTACTGATGATATACTAGTTTTGCCAAACAATTTCAACTTTAACACTGCATGTAAATAAGAAAATCATCTGTGAAGAGGTTAGTTAGTTAAATATTTCTTCTCTGTTGTCTATGCTAAACCCATGTGCTGAGTATACTAAATATGAAATGGTAATGACCTCAGAATATTTTTAAATTTGAAATAAGTTTTAAGGAAATGACTTACCATGAAGAAAGACTGAAACACGTGACAGAACCTCAAACTACCATTGACGCAGTGATCCTGTATGTTAATGTACTCACATCTGTCAGTCTGTCTCTGGAGCTGCTCCTGATGGAAGGCTTGGACTTTCCGCTTACACTCTCGCTGTCGCTGTCCTTACAGTTGTTCTGCCCTGGCTTCAGCTGCCAAACACAACACACAAGAAGACCAAGGGTTAACAACATGAAACAAAACTGTTAACACTGTAGTTTAGAGCTTTACATGGATAACGCTGGTGAGGGAAGGCATCCCACGGAAATCGCCTCATGAATATGTGAGAACTGGCAGGAGCTGCAGCACTGTCTCTGTAAATCTGTCATGTTTCTGAGCCTATTCAGCCGCCATCATTCCGCTTGCCAATGATAGACGCCATCTGATCTCACAGTATGAAACTCCTCTCAGCCCACGAAATAGAGAAGAGGGACAAAGACCCCTCCAGATCCTTCAAATGGAGCCACTATCCCTTCCAAGCAGACACCACATGCCGAGGCAGCAGGAGCTCAGCAAGTGTCATCCTCTAGACACTCTGTTCGAGATGCAGCAAAATGACAAGAATAAAAGGAGGACGTGCCAATCCACGAGCATCTGAGGCCCTTCAGAATCTGAAGAACAATAAAAGACTCTTGGGAGTGTGGAGCTGAGTGAAAGGAGGTGGGGTTTGTACTCCCTGTCCAAGTCTGCGATTGATGTCCTCTGAAGGTCCCATGCTGCTCCTTCCAGACCAGACGAACACTGCAGGTTTCATTTCAAAGCACATAAAAGATGGCTTTATGGGACAGTGCAGTAAACGGCTGCTCTGCCAACTAATAGGAATAGCAGAGCATGGCGCTGCACACACAAAGGACTTGGACTACAAGGTAATGGAACTATCCTTCCCCCTCCCTTTCCTGCTCTGGAGGGAAGGGGCAGAGCTACAGTATATGATTTTTTTTTTTACCTCTGCTTCAGTATTCTCTTTTCAGGTATCGGCCATCATTTAGTGCGATGAAAGGCCACAAGGAATGGGAGTACCAAAAGAACCCTTGAGTTGAGCGGGTAATTAAAATGAAAATGTTCCCTTTTCTGTTGCCATTAGCGGTGTGAAAGGAATCCTATTCCTTGGGAGAATTACATTATGGGTGAAAGGCGGGTGGATTCGCCATAGTGCTGAACACGATAAGAGAGTTTGAGCACTGGGAATGCCTGATGGGCCTGTTTGACTCTGCGGGTGCATGTTCCTGAATGTGTGTGTGTTCATGTGTGCACCAGTGACTGTCTATGTGGTCAGACAAGAACCAAATGTGGCACATACACAGACACATGCACACCAATGCCCTGTGCTGTGATTGCACTAATTACCTCCAACACGTTTAATTCCCACAAAAACCAAGGCCACATTTTCTCTCTTTTTCTTGTAAATGCCAGTTTGTCTGAGGGGAGTTTACACGTTTTTAGAGAGAAAAGAGGAATAATATCTATCCAACCTGGCCCGTGAACTGATCCTTGAAAAAGGGGGGAGGGATACTGTTTACGTCCCGGTCCGTGGCTCCTTCATCAAAACATGTTGACCTATAATATTTATTAACCAGCCTGTGTCCCTGCCGACAATACCAGGCAGCGCACGCCAGCATACTCATGCATTTATGAATGTGCACACACAAAAACAAGGCAGAAACAGAGACATTATTGAAACCTTTTGCCAACTCCTGCATCACATATTCACAGCCCAAAACCTAAAACATATATGGTAAGCTTATAAAGAATATAATAAGTGTGGGAGAGATGTAGAGATTTGTCTTTCATTAATCAATGTTGTATCAAACTGACTCTGCAGCACATAATCACATCATCTTTATCCTGGCTTATCAGTGGGAAAGCACTCCATGAAATCACAAATCTTGCAAAAATTTAAATCTGTGTAATGTCTGAAGAACACGTCTAATAAAGACATTCCAATAAAGAGCGGCTCATCTTTCAGGGCTATTACATAGCTCAGGACCTGATTACACAGCTATTTGAAAACGTATCCCTCAGCTTGTTCCCTTTAATTTCCCCTTGAGCTCCCTTAAATTACTTCAGAGAATTGTTTTTTTTTTCATCTGCTCTTCCCTTTCCGAGGATCACATGACGGATTCATTTCTTTTTATGGTGTGATTAATGGATGTCTTAAGCAAATGGAGGGAATGCCAGTGGTCAGTGCCATCAGAAAGTGAAGTTGAAATTTAATGGCCTGCTGTCTGAAGATAAATTTAAATGTGTGTGTGTGTAGGAGGGGCTGCCTCTGCGACCTCTGCTGATTTGATCACTCCAACTGGTTACTGTCTGTAAAGTCACTTTCTGCATTTTTTATAGCCTTTTAAAGTTCTCAGTTTTAAACCTGTAATGAAACCCAGTGCACGTCACTGCATTCAGAAGCGATCAAGGGCGGGGAGATGAGCTCGGTGTGTGTGTGTGTGTGTGTGTGTGTGTGTGTGTGTGTGTGTGCGTGTGTGCGCATGCAGATGCCCCAGACAGTTGTATACAAATGCAAAGAGATTAATTAAGACGCAGGTTGAGGCATACAGATACATTTATTTAATGACCTTACTGTATCTGTGGTAAGAACTGGCCCTGCAGGAAGATAACAGACAGATGGTTTTAATATTCCAGAGGCTAATTTCACAACAATTAAAGACACAGCGAGACATTAGCATCTAATGAAACATTTAAACTACTAGTAAGTGCATCTGCCATTAATTTCCACACAGTGAGGTCTTGTTTTCCTGCAATCTGTTCTGTGTTAGGGGATAACGTTTTTTTTCCTTGTCTCTCTTACCAGTCTGAATTTACTGATGTAGAGAATCAACAACTGTTTTCAATCAGCAGTCAGCATGAGGCTTCAGAAGAGAGCAGCAGAAACCTCAGCATGAAAAGGTTTAGCCTGCAAGTATGAGAAATAATTGAACATTTCTTATAAATCATTCTTTACAGTAAGTAAGTTACTAGCAACTATTCAAACTGTTACTGCCTTACTTTATTTGGATAGTTCAGTGGTGTCAACTGAACATCCCTAAACCATTAGGATGCATCAGTGATGTCTGGGATTCAAGTGATACTCATAACTGAGTGAAAACTAGATTCATTAAATGTTATATTGTCTGTGGAGATAAAACTTTTCACTTGATAGCTGCAGGTCAGAGTGTTACCACTGTTACTGGTCAGTATTTTAAACATACTGCGGTAGTACTATCACTTAACACTTGGAAGTCAGTCCAGTACATTTTCCAGGATATATGAAATTCTGAATTCAAAGTCATGCTTTGTTTAAGAAGCTCTTGATGTGAGATTTGGCTCAACACAACACATGACAAACCATTTGACAGATTTTTCTAAACATTTCATCAATTAGTAAAAACATTTATAGTAAAAAAAAAAAGAGACTAAAATGTGTTTTAGATGAAATGACAGACCTTATTAAGAGTGGGAAATCCAGATCATCCTCACCAAAAAATTACCATATAGGTTGATTAGGCAAGCAGCCTATTATGACCCATATTGTTTTAAACAGCGCCCTCTAATGGCAGCAGTCATTTGCGGAAGCAAACAAGGAAGTTACGTTAAGTGGTATTAGACACAGAACTTTCACCCAGGAGACTGGTGTGTGTGACTGGTGTGAAAACAAAAGTCATCGGTGACTTAAAAAAAAAAAATGTTATCAACTTTCTTACGTACATAAGTCTGTGACACAGTTATGTCTATAGTTGTAGTGAAATCTGTGATGAAGTGACGTCCGTGATTCATTTTAATCACATCCATGTTATTTTCAAACCCTAAGTTGTTTTGTTGCCTAAACTTAACCAAGTAGCTCAGTTTCACAATGTTTAAAACTGGCACCATCTCCAAATGCTATATAAAATGTTCACATGCTGTGATCATGTGTTTAAAACTGGCATCATGCAGGCTTTTACAATGTTAAATAGAAGTCATACATGTTGCTTTGGGAGTCATAGGCAAACGGCCTAATCTGTCGTTTAGGTATGAGGACATGTTGCGTTAATCAAAGCAACCATATTATCTGGGAAAAAAACCCTAACATCATAGCTAGAGAAGAAAGCTCACCCTACTTAAATATATAACATAGAAGCAAATGAGTCAATGATTTGCTCGTTAAAGGTCTAGTATGGATTTCCAATAATGTGTCAGAAGATGGCCATTTGTTGACCAGCCTCGGCCAGAGCCGTTTCTTCTAGAACCTAATATACCTAGTATATTCTCTAACACCCTCTCCACGCTTTAACATATCTATTGAAGGTGTGGCAGAAAGAAACGGGTGTCTTTACAGATAACATCAGAGCAGCATAATTGGTGCTGGCAAATTAAATACCAATGATGCTAATGAATTCCGTGTACGCTCCGCAAATATTTATGTCTACCAAAGCACAAGATGCCTGTCTTTATAATACAAAACATTTCATTAAAAATACTAAATCAAAAAGTAATGTTTTCTTTTCAGTATTGTTGTAAGTTGCAGCAGAGGAGTAAGTGCCATGTAGGCACTGAAACAGATTCAGATACAGTACACGCTACAGTATGTTCCCAGATCGAAGTGCAGAAACATCTCATTTAACACTGTTCCCCTGAAAAGTACACTGTAACAGCTATTACAACATTGTCTTGAGCATGTGGAGTCAATTATTTTCTCACTTACTGAAAAGTGCTCACCATTGCCGTAGAGGAATTTTACAAGTGTACTGACCTATTCTCAAGGGCTGCACTACAGACTCCATGCAATCAAGCACAAACGTAGGCCTGCTAACATTTCTAACCACAAAGGCCTTTTTAAACAGAGCCATACTCAACCGGCCTGCCCCAGCAACTCCAAACCCCACCCCCATCCCTCATCCCACAGAAAGACAGAAAAAGGCAGAGAGAGAACTGGGCTCAGTTTTCGGTACTGGCCTCAATGGGATAGTCATCAGCTCCTGGTTTCCCTTAGTTACGCACAACAGCAGCTGCGGAGCTCGGCGGTAATAAAACCTGGAACAATTTAACGGCTTTTATTGTTCTTCTGCGGCTTTCAGAACAGCTAACCTGTCCTCTCAGGATCTGGCAGGGAGAATCCCACTAGGGCAGCAATGAAAGAGGATCTCATTTACCTAAAAGCGCTTATAAATTTTTAATTTGCTTTAACAAGTAAATTAACAAGTCCCTCATTTGGGAAGTTTTGTGGCTGCTTGCCACTGAGGGAGGACTATGAAAGTTTTATAGATTATCCACTACCAAGGCTGTGTTGCTGATAATAAATTGTCTATTTCCTGCGGCACTGTCAAATCCCCTTGGTTTCCACCGACTACACTTTGAATATCTCCTTTATGCTACCTTCAGAGGTCTATATACCAGGGCTATTAAAGTGCTGGGAAGCTTCACGATTCAGCAGTTTAAATGAACAACTTGAAGAATTTCTGTCGACTTTATACAGGCGTTCTCGTATAGCCTTAGGAGACGCCATTGCCAAACATTAGACCACATTAAGCATTGCTAATTATGTCCATACCAGCCTCTACATCACATCAGCCTCCCCGTGAGCCCATCTAGTAAAACCACCTTGGGCAGGCCGACAGCAGCAGTTGGAAACTGCTGGACCTGTTTAACTCACAGCCGGCTTTATCTGACGAGACTCTTATGTAAAGAGGAGCTGAGGATTCATTTGGGGCCTGCCGAGGAGGCGACAACGGACCCTACATCATCTTTTTGACAGTGGCTATGTGGGCGAGTCCACCAGCGTGGCCTGGCTTTGACCCTGTGCTTGGCTCTAAGGCCCAGCTGCTTTAACTGCCACAGACAGGAGCCCTGCCTGGCTTTCTCGTCAACCATAACCCCCTCAGCCACCCTCGCTCACAGCCTGTCACTGAGCATCAGAGGTTGGCTTGCCCCAGATTTGTTTACTGTTAGCTCTGTGTGGCAAAGAAGTCACAGGCATACAGTGTGAAAATAACCCTAATGCCTTTTTTTTTTTTTATCTCTGTAGTGGAAGCATGGAAGTTGTGTGTTCTTGGATCACTGTGACTAAATAACATATTAAAAATACTTGCCAGGTTTATCCTAAAGCCTACTGTTTGACTGTGGATAGGATGTCACTTGCAGTCAGCCAGTGCAGCACTTTTTATTAGTACCTAGGTATGTAACCATGGAGAAGCTCCATTTCCTGTCAATCCTCTAGCATCATTGAGTGCCAGTGATCTCTGGCGACCTTGTCAGACATCATTTTTCTAGCAGGGGAGAGATCAGTGAGGCCGAATGCACCCGCTCCGACCAATCTCATGCCACAGAGGAGGCTTTCCGAGCCTCTGTGCTGGAATGTGAAGCCAAAGCAAAGATGTGGAGCCACTAAGGACTAGTCACAGCAGCCGCAGGGAGAGAGCATCCTGAGAGGAGGAGTGGGAAATGGATGCTTGGGGGGGTTGGGGGGGGGGGGGGGGGGGGTAAACGTGGTTGAGAGCACTGTCTTGATCTCATCAGTCATCCTAAGGACTCCATTTCCTCCACCGCAGACTGGAGGCTACTAGAGCTTGTGGCTGCATTTATATATTGCCATAAATCTCTGAACTATGACGACATTACAGACAAATCAATATGCTTTTAACATCCATCCTCTGCCCTGCGTCGCAATCACCCTTCCCCTTTCTCACAAATGGTCATATAATGCTGTAGTCTAGTGGATTGAGTTATGGGGACAATTCCCAGATTTAATAATGAACTGAGCAGGTGGAGAAATAGTGTGTGTGTGTGTGGCGGGGGGTGATATATAAGAGCAGCGGGAGACCTCTTCTCTCTCAGATCATATCAGAACATCTTGTTATAGTAGCCCTGCGTGGCAGTAAAATAACCTTGCAGCCCACTTTACGCACCTCCAATTTCCTGAGCTCTAACATTCCCCATGTACAGCAGGTAAAAAGCACACCAAGAGAATACTGTTACCAGATTCATTCCCAGAATGCACTGGGAAGCAGAGGGAGGAGGGTGTTGGGGCTGTGGGGAGATCAAAAAGACCCCTCTAGCTGCTCGGTTGAGCGCTCATCACCACATAACTACTCATCAAAGAAATATGCGTGCAATTAATTACATGATTCCCCAGTTCTTCAATCTGTGCTACTGAGTCGTTACTTCAATATTGGCTTTCAGGGACCCATCCAACTAAAGCCACAGTCAGTGTGCCAAATCACAGCTCCCCGAGCTGGGCAGCCTCAATAAAGAGAGGTATGGAAAAAAAGACAGCAGAGAAAGAGCCCTCTCCTATCGGCTTGCAGGGGCTATCATTTCTCTTTTTTATTGCCATTTATTTTCCTCCAGGAATTCACTGCCAGTATATTGGCAGGCCTTCCAGTAGATGGAGGCAATGAAATTTAGCGCAGACACTTAACACTGGGTCAAGCCTTGTGTGTGGCTCATGTGTGGTGGTAATATGATAGACAAACGCTTCTAGGTTAGGGAAGGAGGGCTTTTTTTAATGTTACATAAATACCAGCAGAGTGCTCAGTATGACACACACGGCTGCAGTAAAGGGAAAATGCATAACCTAAGCATTTCAGAAGGAAGCAGAAGATACACACATTTCTAAAATGGCAGAGCACTGTAGCCCCGCTGTGGCTATTTAAGAGAGACAACCTAAATAGGTCAAAGCTATGTCATTATGCTAAACCCTGAGGCATGGAAGAACTGCTGGCTGGAAAGTAATGCAGTAAATAAAGCTAGAAAACATATAAGCTAATTGAGATGAATTTAAAGACATTCCACTCAAATTATTAAGCGAAAAGGCCACTCGATACACATTTCATTTTAATTAATTTACATCCACTCTGAAACGACACACAAGAACGACTGATTGCATTTTACATACATTAGTGCCAATGTTAGTAAATCAGACTCAGCCTGCACTAACTGACTAATGTACGTACATTAACATTTAAAGGTTACAAGAGCTAAAACGCCTTTCTGTTCATTTTGGAAATCATCATTCACCAATATCAATCACCCTACGTGTGAATACCAGTGCTTATAACTAACAATCCTCTGTGATTCACTGTTTGCATATCTGCAACGAGTATTCATTCAGTTACAGTATTTAATAACCTTGTGGATGTTTAAGTGAAGCTCATAAGCTGATCTCTGGTCAGCAGGTTTTTATTGCCATTCAGTTAACATGTGGCCCTGCGTATCAATAACCGTGCTGTGGCTTGAGAATGATGGCATCTCACCATACCTGCATTGGGCTCCATCTGCACTGCTATTTGGGGATTATAGGAGGCTGTAAAATATGATGGCAGGATATAGGTTTTCTATTTGGCTGACCCAGGGTGTCCGCCCAGGGCACACACTGCTACCACTAATCCCCGCTGCAAACGTCCTCATTTAGCCACCTTCCTGATAGTCACATATGTCGTTATCAAGTCATAAAACCAGATAGTGCTATGCTCCCAACATATTAATAGCAGCCTGAATTCGCCTGCGTCGTGATGAGTATGCTAGAAAACATCTGCTCAGGATGCTGTAACAGACTGGTAATGGGACACAGCAAAGAGCCAAGGGCAACAAAAATACAGCCAAACAACATGATTGTAATTGAAATAATCAGGACTTCAGAGACAGGAAGTAACTCACATGTAATACAATACATTGTACTTTTTTGATGCAAGATGGTACATAAAGGCATGATGATGACAGAATATTGTCCATTAACATTTTAGTAGGACCACATTGACAGTGTGCTTGACTCCCTTTTATCCGAGGGGTCATAAAAATACAGCTGGCCATAATGGGCTGGTAGGCAGCAGACGGGATCAGAAATACTCTCTGCATATATTCGTCATTCGTCGACAATGAAAATTATGGTCAGTTTCAGCACTTTTATAAACCACACATTAATTCTAACTTCAAAGTGTATATTTATACTATAAATAATTCTGACGTTAAAAAGTAGAATACACAAAGTGTGTTGCTGAGTGTAAAATAAATAAGCTAGCAGAAGAAGATGGGAAAAATGTGTAACCTTATGTTGCAATTGCTAATACTTGTGTATCATATTAATGTTTCAAATATGCAGATGACATTTAGAAATGTGGCTTGCAGACCACTTTCAAAGGCAAGTTGTTTTCTCTTACTTTGTACCTTACCAGTGTCATTATTGCAGAGTACTGATATTTACGACTGATGGTTTGTACTCACATCACTCAAAATCATCAGG
Organism: Echiichthys vipera; assembly: GCF_963691815.1. Lineage (NCBI taxonomy): Eukaryota > Metazoa > Chordata > Actinopteri > Perciformes > Trachinidae > Echiichthys > Echiichthys vipera. The sequence goes on along the minus strand of NC_139839.1, from coordinate 23,340,425 downwards.
GCCGCTGCTCAAATGCCTATTGCTTATACGTCATCACCCCTCTTAGATTTAGTTTTGTCAAACTGTTTTTGAATATTTTCTGACCAAATCTGCAGTAAACAGACATCAAGACCGCCATCAATGCTCATGCCCGTACACATGCACACGCTCGTGCCCGTACATGTGCATCCGTGCTTTACAAAAGACCACATCTCCCAAATGGGCCTTGGTCAAACTAGACTTTAGCCGTGAAACATGCTTGGGCACGGTACAAATGGACATTGTGTGCGCCCCTAAGGGGCCAAATTAAACTCTGGTGGGTGATGTGAACTGGTTGGAGGAGTGTTGGAGGGAACAGAAGTGAATGCATCAGAAAATATACATCTAGGCCTCAGAAAATGATCAAGGACTTTCCACAATTATGAGACAACTACTTCTCTGTACATAAAAGAATAAAGAGATTAAGCCAAAAGAGGTAATATACATCAAACAGAAAGGGTAAATGTTAAGTTGTCGTTGTAATGTTGAATACAATGTACCTGTGGTGTTCAAAAAAACTCAATAAAATACTAATTACCAAAAAAAAGCCTCTGCACAGCAGCAATAACTAGGGCACATACTTGTAGAAGTTCAATGAATGATGGTTTTACACAAGATGGAGCATTGTCATTTGATTTTCTCTAAGCTTGTCATAACTCCACCAGTGGAATATAAACAATGAATTCTTTATCAAATGTCACAGCTTTACTGTGGTAATAAAGGAGGTCCAGGGTTAGGATTCAAGCCTACACAGTAATGAGAATAGATACCTGTCACGCCAGACCTGACAGCATCCAGCAATGACTACACTGCTTGTAGAAATAGCTTCCCCACATGTGTGTAAGGCATATTACAACACACAGGGGACCTGTTACATTTCAGCCTAGTTCCACATCACTTGGCTTAAAGAGAGACTATTTAGGTGGTTTAGTGTTCTTATTTATGTTGAGAATTACAGTGAGATCAAAATCTTGTCATTTCTTTCTTACTCTGACAAGCAGGGTTTTCAGCAGCTATCAGCGATCTTGGCAGGATAAAAGAATTACCCCATGACCCTCTTTGCAAGCCATGCCCTTACTCTGTTTGTGTTTTGGTCTGGGTTTCCTCTAGCGAGTAATGGACTTCCTTCAACTCATAAATCACCCCTTTTGTTTTTTTTTCTCTTTTCCTCCACTATGTTTTGTTAAGTGTACCACATCTTTGTTCTGTGAAGCTATTTTCTGTCACGAAAAAGCAGCCAGACAATGCTGGCCCTCTTTTTCCTGTTCCTGGAAAGGCACTTTTACAGGCGCTGAGGGCCACAAATGTCAACCACAGGAAGGCAATTATGAGAGTTAAATGACTTCCTTACTGTTATCAATCCACTCTCTGAACCCAGGGAATGGTTAAAAGCCACCATGAAATAGGGCACAGTTAGAGTTTTCTCCTGGGCCCCAGCCAAGGCTGCTAACCTTGCTATTAAAGGCCCCGACAAGCTTTGTCAATGCAATCTGCTGAATGCCTTGAGTGACACGCGATCGATATTCTCCACTCTCCCGGGTCATCACCAGTGACAGAGGCCTAAGTAATAATACAGCTCTAGCTGCCTCTCTAACTTAAATGCTTCCACTGCCACAATATTTCTTCTTTTTTTTTGTCTCGGGGCTTGCGAGTGAAATTTTCTGCACTGATCGAAAGAGGAAGATATGGAAGGTGGGGGGTGGGAGTTAGGGGAGTGTGGAGGTGTGTTGGTTGGTGGGGTGGTGAGGAATTGCTATGTGTGTGGATTGATGCTGGCGAGGGTAGTGAGTGTGGCCGGCTGAGGGAGGAGGAGGGGGGTGGGGCTCTGATAAATCGAAAATGACTGGCTGCCGAGTTGTAATCTGCCAGCGTCAAGCCCCCTGTAGCAACAAGCCAAATGAAAAAGCACGCTGACAGGCCAGAGAGATGGAGGGCCTGCGGTAGATTGCGGGGAGGAGATGGCACAAGGGGAAGAGAGAAGGAGGAGGGGGTGGGAAAACAGGCAAAGCAGCGAGGAATTGTGGGGGAGACATTTATTCCAGTGCACAGGGGTGTCAGAACGTAGTGAAGGAAAGGTAGTATGTGGTTACAGGCAGTAAATAAAGCTTGTGTATACTCTTGCACACACATACACAAACTACAACCAGCTGAAAACATAAGAGTCCCATTACAATTCCTAATAGGTCTAATGTAAACACGAGCAGTTGGCAGTGTTGTACAGCCCATCAAGAGCTGTCAATTAGCTTTACACTGATGTGTTTATATGACTGGGTATGTGTGTATACAGAGGGCTTGTAAATCTATTGTTGTATGCTATCACTGCATTTGCGTAAATGCCATCTGAAAAGAGCACACACATACACACACACACGCAGCTGTTGTGTCCTTCACAGGCAGGTGAACCAAGCTCCAACATCAAAATCCGACACAAGAGCTCCACCTACTGCAAGTGTCTCCTCTGTGCCCCGTCCTCTGTCGTTCAGACAGTGAGGCGCGAGCTCTCTGTGAAAAACAGCAGCAGCAGACGGCTGTCCGTGTACGGCGTGCAGCTCATTTCTGCTCATTACATTAAATTCCAAAGTATCTTTTCTCATTGAACATTAGTGTCAGACTAAAGAAATGCAAATCCAGACATGGCTAATAAGGCTGCAGCAGTCCGGCCTTTTCTGGGAGCCTAAAAACAATGTGAGCTGCAGTGAAATCTCGGAGCTAAGTCTGCGCTCACCTCCCAAGTATTAAGTGTGTAAGCCTGATGCCTGTTAAGCAGGGTCTTGTAGGAGCTGGGCCTGAGAGAAGAAGTCAGTCTGCCTCACTGTCTGTCCGCTTAACAGGCCTGCAGGCCCTGAATACGCAACAGCACTCCCTTGCAAAAATGCAAGGTCAATTCAGCAGCAGTGGTGAGCCCAGGACAGGAGGACCAGCATCGTAATTGGGAACTCAATAAAGCTCATGTGAAAAACAATGTAAGATGATGCCGGTAGAGCCCACCCAACAGGACCATAGAGAACCCAGAGCAAACAATCTGTCTGCACAGCCATCCATAACCCTACACAGAGTTTACACATCTACATCAGATGAGCTGCATATATTTAGTAATCACTAGTGGCACAGCATGGGGCCTGATGAATTCACAAACAGCAGGAAATAGCGCCACTGTATTTTCAACAGAATTATCTGCAGCTCTTTGTTTATCCATTGCTGCTTTTTCCCTCTGCCTCACCACAGCAGCAGACATGCCCAGTGAGGCAACAGGGGCCTTGAATCTGTAAAGGCTGCCTCCCTCCTCCCCCTGTTTCATTTGCAGACCCGTGGCTCACAGTCGGACTGTCGCAGAGAAAAGCCATCTCCCTCACAGCATGGCTGCTGTTTCAGGGCAACGCCGATCTGCTGCATGCACCCCGACTTTCCGCGCTCCCACTGGGCTATTCAGGAAATCGCGGCTGATACTGAGCTGTTTGTCTCCCTTTTGTGCTCACCCATATTCGCGACGCGGCAAAAAAAAGAAGAATAAATGGGAGTGCAGCTTTTTCTCCCCCGAGGAAACACTGAAAATTATTTCTATGACCCTCAGTGTGGCAATTTTGGTGAAAGGCACATAAAAAATGAATAAAACTCAATTTAAAAGGTAGGCGCTGCAGGAGTGGATGCCTGCCTGTGGCTTTCTGAGTTTGCTGGGGAAAATTGGGTTCTCAGCCTGATGTTTATCACTAGAAACTTTAGGCGTTTTCTGGAACAAAACTGGTGTAATCATTTCAAATAGGCCAGTGTGAGATGAAGACTTTATATAAGCAGTGCAAGAATACACTGAGGTCTAATCAAAGAAATACTGAAGGAAGTAATGTGGGAGTTCGACTTTTTGATTTGTGTTTCTTTCTACTGTGACAGCTTTTGTTTAAAACGGCTTAGAACTACATAGGAATTAGCACTGCATAAACAACACAGGAACCAGGGATCATAGACCCATCAGTGCAGATTTGCTAGTGCTGGCTGCTGCACACATATTCCTCAACCACAATCAGTTACCCTGCCAAAAAAACAGGCCAAAGAGGTAGCTCTCACATAATCATGGCTAATGAGCAATAAAAAGGGTGGAAACATGCATCACAAGACCTTGTCCATCATGCCGGCTGATAAGATTAACTTGGACTTCAGAGAAAAGTTATTTGATGTTTGGAAAGGGATGTGTGTCACTGATAAGATTGTGTAATTTAGTTTAGGTTAACTAATGTTTTTCAGGCTGACTTATGTCCTGCGTTACTGCAGGCTCACCTGCCTTCATGATAACACTGATGCAACCTTGTAAACTAATCCACGTTTCTCAGATAAGCTTCTATCACACACTGAGAAAGACCAAACATACAACCATGACCCAAAACAAAACCTTGGCAAATCTGTCTGAACAACAGTGGGTCCTCCAACTAATCTCAACACTCGGTCAAGGCTGTGCAGTATTGTACCATAATAAATTATTGCTGATAGCCTTATGCATCTGCAGACATCTAATTCCCAAAACAGCTTTTAGTGAGAAACTACGATTTCACAAGAATCAAGTCAGTTAACAAAAACACCACCTTAGCTTTTGTCTACAAACAGTAGCTTAAACTGAGAGCATCACAGTTGCAAACAGAGTAAAGGCACTTGTAATATAAATTATGGAGAAGCTCAGTGAATGCAAATGAGAACCATGCAAGGCTTATTTTTAATCCGAAAGACAAAGAAGAGAAGTGAGGCAGAGACAACATGCAAAGCTGGGTACAATCTTAAAAGTAACAGGAATCGTTGGGGGTTTGGGTGAGAAATGCTTTTACTTCACTGCAGTCTCACAGGAGAGCACAATGTGAGCCAAAGAACAAGGCTAAAACAAGCATCCACTGCATTTTAAAAGCGCACTTTCTTTGCTTTTTATCAAAACTTTTTTTCCTTGATAACTCCTCATTTACAACTGTCTGTATACACTACACTTCATGAAAGGACGCCAAGCTTTAATAGGCCAGAAAAACTCAAGTGTGGGCTCCAAAGAGCTAATGTCAAAATTCCCACGAGCAGTCTTTTAAACACGGGTGAATAATTCAGCACAGCCTGAACAAAGACTGGATCTGAGACAGAGCGCCAGGCTCTCTGGCGTACGCTGCACTTTCTTTCCCCGTCCCACAAGAAGGAACAATGACGCGGGCACTCCTCTCTGTTCGTGACTGAGAATCTTTCTGTTTCATTTTGAGCTTTCAGAGCTGATTTTATACAGCCTACCAGAGCTACTGCTGTGGCTTCAGTCAGCCCCTTGTGTCTTTCTTCCCCATGGAGAGCTGCAGCACACCAGCCTGTCATACTCCTGACGACCTGTGGGTGGTGCTACACGACAACACATCGGGAGGAAGACTACAGACATGACTGGAGAATCAATATTAGATAGTGTCCACACAGTCTGTGATGAGAGAATGTTGCTTTAAAAAACATGTGTATCACATTACACCTCGACGCACGCACCCCCCCCCCCCCCCACACACACACACACACACACACACTGACACACGCACACACACTGACACATGCACACACAACATTCAATCAAGGTGGCATGAAACTAAACAGAGAATACTTGAAACAAACATCATTATCCCCTCTTTTGGTCGCTCTTTCTCCCTTTCAGCACCACTTTGATTTCACTGCTCTGTCTACAAGTCTAACTTCGCTGTAGGAGTCAGCTATTTAACTCAGGTCACCCACAGCCTGTGGCCAACGGGTTAGGCTTGTTTGTCAGTGTGTGTTCCAAAAGTGGACATATTTAAAGAAGCAGATTTTAACCTCCAATCCTCCAAACCAGGGAGACATACACTACAGAGTTGTGTGTTACTAAAGCTCTGATTCAGACTCAGTGAGTGAATAATTGAGCCAAGGATGCAGGGCAGCTTCTTTTTATCGCAGAACATTTCAAGGGCAGAATATTACAGGAGCGGTCAAGAAAAATATTTGAAATAATTCATTTAAAATAAGTTGAAAAAAATTTGAAAATCAAAGTAAATGGGAACTCAATCTATTTTATACATCACAGATTGTTTCATGGGGTTGAGGAGTAGTGCTGCATATGAGGAAAAAGTTGTAAAGTGTTTTGTGGCTCCAGACAGGGCTGTGTGAAAAATGTTGGGTCTGAAGCACAGTGTGGATGGCTCCAGCTGTCACCATCTTGGCAGTGCCTGATGCTGCCTAACTTCTGCCTGCCACCTATCTTCCGGGGGTCTGTAGGGACTGACTCGCATTTGGAGCCAGCCTCAAGTGGCCATTCAAGGAAACGCATTTTTTGGCTCTTCGGTGTAGGCTTAATTTTTCAGCACCAGAGGTTGCTGCTCGGTCTGAAGCCTTCAGGTTTGAAAATGAAAAAAAGCTGGAAGCCTGGTTATAAAGAAGTGAGGTTACAAGACCCTGTCTCTACTTGAGCACCGTGCACTTGCACCATGTAGGTGCCAGGTATTAAGGAATACATGAAATGAAAAAAGATGATCTCTGCTTCCACTTCATTCAGACTGAATTTTTGCAAATGATTTAAGGGACATACTGATTGACTTTTAAAGATGTATTTCTTCATTGATGTGCTGACCTTGGCTGATACAGTATATTAACCTCTGTCACATGGTGTGGCTAGTTTAGCTTCTGGCAGAGATGTAGTGCATCCAAGGACATCACTGAGCACACACACTCCAAATGAAACGTTAAATACTCCACATCCTGTTTGCAGGCCAAAGAAAAACATTGAGTTAAGCTCAGTATAAAAAATCCAATGATGTTAGAAACTCGCCTGATTTTCTACTTTCCTGAAGACGACACCTACATTTTATAAAAGTTGTCATCTCCTGCTCGACCTCTCTTCTTAAAACAGACTTGCAAACTTGGCAGAGGAAACTCTGCGTGTAGCCCTAGGCAGGACTGGGAGTCAGTTCAAAGATTCCCCATATAACTCTGATTGAAAATGCACAATGGATCTTTTTAAGTTTTAAGGCTAATAATTGATGAACACAAAGGCTCTCTTGAATTTTCCATGTGAAAGAGGAGCTGACATTGGAAAGGTTCACTGGATTGGAGCTTGTACCCTTTCTCCCTCCTCCTCCCTCCTCCTCCCTCTCCACATCTTCATGCTCTCTATCTCCACGTAGCTGCGGGCTAATTGCAGCGATTTTAGATGATTGTTATTAAAAACAGGCGTGCGGCGGCGCTTTGCGAGCTGAATCCCCTCGAGGAGAGGCCCCGTCACACCGGGAGCGCCTGTGCATCCTAATGACTGCAATCAGGCCTTTGTTTTCTCCGATGCTGTTAAGGACGTGAGGAGATACGCACACACAACAACACACTCCAGCGCTCTTCAGGATGAATAAACCTGAAGAGAAAAACAACAGCGGCGGCAGTTCACTTGTTGTCGGCTGTTGTCAGTTTACACGCCTGAGCAGGAGGCGCCCGGACTATCAAATTACAAAGAACAGTAACACCTTACAAGAACACAAATACACCATGTTTTATTTACATTTTAGGCATATACTGCATGTCAAGAGGCTTCATTAGGCACTAAAGATGAAGTTTAAACTCATGTACTGCCCACACTGGCAGGAACACAATGCAAAATATCAGAAAGGTCAAACTTACAATGTTCTGAAACACTCAGAATGCACAAATTGTCCTGCTTGTCTACAGCATTTTCAACACTGGTAAACTAGAGAGGACTTTCAAAGTGCACTTACACCTAATTTATTAAACTTTATCTCTGAAAATCTCTGTTTTTCATAATTACAGTAAATCTGATCAACTCTTCATGAAAAACACTGATCTGGATCACAATCAAAAGCAGTGTTCTTTAAAGTAAATTTAGAAAACATTGTCCATTGTCATTGTTTAAATAATATTGTTTGCTGATGATATGTTATTGATGGGGTTGAGTACTGTTACTTATATCTCAGGCCTAGTGTGATAAATGTTTATCAATGCTTCGATGTAGGCAGCTCTGTTCATTTCTTTTTCTTCCCCAAAAATAACACAGTTGACACACACACACACACACACACACACACACACACACACATGCGCACAGACACACACACACACACACACACACACACACACACACACACACACACACACACACACACACACACACACACACACAGAAAGCAAAGCAAACAGTATGAGTCTGCAGTGAGCACCAAAGATTTAATAGCGTGATTAATTAAATAGTTACTTAATCAATTCTAATTATCCAGCAGGGTTGGTTCTGATGCAAGGCAGCAGGCAGTACAAGGACCAACCACATCAGCCGTTATCTGATACAATTACAATGCACACATACAACACAGCAATAAGCACCATCAAATATTTGAGAGTTGACTTAGTGAGCTGCAGCTAGGGGAAATACAAGAACTACAGGTCTGTCTGGTAAATGGACTTGTACTTATATAGCACTTTTCTAGTCTTCTGACTACTCAAGGTGCTTTCACACTACTTGTCTCATTCACCCTTTCACACAGACATTCACACAGATGGACATCTACATAGCATCTAATCTAACCATTCACAACACATCTACACACCCATGCGCAGCAGGGTTCAGTGTCTTGCCCAAGGACACTTCGACATGCAGACCGGGGGAGCTGGGGATCAAACCGCCGATCTCTCGAATGGAGGACGACCAAGTCTTCCATTGAGCCAAAGCCCCCTCTGAGTCAGTAGTGTATCGGTCGGTCGATCAATCAATCAATCAATCAATCAATCAATCAATCAATCAATCAATCAACCAATCAATCAATCAATCAATCAATCAATCAACCACACTGAATAGCCCAACAGGGAGCTGTGCTTTAATGTGAAAATACTTATTAATTCACACAAGATTTTACAAAAATAAGCTTTACCATGTGATTATTTCAAAATAACTATATATTTATTGAATTACCAGAAACATGTGACATATGATATGTGATATATATATATATATATATATATATGTATATATATCATTCAAAAGATATGAATTGACCTTTTTTTAGGATAAAAGATTTTGGCCATATCACCCAGCCCTTTACTGTCCCCATTTATCACTGATGCCTTTTTTTCCCATTTTTTTTAAATTGAATTATGCAGAATACAGAAGAAAAAGTATAATATTTGTACAGCGTGTCTTCTTTAACACTGATGCCTTTTAACCTTATTCTATTTACAGTCTATGATTCTGATTTTCCAGTGACTCTACAGTACATCATCACTGGAACGGGAAGAGAGAAACTGCAGAACCCATGTGGCTATAGCTTTGTTTCCATCAAGCAGTCAAGTTCAGTTAAGTTTGTTACACATTAGAAAGATTATTTTTTTGTTTCCACTGTCAAAAGTTCTGGATTGTACCAATAAACCTCCTTCCTGTCACATGTGTGCGTTAGCCCTCTGCTAAGGTACTGAGCACACTGCTCGGATACTAAAGGTGGAGCTACAAACAATACAGTCCATTAATTGGTGCAGATGTTCCCCTGCTTTGTTGGTGAAGAGGAAATAAGTCCAAGTAATGCAGGAGAAATGTTTAAAAACTAAAAACAACATGCTACTTGTTGTTGAGGCGGCTCTTACCATCCAGTAACAATGTTAACACAGTAGTGGTGTTTAGGTACATGTCTATAGGGTTATGTACGGTTCTAAAGACACTACACCGGAAGTGTTTGATAGAACCAAGGCTTATGGCAGCATTACAGCTGATCAGTTAAACAAAGAGAGAAACTCAATATATATATTTCACTGCACTTACAACCCATGCTCCTTCAGTAAACATATCTGGTTACGGCCTATTGGGGACACTGAGAGCCGCCAACCTCTGCCAGACAGTCCAAACCCTCAGCGGCCTGTGTGAATGTGCAGGGAATGTTATTTGTTGTCCGATTCTCCGTCACTTTGCTGTGGCAGAAGGCCTGATAGCAAGTGGATTTAACAGCATGGCTGAATGCAAATCAGCTCCCACTGACAACCACACACACAGAAAAAAACAAAAAACAAAAAAAAAACAGGACCTGTGGGCAGAGGGTCCTCTACAACACTGTAGCCCCCTTCCCTGCCCATGCATAATGCATGAGAACATGTAAATACGTTATTCCGTGCATGCATTAATGATCACGGAGAAACTCGCAGTCTAAGCACAAGGGCAATTAATAAAAGATGGCGCACAGATAAAGGCCCATACCTCCCCCGTCTCATAAACCTCGAACCCCCTCCCCCACCACTTGATCCACTGAGACACATTTCATGCCAATTCTTAACCTTGTTTTATTTCTGTGCGGCTTGGGGGTGTGTTGCAGCAGGAGTAGAGCTGAATAATGAATGGAGGCTATCAGAGCACCCGTCTACTGTAGAATAAGTCAGCTCCAAAGAAGATACAGCTACGATTCACATATAAATGCACACACAACTGCTGTGGTCCTTAGTGAATGCTCTGGGGAGGAAATGAAGGGTTAACTGGTCTCTGGGAAGCTGTGAAATGAGGGCTTCATAGCCTGGAGATGGTGCATAAAATATCCACTATTTGTCTCGCTAGACACAAACAGTGCAAATACAGACTTTTTATTGAATGTTGCTGGCTGAGTCCTCCCCAGTGCTTGTGTCTGGCTGCAGGGACAAAAAAGAAGACTGTACAGGCTGATGATATTGGTAATTGAAAATCAAAACAATCATCTTGGCATCTTGCAACATGCTATATTGTACGTTTGGAACTGAAACAAAAACTCCAGTGCGTAGGTCTTCAGTTAAAACTTAAAGAACACCATCAAAATGCAATGTCACGTGTTATTAGTTTATTAACTTTAGTTTAAATTATTTCCATCTTGACTAATTTGACTGATTTTGACACCAGGATGGTAAATGTCAGGCAACTTGAGGTAGATATCCACCATCTGACTCCACTCCCTGAAGTAACCAGGGATCCACAGCAAATATTGTTGGAAAATCACTGAACATATCCATCTTCTTAAGAACCTGTTCTTCCCGATAATGTGCATAACGCACATTATCGGGGAGAAACAATTGATAACAATTGATTGATATTGTACGGGCTTAAATTTATCATGGCTTCACCTCCATATTAAGGAATAGCAGAAAGCAGCAGGTGTGTATATATAATCCCCACAGACTTATTAAAATATCCAACTTTACAGCAGAAATAAACATGTTTACAGCCTCTAAAGCTAATTTCCCTCTTCATGACCCTTTTACGGGGGATGAATTATTATACAACTCACCTATTTTAAGTACATTAAGGCTTCACTCCCTCCCTCACTCCCTCACTCACTGACGTTAAGGCTTACAGTTGATAATTGAGAGCTGACCACTCACAAGTTTTTTTAATTTAATTGAATTGAATTGAGCAACAGATTGATGCAGTCACAAGAGACTGTAGGCTTCATTCAGGCCTTCAGCTCCGTCCAACCTCCACCTCTTTGCCCATCCTCATCCCAACTCGGCCTCATCCCAACACGTGATATACTTTTTGGTGTCACTTGTCAATGCACTGGGAAGCCTGCATGTTAAACACATGAAGCTCCCCTACAGACGGTGTTTAAACACGGGGTGGTTAACATGAATTCAAATAAAATTACGTTTAGGCGGCATTTAGACTGTTTTATGCACCAACGCACAAGGCACCCTTGAGTGTTGGGGCCAAATGCCAAGGGCTGTGACAAATCATTTCAGGAAATTGTTTACCAAGAACAGATCCAGCCAATATTATATGTTTAAGCCTAAATTACGACCCACAAAATACAGTATAAACCAAAAATTAAGCAGTTATTTTGTGACTAATAATTCTTTTTGAAGACAGTGGATTTAAGGTGAAAATGTTTAATCAAAGTGGTCTCTTGCTTTGCAAGATGATCAAAATGGTTCACCCAAGTTCAAGTGCTCATCCAAACTCTTTTTCTGTTGCTAGAAAAGAGTCTTCCTTTATGAACAAGCCACCTTTTTCTGTTTTTTCGCAAGGTAAGAATGATCCCAGGGCCGGATCCAAATCATTTTCTCCCTCCTGTAAACTCATATAATTGCTTCTGATGATTTCATCTCACCTCATCTCCTTCACTAGCCTCCACTCTGATGGCATGGATGGATGCATCTCAAGTGACAGTGAGTATAAAGTATAAAGGCCTTTGCACTAGCTGTAGCGCTATTTTCAACAGCCTCAGCTTTCGAGTATACTGAAGAGAATCAGAAAGAGGCAGATGGTTAGGGAAAGTGAAAGCTCTGCCTTGTCTATTTTTTGTTCCAGTAGGAGCTGGCCAGGCTGACAGCTTGTCAATCTAACCGACCGAGGGGACAAGATCTGGTGATGACAGCACTCTCTCTCTCTCTATGATACCTGTCTTTCTGTGTCAGTCCATCACTTGTGTGCAACCATAAGCTGACCTTTCACCGCCACCATGCTTCCCCTGTCCGTCAAGCACAAAACAGACGAGAGGAGAGAAAAGGAGAAAAAAACGTCCCCCTGCAGCTAATGTTCCCCTCCCTCTTCTATGTGCTGATTTTAAGTGACAGTAATCACTGTTTATTAGCTCACTTTGCCCTTGTCATGTCCAAGAGCAGCAGCCACATATTAGAGTGATTAGACAATTAGGGCCATTACAGTATTACACTGGCCAATGTCAAACATCACACGTTATACTGTAGAAAGAGAGAGTAGACAAAAACTCTCTCGCTTTCCCTCCACAACAGACATTTCAACAACTCTAAGCTGGCAAAAATTGGCTTAATGATTGCGGCTAGTGTGCACCACTGCTCTATTTAGAAATAGACTGCATTTTGTGTTCACATTAACAGTACGAGGGGAAAAGGCACAAAGGGGAATAGACTGTGCTTATTAGAAAGGGAAGAAGACCTGATGTAATGCGGCTTACGCAGCAACACTAATTAACAGAAGGCCCAAGCTCATTTCCTAAAAATTTACTTAACTCACACCGCTTCATTTATTGGAGCAAATGAGCGGAGAGATGTGTATCTACTTAAGCTGCAGCAGGTCAATTACTAAAGCTAAATTATTCACAGAATCTAATATTATGTCCCACAAAAATCCTATTCCAAAAATAAACTTCTACACTGAGTAAATGCTATCATAATTAGTATAATTAAAGCATATTATGTATTAATTATTACATGATAATTCCAGTAGAGCTACTTTAATTCTGTGTGCGCCTACACGTAAGAGATGAGAGATTCTCTAGTCTTGTTGAACACAACAGACATGCAAATGAACAAATTAAGCAGCGAGGGAGCCGACTGAAGACTCTCTCCGGTAACAAGTCATGGATAACTAGAGCAAATCCAACAGTAAAGTGACCACAACTCTGCTGGGGGAGAGGAGAGGAGAGGAGAGGAGAGGAGAGGAGAGGAGAGGAGAGGAGAGGAGAGGAGAGGAGAGGAGAGGAAAGGAAGCATCTGGAGACTGTGAGACATCACAGGACTCTGATGGTCAACCTCTTCTCTTGCAGGAGGGGTAGAAGGGAGGGAAATCTGTTTCCTGTCATCTTCCATCTTGTCAGTCTTTGTTCAGACATCTTGCATCTCCTCCACCAGCTGTTTGCTGCCTGTGCAGACAGATGGTTGCTTCTCTTTGATATGCACTCTCCTCTGGCCCTCTCTCCCTCACACTCTGTCCTCCCCCTCACTGGGTAAAACTTTAAGCCAACTTGGGGTATAGACTACAGTGGATTTTGCTGAATTCAGAGACAGCTAGTTGGTCACACTGAAAAACTACTGGCCATTTGCAGTACATAATGGTGAAGAATAAACAGACTTTTCTCCAGTTTCCTGATGGAAATAATGATCTAGACATTATGCATATCAATGTGGGAACAGGTTCGTGTGTATGCAAATCTATTCTGCAGAGCTGGCCAAGTGAGAAAGATTTTAAGCCAAGCCTCACTCAGAGGGAGATTGTTTCTTAGCACCACGCCAGCAACGACTGATATTGCCAGACAGTTACACAAGTTTACGTTCGGACAAAAAACAATTGTTGGGCTTTGCTCTGCAACAGTCAGCGAGCATGTGATCCATCCTTCCACAAATCTGTGACATTCCCATAGCTCACATTGCCAGGCTGCCTCTCTGAGTATTTGTGTCTGTGTGAAGCGACCCTAACGTGTATGTGAGCATGCGCATGGGACAACAGAGGGCTCTTTGAGCCAGGGTACTGGGGTCTGCCCATGTGGCTCAAGCAGCTCAACTATGGGAACCATCCCTGTGCCCGGTCAACCAGCAGACTGAAACCAGAGCTGCTCAGAAGTGGGCAGCAGACGGCAGGCAGGATCCGGCATTCCAGTGGGAATTTAACTGGGGCTAATGAGCTCTGGGAGGGCTCCTCTGAGGAGAAACTGAAGCACACATTCAATGGTGCAGCTCCACACCTTGGACACATCTCTGCTATCAAGCATAGAAGAAGTGTTAAAATATTTCTATGTGATGCGATGCATAACCCAAAATACATATGCATTAAGCTCCAAGCCATAGAATACCATTGATTGATGAACCTGACAGGAATTGTTCAACAATTTTGCAGAGAGTTAGATGAGAAGAATCAAGACCGTTATCGTATCTGACCATTAAACATACAGTAAGACTACAACCAGCTGCTAGTTAGCTTAGCTTAGCACTAAGACTGGAAACATTGGAATACAGTCAGCCTGGCTCTGTCCAAAGGGAACAAAATCAACCCACCAGCACCTTTAAAGTTTACTTATTTAAAACATTAAACCCCATATGTTTCATCTGTACAGAAACTGATCTGAATGTGTGTGTGTGTGTGTGTGTGTGTGTGTGACATTTTACTGGTGATTATGTGAAGAAGATCGAGAGCAGTAATCAATCTTACACTCTAAATATGAAACTATGCATTTAAAGTTATTGCCCTTAAGGTTTTAGTCTTGGTTGATTAGGCAACACCTGACTATATTAGTGGTAACAAGAAATGCCTTTTGTGTATGCAAATTGAATATAGAGTGAAAAATGGAGACTGGATTTTCTATTGCTGAAATGATCGTATCCTTAAAGCGATTTAAATCAGCATGCTATAATGAAAATGTTATGGAATAAAATCTTAAATGAAACTGCTGTTTTACACCGTAGGTTTACATAAATAAAACCTGTAAGAGTGAAACCTGTGATAAAAGCAACTCTAGAAATCAAACTTGGCAGAAATATATATATATATATATATATGTTTGTGTGTGTGTGTATGTAAATGTGTGTAGAGGCCACAGCTTTGAATGACCTCAGCACATTTGCGCCCACAGGACATCACTAGTTTCTCACACTGCTCTGGTTTGATCTTGCTACGGTCTTCTTCAGTCTCTTCCACCGTTCACTAACCGGAGTGGGTTTCTTAGACATAACTTTGTCGCAGAGGATTTTCCAGAGATTATCTATGGGGTTTAGATCTGGACTCTGGCCATGTCATTGTTTCAATATTCTTAGCTTAAAGGAACTGCGTAACCTGTTTCATAGAGTGAGAGGGGGCATTGTCTTACATGGAAATTGCAGCTGATTGGGAGACAGTTGCAGTGAAGGTGTTGCATGTTGCTGAAGGAGGTTCACAGAAACATTTGCATTCACCTGCTATGTAGCTGTACAAGAGGCCCGACTCCTGCTGCAGAAAACATCCCCCAAACCATGGCATGACATTGATAAAGTTCAGTTGGGTCTGATGAGAAACATTATGTTGTACTGAACCGAAAACTGTCTAAAGAAGTCAGTTAAATTTGGAGGAGGAAGTGTCAGAGTCCAGATCTAAACCCCATAGAGAATCTCTGACAAATACTCGCTGACAAAGTAATGGCCAAGAAACCCACTAGAGTTATCGAAATGTGGAAGAGACTGAAAAAGAATGGACCAAGATCAAACCAGAGCAGTGTGAGAAACAAAACAAGGGCCTCTGAACTTCCTGTTTATTTTTTAATCCTAGAGAAGGAAACTATTCTATTCTGACACAATTAACACTGTTCTTTAGTTTTTCTCACTGCTATTTCACAAAATAAAGGTTTCTGTTGAAGTGCCTTGGTTATTTAAAAACATGCTAGTACAACAGTGGTATAGCCACAGCAGATATTTTATTAAATTCTGAACAATAAAAAATAACGATATTTCAGAATAAATCAACTATTAATACTTTGTTCTCTAATTTTGATCTCCAGTCGATATATATATATACACTGTATATATGGTGAATATTGTTACGGTTATGGAACACAGATCCTTTTTTCTTTCCTTCAGGCTATGTATGAGAGACGGAGATAAAAGACGACAAGCCAAAGCATACAGCCTGTGTGGGTGAAAGTTGGGTTTCCAGTTGGCTAGGCATCCAGTCATTCGCTCCATCCATCTGTCAGGCCTGTCCCTAGTGGCTACACTGAGGGCTTGCTCTCTCCCACTCTCTCTCTGGCCCCCATTGTTCAGTGATCCAGACACTGGTCAGCCGCTCCCTCTCTCCATTCGGTCTTCCACTGAGGAGGCTGGAGACCAGAAACGCAGAGGCAGGCACTGCCTTGTGACAGCCCACTCACTGTGTTTACATTCAGCAAATTAACACAAACATGGCAGGGGGATAGGAGATCCTGCCTGGGGCCTGAACCCAGCAGCAACTGCCACTTACGTCACACAAACACATACACACAGAGAAAAAAAGAAACTGCTCTTGTGACAGAATTCATTGGCACTATCGAGGCTCTGTCTATTATACAGGAAAGCTACGATCTTTCTCTTATGATGCCAAGTTAAATAAACGACATAACAACTGAAGAGTTTTTTTTTTTTTAAGTCTAAGGATCTCTCTTCATGATCCACTAAGGAAATCTCTGGGCTCAGAGATACTTGGAATATAAGAAATTATAGCCCTGCCTCCTCAACTGCCAAATATTTCAGTTATACTGTATACTCGTCCACTTTGAAGCTTAGCATAAGAAGGCACGCAAGACAGCCCGTAAAACCACTTAGCTCTTCATGAACAAACAGATCTTACAGAGTGAAAATCTGACTAGTCAAGCTACTTTACTCCCTCTAAGCTTCTGTTGTCTCCTCTGTGGCGGAGGCTTTTGTCTGACAGATGTTTACAGGGGATGGGCGATGTTTCCTCACTGCGTGCTGCCTGGGAAAACATCTGGAGTTTGCAGGGATTTACTAGTAATCCCTTCGGCAAGCTGTGGAGCGCTCTCCTAGAATTTCAATGTGTCTGTAAAGTAAGCAAGCCTTTCTAAAAGGAAAAAAATACTGACAGGGCCCGCTTTGCAAAAAGCATAGCTGGGGTTAACAGTTCCGTAAGCTTCTTACCGCTGAAGCTTTTAAGTATAAATAAATTAAATTGGCTTGGCTACAATTCCTCCAATAAACTCTAATTAAAGTCCTCGAAGCATGGATGGATGGGCAAAGGGATAAAACTTTCATGCAGATCAAAAGGAAAAGGACGAAAAGGAAACAGCTTTTGCAAAGTGCAATGGTTACACAAGAGGAGCATTCTGAAGCAGCGAACACAATTACATGGAAGCTACGAATCTAGAAGCAAACCGCTCCACAATAGCCTCCCAACAGACTTCTAATATAAGATTATTTTCTTCAAGAATTCCCCTAAGCAGAATGGTCCACAGGAATGTATAGCATTAATTTCAACCTTCTCCCTGAGTTTATGTTTGAAATAGGCGATACCACCCAAGAGAGGTCTCTCTTAATGATAACCCACACCCCACTCTCTAGTTTTCACATTCATTACAGTTATTACAGTCCCCCTACTTTTCAACAAACTAAGCCTGGCACACAGGCTTAGTAAATAGAGTCAGAGACAATCAACATTCTACAATTGTGGGAACATATGTATAAACCCCCATGAATCTTCTAAACACATCAATGGTATGGTATAAATATACCATTAAGGCTTTTTTATCAGTATACCGCACACATACTCAAGACATTATACAGCGGAAGTCAGTCAATCGCTACCAAATGTAAGCTTGGTGACAAAACTTTCTTAAAACGTACTCAAGCTTGACATGTGAATTTTTTATCTATTCATCTTATTTGTCAAGGACAGTGCATATTGATGAGCATTGCTGTAAATATGCCCCAATGAGCCATGAGGCCAGTTTTTTTTTATATCCCTAACAGGTGCAACGTGGCATCCTTGTATAAAGATGCAAGTTTAAAACAACAATTGCGGTATAAAACATACAATAAAAGTAGGACGAAGACTCAAGCAACCTGGATCACAGGACAATTACATTAACAACAATATAAATAGAGCTGAACAAAGTGCAACAGAGCAAAGACCGACAAAAGCAGCATACATAAGCAGGCGAACTTATGACATGTATGATGCAGCAACTTTACAAACAACAGCAATCACAACAGCAATCACAAGCTGACTAATCTAAGGACCAATGACAACAATGACACTGATCTATGTGGAGGAGCAGGGTCATTTGGCATCATGAACATTGTCTGTAATACCATCAAAAGTATTTGACTAATAACATATTATATATATATAACATATTTGATATATAACATATTTGATTATCATGCAGACACTGTCTAGAGAAAGACCTGTAGGTGGTGAGTTCTCTGATATGAAGCAGTACAGTGTTCCACTCATGCTTAATCAAGAAGGCAGGTTGACTAAAAGAAGACTTTCTTAGTGGAATTATGCAGTCTCCCTTTGTGACTCCTCTTGTTATCTGATTTGAATGTTTCCCTTTTCCTAACAAAGCAACTGAGGAGCCAAGCCATCCACAATTCTATAGATGAGACAAACACTGTATCACAATTAGATAATTAAAGAAATAGAGAGTATTAATCCTTGATTTATTCGGAAATACTGTTATTCTATATCGTTCAGAATTTGATAGAATATCAGTTGTGGCTATACCACTGCTGTACTAGCTAAGATTTCAACAATGTTTTCTTCTCTAGGATTCAAAAATGAACAGGAAGTGTAGAGGCCACAGCTTTGAATGACTTCAGCACATCTGCACCCACAGGCCATCACTAGTTTCTCACACTGCTCTGCTTTGACCTTGGTCCATTCTGACTCAGTCTCTTCCACAGTTCCCTAACTGTAGTGGGTTTCTTAGACATGACTGTATTAATTGCCAATAGGCCATGTGATTTCCGTAAAACTGGGTATCCTCTTTCATGTAAATCAGAACCATGCCCCCTTTAGTATCAGACCTGTGTCTTCTACACAGCCTGTAACATGATATAATTAACACAGCAGATGGAAAATATTTGTGAAGCCATACTTCCATCAAACATAAAAAGTCAAGGTTGGAGTCTCTGAGAAGGTGATGCTCAATTTTTGCTTTGATACTGCATATATTAAATGTCCACCTAGCAGACCTTTGAGTTTGGCTTGAGGACACCAAATTATTTGAGGTCAATTCATAGTTGAGTTAGTACATTTTCGTTTTTTCTTGATTGCTGAGTATATCTTCTCCGCTGTGGTGGATCTTCTGATTGATTTAGATCTTCTATTCCGGTGATGAGGATTTATTCAACACTCATCAGCCGTCTGAATGTTTGTCGATGTACTTGTTGTACTTTTACTGCCATTCAGTGTGTCTGAACTCTTGCCAACAATTGGTGGGAACCCCACCAGGGCGCTCGCTTCATGCGCTTCAAATTGCACGTCATCCAGGGACAGCTCTCCTCGTCCACAGCTGGAATTTACATGCAAGCTCATGCCAGTCCTCCTGGGGAATAACCCTCTGACCAAGGCCGACTGGTGTAGATGGCCGCAGGCAGCTGTCTGGCATGGACTGGCCTCAGGCACCTCCACAGCATTCGGACAGCAAATGCGACCAGTAAGGTTAGTAAAAGTATTCTTAAGACACGGAGTAGTATCTCTGCCAGGCATGCTTACCTGTACAACTGGGTTGTTTCTTACGATTGATGCTCTTGCCAGCGTCTTTGGTTCCAAGGTCTGAGTTTACAGAGTCTGGGCCAGATCAAGTCTCCGGACAGTAGTAGGGAGACAGCAATGATAAAAGCGCTGTCAGTTATTTTCCTAGTTTTTGTGTTTGTTTGTTTTCAGTTTCAGCATGAGAGAAGTAACATGATGATGTGTTTTCCATATCTGAAATGGTAAATGGTAAATGGACTTGTACTTCTATAGCGCCTTTCTAGTCTTCTGACTAGGGATGTCCGATAATATCGGCCCACCGATATTATCGGCCGATATTGAGTTAAAAATGTAATATCGGGAATTATCGGTATCGGGTTTTTACAACCGATGTTAGTTCTGTAGGCTTCAGCATTTCCGAGTGTACCTGAATGCAACACGGGCCGTAGGCTTCAGCATTTCCGAGTGTACCTGAATGCAACACGGGCCGTTTACAGGCGCGTGCTTGATGACGTATAACAACAACACGCTTCACTCGTAGGTTGCTAACCGTGGCTAACAAGCTTCAGCTCTCCCGGTGCATGAGATGTCCGTGGTTTGGAAGTATTTCCAAGTGTCACCTATTAACAGTAAATGTGCGCTTTGCAATGACTGCAAGGCGTTGGTTATGAGAGGAGGAAGCAAGGCGTCTTCCTTTAATACATCACATTTGATCATCCACCGCAAGAAGATTCATGCGGAGTTAAACGCTACATCTGTGCAGCAAAGTGATGAAAAGAAGCAACAGCCGACACCGAGAAACAGACTTTTTCTATCGTTCAGGATGCCGGATTCACCAAACTTGTGTAGTTTCTCGAGCCCCGTTATGTCTGTTTAACGCCCAGTCACAAGTATTTCTCAGACCAGTGTTTACCCGAACTGTACAGCGTTGTTTACCGTCACGTCGAGAAGCTAATTTCTGGTGCTGTATCCATTAGATCCAATACAGGTTAGCATGTTGAGCTTGACTGCTGATTTATTGATTGTATTATTTGTCAAGTTACGGCCGGTTACTCAGTCTGGAAAAAGAAAACTAAGTTTGATTACTACTCTGGACTGAAGATATGCATCTTCCTTGTTGTGATGTTGTCTGTAGTGTGTTTGAGGCCAAATATTCTCTCTAAAAACACAAACAATTAAATGAATGGCACTTTTTTCAATAACTTATTTTGTACAGACTGTGTTTACATTTGAAAAGCCGTGTTGCATTTATGTATGCATCCAGTGGGGCATCACAATAAAATTAGGCATAATGTGTTAATTCCATAATAGGTGATATGTGATGAATTTTGGTGTAAAAAGGCTGCATATATCGGTATCAGGTGATATCGGTATCGGGTGATATCGGTATCGGAAATTAAGGGTTGGACAATATCGGATATCGGATATCGGCAGAAAAGCCAATATCGAGCATCCCTACTTCTGACCACTCAAGGCGCTTTCACACTACTTGCCACATTCACCCATTCACACAGACTTTCACACTGATGGCAGTGGACATCTACAGACCATCTAATCTAATGTAACCATTCACACCACATTCACACACCCATGCGCAGCACAGGGAGCAATTCGGGGTTCAGTGTCTTGCCCAAGGACACTTCGACATGTGGACCGGGGGAGCTGGGGATCGAACTGCCAATCTCTCGAATGGAGGACGACCCACTCCACAGCCGCCCAATGTTTTTTTTTATTATTTTTTTTTGAATCAGGTGAGCAGGTTGATTGGAAAATGCTTGCCATGCCGGTTTCATTTAAATGATGTGTGTTGGATGTAAAGAAAAAGTTTAAAAGTAATGTGTATGTTAGTAGTGCTGCAACTGCACTTGCGCCACCTGCTGCCTTCATCGTGTTATGAGAGATAGATTTGTTCTCTCATAAGGTTTGACTACAAGGCTTATCTACTTATCTGTAAGTACCTGTTAGTGATCACTGGTGAAAAGTGATTAAGTACATTTAGTCACGTAATATACTTAGGAACAATTTTGAGATTTAGAGACTAAAATATTTCCATTTTCTGCTAGTTTCTACTCATCGGACTTATCAGATGGTTTGGGTCTGAGAAGGCATCATTGCAAACTGATTGGGAAAGGGCAGGTGCATTTATAACATACCTGGCAGGTGATTGGTTGGACCATCTGCCTATCAAACACGTTGAAGCCAATTAGGAAAATCCTTCAGTTCAGTTCTTTCATTTAAGAAAAACTCTCCAGTTCTGATAAACTTCCATTAAGCCGTTTAAGCAGCCTAGCTCTGTTGCCATTGAGAGGACACTGGTCAAGTCCCTGGAAAAGACGCCTAGTTGGTTACAGATCATTTTCTTGAAAAGGAACGAAGGGTAGAATTTACATATAAATGAAGAAACACATTTATGATGTAACCTGGAAAAATGAGCTTCCCCTCCTTGAAAGGCCAGCAGCCACCACTCTCATGTACAACTATGATACTTCACTTGTAGACTCTTAGAAGTGTGTAAATAAATTCTACTTCCACTTCAGTGCAGATCACCCAGTAATTCAAGCCATTTACTCTGGTTAAATGACACGGAAGGGCTTGTTTACTAGTGGTGTCATTGGAAAACGCTTCGGCTTTTGCCACCCGGAAGAACGAATATTGTTGTTGTGACGTCATAGTGATTGTCGTATACAGGTACTTCAGGAAAGGATCCAGGTAGTGAACTTATATACAACAATGAAAAAATAAACCCACATCTTCTATTTGTACAATGATAATGTTTTCCTCACTTCACGCTCAAACACACCAAAATGTACATGTATCTCTCCAAGAACAGCCAATCACAGAGCACGCTGCGTGTGTTAAATTGAATTAGTCCAGTGTGTTTCAGGTTGCTGTTTGCCCTCTGTGGGTCTGCGGCCTCAGAGTTGACCCACTGGGGGGTCCTGGCACTGGCTTATAGAACAAAGCGCTGTGAGCAGACACACAGAGCAGGACTTCAGTGTTGTGTTCTCTTTCCACTGACAGGAATGTAACCCACCTCCGGCCTCCCTCCAGTCTCTACCTCCCTCTCATAGCCTCTCACTTCAGGACATGAGCCCACACACAGCGGTGGCAATTACCCTTTCCCCAGACTTGGATGACCCTGGGTTCTTGACCCAGAAGCCCCCATGCTTCGTGCCCTTCTCACCCTTTCTCTTTAGAGTGTGTGGGAGGGGGGGACAGACAACCACTCAGTCAAAAATGGCAGCACTTGTTTAAGGTCACTTCCTATTCGCATGCTGCAGAAGGGGTGCCTGTCAATCATGCGTAATCACATGGAGGCTGGCTGCTCCTGAGGCGAGACAAGCTGGGAGCAGGAAAAGCCGACGGCTGCATATGCCCTTCTTCCTTCCGACACAAACTCATCTTTCCCCCCAGAATCCCATAAGCACTTCATGTAGCACACACATCTTGTTCTTGTGTACACTTTCTTCTAACTGGGAACACAGACATGGAGGAAAATAGAAATAGAAAAGTATCAGAAAGCTAGGCAACCAAGGAGTGAGGATCAGTGTAGCCAGACATACAGCACCAGCTGATGAATTTTTCCGATTTTCTAGTAAAAATACTGTCTGGAGCTTCTGCAATCGATTCAGTGCAAATTAGAGATATTTCTGATTCAATGATGCTTGTAAGAAATCAGTTCAACCGTTATATCTTATTTCTTCGCTCCTTTACTTACCAAGATTACTGAAATAAAAATCAACCAGCCATATTGTCTCGGTCTTTCTTTTTCAATTGACTCCATTATCCTCCTGTGTTTTTGGCAGTACAGTAAATGCTGAGTGAAAATGTTCTCACTTAACTTTGACCGAATGTAATGGGATAAGCAGTGAGTGGAAGAGAAAGGAGCATAGCTCCTTCTTCCTCTTTTACAACAGACACTGCCAGCGAACCCCCGGGCTGTTGTCATGGTTGCTTTAACTTGCCGTCACTGTGTCTTTGCGTAGTATTACAGCAACATTTGTTTTTGAGCTGACGCCTTGTGTAATGCTTGTATGCAATGGTTCCAGTTATAATAATATATATATATAATAATGTCACTTAGTGGGTTTTGTAGTAATCTATAACACATACAAAAGCATACAAAGCCACAGTATAATTGTGTTCATAGTGAAATAGTTTACTTTTTGGACACATGGTGATGAAGTATTATTTGATAGACCGTAAAATAGACCTGGTTCTTAAAGATAAAAAGAGTAGCCATCTCCTCACTTTCCCACCTCAAGACTGCTCAAGAACAAAATGGCAGACCAGATGGAAACAGAGCACTTGAGGCACCAACAGATGCTCCCATGAGGCCACTTGGCACACTCTCACTTATCCTCAATAATAAACTTGATGATGGCACGTGTATGCTGCTTCTATATTTTTATAGGACCAAATGTTCAAACTAAACTCAGAAGTTAAGCACAAAAAAACAGTATAAAGACCTCTGCTTTACCATGTCTTATGTAATGAGAGAGCTTTATTGATCCTGTAGGGCAGACACCTGATGCTAAGTGGAGAACTTGATCAGCATAAGGGGTCACCATCGAAACCATTGTCATGGCACAAAGAGACAAGACATAAATTGGAGCTTATTGGCCAGCCAGCTGACTGAGTCGATGGTCACCGGTGGCTGACGTCTGGCTGATTGACTGCCTTAGTGGCCGATTGACTTTCTAACTGACTTAAGGTAATTGTAACACAAGCTCTTTTTATTAGCATATAGCAGCCAACATTTGGGGATAGTGCTAGCTACTGACCCAAAGCTTGGCTTTCACAGTGTAATACCATCCATATACAGAGGAGTCACACCATGGACTGTATAATAAAGATGGCCGTAGAAAATGTCTCTACTACCTCAGTAAACACTCATGGTTCATGGTCTCAATCACTAGTTTTTAAGTATTTTTCAATACAGCACCATGTTCATTTAGTAAATTATGGTTTAATTGAGATAAAAATAGATCCTAAAGTAGGGGATGCTTTAGGGCGTTGCTACCTTGTGAATGACAGGTCGCTGTGCTAGTGGCAGGATTTAAGTTTAGTGATTTATATGTAGTTACACAGCATTGTGTACATTAAAATAGCCATGAACATGTTTCTGGGTGTTGCTAACGAAGCTAACGTTAGCTAGCTAGCGCTAGCAGTAACTTAAGGGACGCTGACAATTTTCAACGGTTTCTTTGTCTCTGCAGCGAATGACACCAGTGAACCGAGCTCCCAGCTTCCCTCCCCCTCATCCGTCAGCAAAAGACAAGAGGGTGACTTTTGTGAACCGGTTGAAAAAAACGCAAAAAAACATTTCCCCTCATTGGCATTGAACTTGCCATAGTGTCATTCAAATGACAGCGGAGCGCAGCCTGATGCTGCTTAGTGCTCCCCATCATCTCCACCCACACCGCCAAAATGCAATCTCCAGGCTTCAAAATGGAAGTCCACAAACCAACAGGTGACATCAGAGTCCCACGTCTCTATTATACAGTCTGAGGAGTTGTGTCCCATCAGATTCAATCCCATCACACAAGCTATTAAAGCATTAAAACTTAAAAACTGCATGACATCACAAAGCAAGCTCCTGCCTTCATCATACATTAAAGTTTCTACGGCAGGGTTTCTGCACAAACTATTTCACTTGTATTGAAGCTTCTATGACACTTACATTTGTTTATATGTCAATGAAAGACTCTACGTTTAATATGCCACTTAGACATAAAGCAAAAATACATTTTTATTAAATGCTGTACTCACCACCAGACCTTTACTATTATGCATACTACAGGTAGGGCAATTATTATATATATGTATGAAAAATAAATGGGGATGTTCTTGAGACAACAAAATCTCACCCACACTTTAGCAACTACAGTACTGAATTAAGAAATATGCACATCTATTTAAAAACACTATAAATGTTTTTTGGATGGCTTGAACTACATGGTCAAGGATGAGCTCTCAATATAGCAAACAGTGTCAGAATAAGAAAAGATGTATCAATGTATAAAATAGGCAATCCATCCGATCGATGAAATACTTTACC
This sequence comes from Echiichthys vipera, assembly GCF_963691815.1. NCBI lineage: Eukaryota > Metazoa > Chordata > Actinopteri > Perciformes > Trachinidae > Echiichthys > Echiichthys vipera. Next base: position 23,314,473 of record NC_139839.1, on the reverse strand, counting down.
ACAGGACTGCCCTAGGAATTTGAAACAGCACTGAGATAAGATAAAGGATGTCTGGATGTCTATGCACAGCTCAATAATTCAACATTTTCATGGACAATCAATATTGTGTTTAGGTATGTGCTAGGACACTGAGTAGAAGAATCAGTCCAGAGGTGAAATAATAAGCATATGTACTTACCTTCTCGTTGTATTTGAACTTGACGTAAAACCAACTGGACTTGATCATCCTTCTCTCCTCTGTGCCTGACTGATTCAGCGTGCCGAGGAAAGTCTACGTCTCCTTCAAAGACTGATCTTGAATGTGCAGTGTAGTGACACTGAAATGTTCCTGCTACTTTATCCTGCTGCTCTTTGTGCTAGTTCTTTCTCGCTCCGTCTCTGACTTCAAGACTCTATGCCTACTACGGTTTCTTTCACTCCCTCGTCTTTGTGGTGTAGTGTGGTGTGTGCCGTGTGTGTGTGTGTGTGTGTGTGTGTGTGTGTGTGTGTGTGTGTGTGTGTGTGTGTGTGTGTGTTTGTGTGTGCTTGGAAAGCTGACAGAAGTGCTCCTCAGATGGGCTTCAGCTGTGTTCACCAGTGGTGGATGATGCCGGCAAAGAAGAATGGGACAAAATCTTAAGACTGAAGCACTAGCTTCCCTCTATCCTTCTTTTAACTTGCTATTTCACTACCTTTCCCACATGCTCCATTTCTCTCTCTCTCTCTCTCTCTCTCTCTCTCTCTCTCTCTCTCTCTCTCTCTCTCTCTCTCTCTCTCTCTCTCTCTCTCTCTCTCTCTCTCTCTCTCTCTCTCTCTCCCTCCCTCCCTCCCTCCCTCTCCCTCTCTCTCTCTCTCTCACACTTTTTAAATGTTCCCTTTTTCCAGCCCTTTGCTCACTCAATGTCTCCCCCCAGTGCTTCGTATTGCTCTCTTTTATGCACCGTTAAGCTCTTTCAGTATGACCTCATTTAACCCCCTTCTGTATCTATTTCAATCTTGCGTTTCTCTACCCTCTATAAAGTAACACTGTCTGCTTTATTATTTCTACAGACAGTAGCCCCTGATGTTGGTCTGACCCCGAAGGCGCAGCGTTCCCATGAGCCAAATACACTCTGACGGTTGAACAAATGTGCCTTGAAAATGCTCTGTCAAATGCAGTTACGTGTAGATCAGACTGGGTACAGCTCAACTCTGCATGAAAGCTTCAAATATTTACAAGTATTGTAAAAAGTATTATTGTTAGTTTGCTATCTGCCATGTCTCTTTCATAAAATGCCAACCACTGGCTCGCTTGCCTGCCGTTCAGCTTTTAAAGATCTGGTGCCAAATTTGAACCAATCTGGGGTGTTGTTGGTGTCCTTACAAAATAATTAATTATAAATAATGAATACATTTACGTACAACATTTTCATATAATCACCATATAAAGTTGACACCGTGAACATGTAAACATGTCCATTTTATGAACGTAAGTCTGACATTCACTCTCAGAATGTGGGCAGATGGTTTGACAAAAATATGTTTGATTTATTATATCACTATGTAAACAAAGCCAACAGTAAGGATTCAGGGTTACAGACAGGGGCAGCATACTTGCAATATGAAATTAACCTTTTAAAAAGCCAGTCATCTACAGTGAAGGCTTAAGGACTCAAAAGGCCAGAGCAGAGACTGGGCCACCCAGCTTATGTTTACATTCTGCCACTCCCTTCGGTGCACAGGGCCCAGATCCCATACACACAACACTACTGTGTATATAATCATGTCACCTTTGACTATTGCTTGAGATGTCTGCCAGCTAGAATGGGCTCCTGTATCCCACAGGATTTAGCCAAATTTGGCAGCTCCCAAGTTACACTGAGGCAATCCCTCTATCACAGGGCAGCAGTGGGTTATAAACAAAAGCAATCAGACTTAGTAGCGCAAATAGCTGTGTTAGCATCTATGGAAATACAGCCTCCCTTGGCCAGACCTTTGGGCCCAACACTTTGTGCCAGTGCAGGAAAAAAGTCTGGCAGAATCCATTATCATGGTGGGACAACAGAGAAAATGTATCTTTGACTGCATCTCTTACAAGTCATGCCGCGTTAAAAGTGGGTTTTAATCAACATATTGTTTTGCTATCTGTAAAAATTTGGCCTGGAATTAATGGTTTGGGTGGCAATTATGTACATTAAAGACAGGTGTTTTGACCCATGATGTAAGAATTACTTTATTAATGTTAAAAGGATTTCTTAAGCAAACTGATTTGTCCATGTTTATGTTTTTATTTCCTTATGCAGATTAATGCTGTTAATTGTATAATAAGTCAACTAATATGTTGTGATGTATTAAAAGGGCAAATCATTTGAAACAACAAATGGAGATGAAAAGGGCGAAGCAAGTAGGACAGGAAGAACATTACAAAACTGAAAAAAGTTTTATAAAAACAACAGTTAAAGTCATGAAAGCTTAATATTCTAACAATATACATGTATGACTAGAAAAGAGCACTCAGCAGAGTGCAGATCTCCACCAGGTGCGGTCCCATAGGTTTCACAGGAGGCATGAACACCAGTCTCCTAGGTGATAGTCATGTGTTTATGGACTTGTAAAAGTGCCACCCCATGACACTTCACACTCGTATTATCAACCTTGAGCTCTATATAAAAAACTCCTTACTCCTTGCACATCTTGGCTTCTAGCAGCTCTTAAGTCAAGACGGTGATAAATGGTAAATGATTAACTTTCGTGAATCATAACATATCGTTATGGTATGGAACCAATCTGAAGATGCTCTGGTTTCAAATGAGACCGATTTTTTGTATGTATGTCAGTTTTGGAGCCACAACAAATGTCAATATGTGGTCTGCATAAGGTTGGTTTTTAGCCAAGCCAAGTGGCAGGAATGCCTTTTGCTACTGAAGCAGTCTTTAGCCCTATTTGGGATTAGTTTAATGTGGGGATGTGGGGTAAAATAGTCTTACCTCAGGACTGTAATATAAATGGCCAAATCGCACAGGATTAAGAAATCTCTGTATTCTACCAGGAGAGGTAGGGGTTACTCAATTTACGCCTTACGTCACCTCCCTGTTGCCTTGCGCTTAAATCAGAATCGATTATCTTAAAAAAGTGATGTGCTTCTTCAAGTGGCTCCATGCTCAAAAAAATTGGAAACTAAGTATTGATGGGATAAGACAGTATATCAACATCTGTTTTACAGAGGGTCATATTCAGACAGGACTGGTTTTACCTGAAGTATTATTTCTGGACCGTTTTACAGAAGGTGAAAATTGCTGTAATTTTTTCCTGATATTCTCTGGAAAAATTACTGACATGGCACATTCAGACAGGACCAAAACATCTGGTAAAAATGACTTAACTGTACCCCACATCCCCACATTAAACTAATCCCATCCAAATAGGGCTTTGCAGCCCTTACTGGCCAGTTAAGAGGAGCGAGGAGTCAGTAGTCAGCAGGCAATTGATGAGTCAGCAGTCAGATTTTTCAAAAGTTGAGAAGCAGTCCTAAGTTTTCACAAAAGATATGAGGCTGATGGGTCCAGTTTCATGCTTAGCTGCTGACAGAAACACAAAAGCATGCACACACAGGAGGAGATTACAAGCCTAGAATTAGTGCCATCAAATGATTGTGTGCAAAATTATATTTCAATAAGGTGATAACAGATTTTTGGGAATATTCACAGAGACTGTTCTAAAGTAAAGGACAGAGTAGCCTTATTATCTGATCAGATGGCAATTATGACCCAACAATTTCTTTACCCGGGAGTCTTTAGCCCTTTTCTTTACCTCTTAGCATCCTTTCCCTTTGGATTCTCTTTTGAGAGGCAATGAAGGCTTGTCAGGAGAGCTTATCTTCAGTGGTTGGTCTAATCTAAAGAAAAAAAACAGCAGGTTTCTGTGACTTGGGTTGCTAGGGGCTGGGTTTTGGTGTGTGGGCTGCTCTATATTGTTTGCTCCACTCCTGTTTTCTTCTTCTCACTCTTCTATCTCTCTTCACTTGTCTTCTCACTTTCCACTCCCCTCATGTCACCCACGGGGAGTCTGTAGTGTTGTAACACTAAGTGACAGCCTGCCTGCTTGCTCACTTCCCACACACATGCCTATGCTTGGCCATGTCCCTCATGGCCATTGCTGTGCCCAGATAACAGGGCTGCAAGAGCTCGGAGGGCCAAAATCCAAAAAGCTGAAAAAGAAGCTCAGGGTATCATTCCACTGCCTGGTGTGTATTTAGACAACACAGAGACTTGATGAAGGCTGACAGGATGAAGTCATTGCTCTCGTGATAGTGTGTTAAGGACTATAATGCACACTTGCCGGATAACAGGGTTATGTTGAGATCTCTGGTTAAACAATTAAACATAGCATGCAAAGAGATAGTATCAAAACAATTCATTTCAGGGGCAGCAGGAGCATTGTTTCCACATGACTTTATCAGCCAGCAGGAGGGGCCAAGAAGGAACAAATGAGTTTTAATGCTCTACTTTTTGGACAACCAACTAATACAATGATTTGTCTCAAATGTGTGTGTGGTTTGATGATATCTTTCCTTCTGATTCCTCCCTTGCTGAATCCCTCTTCCCCACAGGGCCAAACAGAGCAGCAGCTTTAGAAGCCTACAGAGGGCCTGGACCTGCCTGGCTGCACACACGCTTTACTGCTGGAGGCACTGCTTCGCCTGGGTTAAGACACAACTGTGTTTCTGTGTGTATTGTCCATGCCGGTGTCTACATGCTTGACATTGGTGGATGAGTAAATGCTTATCCAAGTGTGCCCTTGTATTGACCACATGCAGGCATGTGAAAGAAAATGTCTGTTTGTTGTTCTGGGTTCTTGAGAGTGGCAGTCCCCCCCTTCTCTTTCAGCTACAGCAGCCCAGATGTTCAACCCCCCCAACAGAGCTACAAGACCAACTGCTGGCCCTTCTGCAAAGAACCTTCTCTCCACTTCCTTAAATGCTCTTAGAGGTTTCTTTAATCTTTAAGCTCTCAGGGGCTAACATAGTTATGCACTGTTAAATGCAACACTTCAAAATGTAAGGTAACAGAATAGACAAAAGGAAAGGCTAGGGGAGAGAAGGGAGAGCAATATTTCTTAGTTTGTCAGACCCCAATTAGCCTGTGCCTAGAGTAAGAATGGTAAGTGAGGGAGGGAATGAGTTATAATAACTGATTTTGTCTGCTCTTTACTGCACGCACCGAGAGGCAGTGGCCCGACATGGCACGACACAGTGCATGTTTCCTCTCTTCCTGTCCGCGGGCTGTATTGGCCAGAAACACAAAAGGCCATTTCCTGCTCTCCCCACACACAGATATTAGAGGTGAAGCTGACTCTTACTGATGGCCAGATAATACAGGCCCAAGCCTCATCTAGGCCATAGCCAGGAAATAACATTAGCCCCCCCACACACACACACCTCCTCCTGCTAATATTGGGGATTACGGCTCCAGGTTGCTTCAGAGTAACTGACTTTTTCTGTAATGCGATAATGGCTACTTGTGTTAAGGTCCATGAGGTGCAGTTTAGGGAGGGCTTAATGCTGACTGGTGGAAGACACAAAATGTACATTAAATGTTAGAAATTTGTGTGTGTGTGTGTATGTGTGTGTGTGTGTGTGTGTGTGTGTGTGTGTGTGTGTGTGTGTGTGTGTGTGTGTGTGTGTGTGTGTGTGTGTGTGTCGTTTAAGAAGTTGCAGATGTAATTAATCGATGAGTTAGTTTAGATTTGTTGGTCTATGAAATATCAGAAAATGGAGGAAAATGTCCACTACTGTTTCCCAAAGCCCAAGATTATGTGCTCAAATGTCTTGTTTTGTCCACAACTAAATAGATTTAGTTGACGCCCATGGAGAAGTAAAGAAACCAGAAAATATTGGAATTTAAGAAGCTGGATTCAGAGATTTGAACATTTTTCTTAAGAAATGACACTGATTAATTGATTATCAAAATAGTTGCCAATTAATCTAATAGTTGCCTATTAATCAATCAATTAATTAATCTTCCTACACACTCATTGTCCTGCACCAGGAGGAGCCCAGGGCAAGTTCTGACAATCTCGGTTGGCTATGACATGGAGGTCTGTGTGAATCTCCATTGATATGCCTCCACCAACCATCACTGAGTGCCCTGAAAAGATTATATCAGTATGATTTTACACCATTTCTGAGATGTTTTCAAAACACTGTGGAATGTGGAATATAAAATAGTATCATATTTTTATTATATTATTATCATATTAATAATAAGAATAATACTAGTAATATTACTAATTCCATGGTAAAACAAATTGACATATGTTGGTATGTGAACATATTACCAGCATAACAGCATTAATGCATGGTTTTCTGTTTGACATATAAGGACATCTCAACTGTTCAGTTGAGGCTTATATTTAAAAAAAAAAAACAGTGGGGTTTGTTAAAACATAAAAGATGATTGTCATTATTGCGTTGATGAAGTTAAAAATGCAAATTATTTATTAAACATTGCTTTTGAGGGGTTAGTTCAGCGTGTTATCATGCTAACATTTGAACACAGAGCAGAGCTGAGCCATTAGCTTTGCAGGTATTTAGTCATAAATCAGTTCTCGATGAACAGAATTTTTGACCTGAAGATGGCCCTAGAGGAGTCTAAGAATTAAAGTTTTTACAAATCTCCCTGTAGGGAACTTGAATATTTCATGAAAATCATTCCAGCAGATAATTCTCTGTTCGCCCCAACAGTCAACCATGCTGTAGCACTGGAGGTAAAGTCATACAAGGGAGTATCACCAAAGTCTGTAGGATCCCTCCTTTGGGGACCAACCATGTCTGTTCAACATTTCATGAAACTGATCCAATAGTTGTGGAGATATTTCAGGCTGGACAAGTGGTGGAACGACCAACAGACAACAGAGCAATGCCACTAGCATGGGTTAAAACTGCCTGCTATTCTGCAAAAAAGGCAGCAGCAACAGCCTCATAAAAAGGTGATATACAGAAAAGAATCACAGAGTGGATGAAGGAATCCTTTATTTGTATGATTTAAAACTGATAATGAAAAGTGCCCTACAGCCAACCAAAGGACCATTAAGGTCACAGGAGGACACTGCTGGTGCACTGTCATACTGTAAAGCATGTCGCTCAACGGTTTACATTATTAGGAGCTTGTAATAAGTTTATGTAAACTAAATACCTACAAGAGCTAAGTGCCAGGATGTTTGTTTATATGTTACCATGGTGTTGTAAAAGCCTACAGAGATAGCTACAGGTGGATGCCAGCATGCAAACAGTACACTCACACACACACCGACATATTGTCTGTCTGAGTGCAGAGCCAGAACTTTACTTGGAAATCGTTTCAAACACAAGTCAGTGGGCGATTTGGACAGGGGTCTGGTTGAGGAGGGGGAAAAGGCTCCAGAGAGAAATACGCAAGAGAAATAGGAGAGGAAATTATTCCATGTTTCAATGACTTTCAGATGCATGATCCAATGCCAGCTCCAAGATGTTTGAGTTCACTTCCACCCTGCCTAAATGCCTTCGCACGCATTCACCTTCTCTCTTCTATGAGGGGAAAAAGCCAACAGACCCAGCTGTCCCAGCATTGGTTGGTAGATGGATCACATGAAAGCAGGAAACTGAGATAAACACAGATTAATTGCTCACAGACAGGACACAGACTCAGGACAGGGTGAGTGGGGAGGTTGGGAGTTGTAAGGCAAAGATTCAAAAACAGAATGGCTGGAAGTGGGCTTGGAAATGGACTGCTGCTGGGTTGAACAATGCTATCAAGGGCCTCTAAATCTTTTACATGTGCACCCTGAACAACAACCCTTTGGAATGATTACCAGAAAAACAAGGGTCGGGGATGGGGGGAGAAGAGAGGAAAATCACCTGTAAGTAACCTGCTGGCAGCCACATAAAGAGTGCAGAAACTTCTTTAATCACAACATGGATTTCTTGTAAGTAGCATCCTTCCAGTGTTCACTTTAGAACCCACAGATAAGAAAATGGTTCTACCTGGGGCTGTTCAAAGAACAGTCATCTCTTTTAAACATTAAACATAGAGTAGAAGTGTTGTAAGGCTAGGGGGATTTGTCAACGATTCAAAATGACTGAAATACGTCAACTTGTATTACGTGTATCGACGCGTCAAAGAAGGCTGCAGAAGCATGGATTTTACCCGGACAACCTAGCTGCGGCCAAACAAACTAGGCCATAATCCTCTAAAGGTTGGAAGGATTTTAGACAGAGACCCAACAATTTGTTGCTCTGTAAGCTCAGCAACAATAAAATGTGGCTCACAGAAACACTTGAAGTGATCGCATCTCAGACTGCAGTAAGACAGCACATATTTACTTTATGTCCACATCCTATCTCTAATAGGATTATAAAAAAATTTGAGTACATTTTTTATTAATCTTTATTAAGTATAGAAAGGTCGGCACTCATCATATCATAGAAATAGATCTCAGTGAATATCTAATTTTCTCTAGCTTTAGAAAGGACCTAATACCACTGAGTGCTGGAGGGAGCTCGGTTATCGGCTGTAGTTTTCTGAAAACCCAGATATAGCAAGACATTTATCTTTATCAAAAGCATATTTTACATAGTATCAAAGTCGTTCTGCCAAAAGCAAAATAATGCTTTGTCATAGCTGTCTGTGAAACTGAGATAAATCAGACAATCAAGCTTTGGAAAGATGAAGACTACATGGAACTGTTTAAGTGTGAGATGAGCACAGGAAGAGCTTGTGTGAATTTTGTTAAGAGCAGTGTTGCACCATTTACCCTCCAGGCCCAACCGCTGTTCATGCTCCCAGGCAGCCTTGACTTTGTCATAGGACAGGAATTTATTGTAAACCTTCAAAATAAAAGACTTTTAAAGGCAGTCAAGATTAAGAAATGCGTCCCACGGTGGTCCATGATGCTAGGAGGGAAAAGATGGAAACAAAGACTTAACACAACGTCTAATTTGAAAATAATGAAAAGCCATGAGAGGGTGGGGGACAGAATTTGCTTGATAAATCTGCAAAGTTGCAAAAATCCTCATCAAACACACACAACATCCATCTTTCAAACATTTCATGCCTTCATCATACCATACAGAGAAGGTGTAGTCTGTAAATGTTGGTCGTAATAAATTATTCCATAATAAAGGAGCTAAAGAAGATGTTGAAATACATTTTAAATGCCTCCTGAATTGGTACCAGATTTTCAGAGTGGAACTTACCACCATCTTATTTATCAATTCTAATAGAGAGCTCTTGCAGTTTGGCTTCACAGATAAGTATGTACCACATAAGCAAGCTTTTAGTGATTCTCATAGCAGTGAGCAAGAGACAGGTTCCAATTTGTTCTGGTTATAAGCCATAATGTAATCAATTGAGGCTGAAATACATGCATTGAATTTATCATCTGACAAAAGCAAAGTATTAAAAGTATTAGACCTCTATAATGTACCAGGCCTGTGGGCAAAACTGAATATTTAAAGAAAGAGGGACATTGTCGGAGAAAACAATGAGATGGTTTAAAACGGACAAGACATTGGAAATTAGTTTATCAATGAAATGAAAGACCATCTGAGAGAAACACTAATGCATCTGTGACAAGAAGGAAGATTATTTGATATGAGGATTTTAGAATCTCCAGGGAGCAATAAAACCATTCTTAGGCATAAAATCAGAAGCTGATCTCGCCATAAGCGAAAGGATCAAGGTCCAGGAATCGCAGTGGTCTAGATTGGGATCAATTACAGAATTTGCGTCACCTCTGAATATAAGGAGATTGTTATTTAGTGATGGGAGCCATTCATATCATCAAAATTGTGTTAACTAACAAAAAAAGAACATGTGACGATGTGTCTGGGACAATTCAATGTCTTCCATTTTTATCAGGTATAATTTTGGAAGGTGACAACTGATTTGACTTAAAAATTAAATTGGTAACCCCTCTGGCTTTTGAGTTTAAATTTGAGTGAAACACCTCAAAAACCCTCGGGCATTTTAATCTGTCCTGGCCCTTGGTGTCAGCTTTAAATCATTTCAAAAAAGCATATACCCTGGATCTTTTAATAGGGCTCCCCATACCTTTAATATTCCAGCAACAACCAACCAAGCAGCCCAAAAAAAAAAAAAACACCCCCACCCCGATTGCACTTACAACGACCCCATCCCAAAATAATGGAGAACCCAGTGCAAACTCCACAGAAGTCAATATCCAAACAGTTATAATTACATCTCTTGACCAAATGGTAAGTGTGAGGCTAAGGGTTGGGCTCCTGCAAACCGAACGATAAACAAAAAGGCACAAATAAACAAAACAATTTTTACATCATCTGACCAAATACTGGTCAAATATGATCTGTGTTTGAGCTTAAAAATGGTTGATAGGCAGCTAAGAATAACACAATCAAGGCATGTAGATTTATAACATTTTGTATTGAGAAGTCTGCTACCAGCAGTAAGAGGGGGCAAAGTGTTCCGGGCTCTGGGAAGCTACAAGATCCGTTAGTAGCCCACCTGTAAGGTAGGTTAGGTTTTCTGTTTAGACATCGTTCATGTACATGGAAGTAGGCTACTTGAAAGCTGCAATGGACTCTGTGGTCCTCTGCTCCTCTGACCAGTGGGGAGCTCCGTGTGCTGCCCCGGGAATCAGCAAAGAGCCACCTCCATCCCAGCCCTTTCCAAACTGAACTAGCAGTGTACTGCCATGACCCGCCAGGTTGATTCCCCATGGCAGACTGTGTGGACCTTACCCATTGAGAAGTGAAAAATATTGTGGGTTTATTATGAAACTGGGGCATCCTCCTGTTTGACTCATAACAGCACAGTGTGCTGCTGTTGAATAGTTTCAGGTTGCCCTTTGATAAAATCAATTTGAATAAAAAAATAACTGAAAAGAAATGAAAAAACAACTCATGATTGATCCATTTAAATATACTTTTTAGTCAACCTTATCTGACAAGGTGTGTGTATAAGAGAGATAGTATGTCCATACTAATTGAGAAGTAACCTACATCTGTAGCAATATATAGATTTTCTCAGTTCTCTTACTTGGTCAATGTTTTAATTAATGCCCTGCATCTTCTGGTGATTTGGTAATATGTAACATGGGGGTGCACTTGGTACAATAGGCCCAAATGAATTCCTGGTATCTCAAAGAGTTTGTGCCAGATGTCATTGAGGGTAGCCCGGACTCGAGCAGTCTTGATGGTGTCGTCGAGAAAACCTGAGATGACCACGTCTCCGAACTTGATCTCTAGTTGCACTCTGACATGCCACAGAATGCCAATGTATCCAAGGGATTTAGGGCAGGGCGCTCACCGGGTTTCGGTTTTGGTTCCAAAATCAGCTCTTTCTCAAGCTTAAGAGAGAATGGAAGAGTGGATTTAGTCCTCCGGAATACCCACTATTTGTACATTGTTGCAATGTGACCTCGCTCAAGATCCTCACATCTATTGTCCCCCCTGACGTTAGTGGACTCTATTTAGCTATCACTGTAGGTGAGCTGAAAAGAGGCGATGTACTCAGGAACAGGTAAAATGTTACATTTCCGTCCCGAAACCTTTACACAGAAGTAGGTCCACAGGCTGTTATAGGCAACCTAGAAAGTCAGTGACGGTCTAAATTTTTAAGTTGTGCAACACCCCGTTCGCACATTGGAAAACAATATAAATATGTGTAAAATTTTACAAATACAACCTTTAACATTGTTTTTTGGAATGTTCTTTCATCGGCCCCATGTTAAAGGTAGTTTGCATCGCTGCTGTTACAATAACTTAACACCATGCATCATCTAACATTGTTGTTGATACTTACTCTGTACTTTAACAGCCATTGATGAGTGAGAAAATGGCTTAAATAACATTACACACTGTTTATATAATCTGTGACTGTTTGTTACATGCTGTAAATCGTTTCAATTATTGTCCAACACTGATGCAAAATAAATTTGCCACAAATAATCTTAACTGCATATTACTCCCAGCGTTTACCATACATATACCAATGTGTGGCGCAGCGCCACAGAATCAACACCAAGCGCCACAAATTTATTCTGTGTTTGTTTTTGTTTTTTAACGCGATTTTTAAATGATTATCGTTCAATTCATTAACTCCGCATAGCATTCTTTCTCACTTTCATTCTCGTACACACACACGCACACACGCTAACAGAATGGTATTCATCATGTGTATCATGTAAACACCATATCCTGAATATGATCATAAGCCTCATAAACGGGATATTCATGTCCATGTAAAGAGATCTCAGCTTCTGAGATATGCAGATATTCCTTTAATCAATTCATTAATTCCAAGCTATGAACACAGGCGAAGTCTTAGTTTCTTTGTTTTTAATTCAATTATTACTTTAAAAAGATATAAACATATGTATATATATATATATATATATATATATATATATATATATATACATTATAAATATTCAGTTCAACTTTTAGAAAGAAAGGGAAATGTGCACTGTTATGCAGTGTATGCCTCCAAAATAATCATTATTTAATTTGAAAAAGAAAAGAGAAAATAAGAGCCTATATATTTTGTAGATTTTATCAGTTTTTGTTAAAAACATCATATTGTGAAATCAGTATCGTGAATTGAATCCAATCGTGAGTTCGGTCAGTGTATCCTTACATCCCTACTGATCAGTCTCATTAAAGTGTGTTAAGTAATAGCGTTTTGGTCCAGTTGCAGTATCGTTTTTCCCTCTTTTTATAAGGCACCTGACCTGGTTAAAGATTGTCCAAACAAATAGGATAATAAAGCAAAAGAAAAGGCAACGGTGTCTGTCTGAGCCCTCCAAATCCAGACCAGGTGCCTGGCAGAGAGAGGTCTCTGTACGGTCCTGCACCACACATTACTACCTGGTCTGTGGGAAACACTGACTCCAGTGATGAAATAAATCCATGTCTTTCACCAAGTTTGAAGTCAAATGCTTAAATAGAAATACTAATTCTCCAGTTCCTGGCATTCATGGCCCGTTCAGAAAGTCACTTTGTGGGAACCTGTGTTAAAGCTGGGCCAGTGGCATCACAATGAGAGCCTCTCTGGTGCGTGTCTGTGAGGGAGAGTCAGTACATTGCTGTAGCCCTGCTGTTTATTGCGGTTAGCATTACTGGCTCAAGCTTCCAGTGCCTATGAGGTATTCCTTTAGCAATGTACATTCCAGAGCACACATATGGGTGCCTGCATACACACATGGACAGACACTTGTTCCAGCTTAATTCTTCTACAATAAACTCTGGTTGGCAGGGAATGTAAGCTAAGCCACATCTGTGCTACAGACTAGTGTGTTAAACCAGCTGTGACAAGCTGAGTGGAGACAGGACATGGAGAGAGTGGACTCGGGTCAGCTACAGCTCAACCACCAGACATGTCCTCATGTACTACTCATTTACATTACCGAGTGGGAAACAATCCAATATGCGCTTCTCTAAAAAAGTATTTTGTATAATGCAAGAAAAAGACTATTTGAAAGTTAAACAGTGTATGTGATAAAGGCATTAAAAAGAGTACTTCAGAGTTGAATCTCCCATTACGATTCAATATCATGCTGACTTTCATTAACTACACTAACTTCACTAAAAACATTACATAATACTCAACTGGAACATGACACACCTCCACAAATGCCCTCCTTATTGCTGTGCATCTTGCTCTGTGTGTGCGTGTGTGTTTGTAATTGCTCTTATGTGCAAGTGTCTCTTGAAGCCAGACAGAAATATAGAGGGGGTTATTAAGCACAAGCTGTTGAACAAATGTACTGGAGCGAAGAACAGAAAATAAAAGTGCAATATCATAATTAGAAGCTTGAGTGGGTGGGATAAGTAATGAACAAACATACAATCCCAGGGAGAGATTTATCTGTACTCAGTGTGACCTACTGCACTGTAAACCCAAACTGCGCTTTTGACTTTATCATGGTTGACAAATCACCAGCATAAATGTCTTTTATCTTGCAATTACTTCCTTTATTGATAAAGACAATGATAAACTCGGTGCACTGAGCAGAGATTTCTCTTCACATACTGTTATTACATCGCAGCTGCTATCCTCGACAATCAGACCTTCTTAATTCACATCTTTCTGCAAGCTGAATTAATGCTGCTGCAAATAGCTCGTATGTCATGTGCTAAATGCTCAGTTAATGAAACATGATGACACACTGACTTCTTGCTCACTGTGAGCAGAGCACTAAATGGTTATGCCATGTGGCTGCTTCACATCATATATAATTGAATCTTATGAATTTTGCAACTATGAGCAATATGAACACATATGAGCACTGTATTTGCTTCTTGCAGGAAATCTGATGGATTGCTCTACCACAGAAATACACAGTGCTTTGGAGCAGAAAAACTGGAAGATGATTGAGCAAGGCATCATCACAGTTTAGCATGTTGGCAGGCTGATGATAACACTCTCTAATTTTTCCTAATCACAAAGTGCAGCCGAGTTTAAACTGGTTAAAGCTCATTTAGAACAGGTTACACTAAGACCGAGAAAATTCTTGGTGACATAATAACCACTGTAGCAGTGTCCCTAATTTGTAGTAATTACAACATATAATGTAATGAATACATGTGTAACCTTTAAAGGTCACAATGACATGTCCCATCTTGTTATTGCACAGACTCAAACAGGTCACTGCACCACAAAAAATTAACAGTGCATGTCTATTCGCTCTTCATCAATTTTCACTTATTTTCTATGGCAGTATGGGCATTAAAATCCATTTTGTTGACCTCTCTGTTTCATGTAAAGCTCTTTGAATTACCTTGTTGTTGAATTGTGCTATATAAATAAACTTGCCTTGCCTCTCTGTGTGTCTTCATTTTCCATGACAGGATAAGTCAGCATCAGACCAGAGGATGATGACCTCCTAGCAATAACACACATGACTTCAGAGTACGGAGAGGAGCGCCTGTACATTCTACCGCCCATTACAACGATCCACACAGGGGCTCTCATCTGGGAGCAGCTCCATTAAAAACTTTGAAACGTGCCAGAAAAATAGACTGCATCCCATTACACATGCTCCTTAGCAACAACCATTACTGTGGACTGGTGGAGGTAAGGCCTCATCTCTTTGAGAGGGGTGGAGGAGCACAAATTATTGATTGTACCCTGTGAACTACACGTGTAGCGTTGACAGTGGAAATGCATCAGGGTTGGGGGGGGGGGGGGGGGGGTACACAGGGATATGTGGCCTCTGACTGCCTCACATCATTTTTACATCGCTCGCTTACAGAAAACAACAAGACATCACAACACGCACACACACAAACACGTGTGTGCTCTGTGTGCTCCCTGACACACATTACACCCTCCCCGCTGCTTGCTTGTTTCTCTCCACCATTTCTTCTGACAGCCTTGTGTGTAAGTGTATTGTATAGCTGGAGGCGAGTCAGAGAAGCAGCAGATGCAGCATAAAGGCATCAAAGCAGCCATCTCCACCACAGTTCTTAGAGGGTCAACTCAAAGAGATAGCAGTGAGCCAAAGACACTTGAATCAAGGTTAACGGCAACTTGAGAGAAGGGCTATCAAAGTGATGTAAAGCACAGTTAAAATGAATATAGGTAGATCCTATTAGAGCTGCTATATTGATCTGTGATAGCCTCACCTTCTGGGCAAAGGCAAATCTATATTTCAACAATAATGATGGTTGCTCTTTACCCTTCAAAATTTGAGGGTGATATGTTATTTTATTGCATCACATTGTACCATGGTGTCAGCACGGAGTGGGACTAAAGACCACACTGCATCCCTTCACACATTTACAAATAAACCTCTAAATGCTTCTGTCTGAGAGATGACTATTTTAGACAGCACAATATATTGCAAGTTTCTTGGTGAAATAAATAATGTCAATGAAATATAATGACGTTATACTTAATGACATATTACATTATACTATAAGTTGAAAAGTTCAGTTTTTATTATAAAATAGATAAACACATTCTGAAATGATTTGCACAGTTAAATTTACACTTTGCAGCTTTATACGGTATGTGATTAATTTAGTTAAATAATGCCAGATACCCCATGTCCCAAGATATCTCAATACCTATACCTATATTTTTTATCTCCAAAAAGTGAGTCTTTCAGAAAAGGGCTGGTAACCACTGTATTAACCAAACATAGCAACACTGATTAATAACTTCTACAATGAGAATGTTCTGCAGAGGTGCTAAAAATACACACAAAGACACGACCAGTGACTTGTATGTCCATGCAGGAATGATATAGTATTCTGATATAATGAATTGGAAAGATCTGAGAGGCAGGCAAGAAATGATGCTTCTGCATATCTCTCTTAAAGTGTATCCTACACAAAGTGGATATAAATGAATAAAATATGCCCTTTTAAGCACATAATTCATCAGTCAAATTATTTCCTCACATTAACAGAAATGTCACTGAGCTTAATGTCATTTAAAAAATGTAAAGCATGTGTTCTGATTCTGTACATAACTATTGATACCACACTGTGTGTCAACAAGAAGATTTCTGCAAGTGACGACAATCAAAGGAATTCAGTTGTCGGCTGCAACATTTTTTGCTCATTATACCCAGTTAGCTCTGAAGCTTGGCATTCAGACACATGAGATATCATAGAAGGGACAGCCTCAGCTACACACATACAGTACACATGGTGCTTCAGCCTTCTACACTAACAAGGCTGTGTCCCCGCAAGTCGATCCCTGCAGAGTGGCATATTTTTGCTGGAGAAATGACTGTTGTGTGTGCAAGGAGCCCTGCATAGTTCCAATGTGCCATTGTATAATAAGCTCTACTTATTCTAGCTTCATTACCTCCAACCAGTTTCCCTGCATCACAGAATATTACCACAAATTGGCTCTGAGATAGACAGTAATAAGAGAGTAAGAGAGACAGGGAATGTGTGTGTGAGTGGCTATCAGCATGTGTGACACACATTAACTGAAGCACAAAGAAAACTCATAGGGGGAAAAAAACGAAGGGTTTTTTGTTTTGCTACTTTCTTCTGGGCATGGTCTTTAAATGTTAGCTTTTTTGCGGAATATTCATATTTTTTCACAATTGCTGTACATCAACCATGCTGAGCTTCATTGCAGCTAATAAGAAATGAAGATGCAAGATTGACGACAGACAAAAGTGAAAGGAGAGCAATGCGATCCCTCCATAAAAGCATAAAAGGAGTCCAAAGCATTCTCCTCAGCTAGCAGCAGAGGGAGCCAGCACACCACAAAAGTAACCCAGCATGCCACACAACGTCAGTCCAGTTTACTGATCGAAAAACACCAGAAAAGGAGAGAGACAGACAGAGACTGTTGTACACCATTGCTGTGCTTTTTCTTTCCTTCTCTGCATTCAATTATTCCATCCTTCCTGGCAGCCACTGAGGGATATGTCTGGGAGGGGACAATGTCTAGACATACTGTTTATTCCAGGAAACCATATAATGGTGTTTCACATGGTGACTTAATATCATAAACTCAAGCTTGCTGACAAAGCATTCTAGGCAAGCTGCAACGTTATGAGGGTAATTGAGGGGGCTTCTACATGAAAAGAAAGGTAACATTAAATTTGCTTAAAGCTTAAGGTGTACAAACGCAAAACCAGCGTAGTTACTTAATATCAGAGGGAAATAGAAGCCTTCATCAAAGATTTGTTCAGAGCATAGATTTGGCGCACTCTTGAATGTTTTCAGGAAGATTTAACGTTTCTTGACCTCTTGCCTGTGGCAAACGATGCCCAGAGTCTGGTTAAATCACAGATGGTTCTCTCTCTCCCTGCCCCGGGGCGACAGGAAAGCCAGGCTGAGACTGCCACCTCCTCAGCCTGAGGTGGCAAAGAGCTGGCACTGTCAAGAGGACAGGGAGGAAGGAGGAGGATGGAGTCTGGCTTTCCCTGTGGGTTTCCTCAAAGAAACCTTCTCCATCTGCTAATCTGGGCCAAATCTGACAGTGAACCGTTTCCACTATTTCCTTTTACACTTTACTATATGCAAATCTAAGTATGCACCAGGGATACAGCCTGTGTTTTTACACAGAATATGTGTACAACACTTTACCATTAACTCATGCACTGAACATCAGAAACTGATTGTGATTGGCAGTTTGAGAAGGGTGTTTTTTTTCTAGTACAAGTACATCTAGCTTTTCTGACAGCACATTGTAACTTTCGTCTGTAGCTCTACTCCTTACTATCCAGTGGCCAGTAAGGTTAGAGGATCAATACCTCTTTTTTGCCTTGGATCCTTGCCCATGTGCAAGGTTAAGAGCAGTGTGTATTGTAATGAAGTACTGTACTTTAGTGGAATTTTACACGTATCTGTATTTTACCTTACTTTATTTTTTTTTACTTACCACTAAGCCTGTGAATGTTCTCATTTGTCCAGGTCATTGTTATCCCCAAAGCAATTTCAGTCAAAAGCAACTGGACTTGGTTATTTGTCTAGGAAGATGTTTCACCTCTCATCCAAGAGGCTTCATCAGGTCATGTATGCATCTGACCAGGCTGGGACTGGTCCAACTAACTGGTGTGGAGATCCAGGTATTTAACCTCTCACAAGGCCGATGATGTCACTAGAACCCTTTGTGCTCCAAGTGCCAACGGCCGTCGTTAGAGTGACAGTCGTTGGTGGGAAGTTGGTTTCATTTAGGGTTTAGATAAACAGAGGACGAGGTCTGAGACACCACTTATTTCCAATTTACAATGCTGCCTTTTCATCCCTTCCCAGGAGATTCAACTGTTCACGAATGGCCTCCTGTGACTCCAACGACTGTCGTTAAGACTCAATAGAGCAATAACAAAGTCGAAGCCCACTTCCCACCAACGACTGTCACCCTAACGACGGTCGTTGTCATTTGAAGCACAAAGGGTTCCAATGACATCATCGGCCTTGTGAGAGGTTAAATACCTGGATCTCACACCAGTTAGTTGGTCCAGTCCCAGCCTGGTCAGATGCGTACATGAACTGATGAAGCCTCTTGGATGAGAGGTGAAACGTCTTCCTAGACAAATAACCAAGTCCAGTTGCTTTTGACTGAAATTGCTTTGGGGGTTTCACATCACTCCATTTCGTAATAAAAGGTATACTTTTATTCCAAAACATTTCCCATCAGCATCTTCGCTACTACAAAATAAAATCAGATGAAATTTGCAAAAGCTGCATTCAGATCTGCCTTTAGCTAGAACGAGGCGGCCAGCTAACGGCAGCTCTGATAGCTCAGTTTGCAGCTCTACCCTACTTGGCTGTCTTTCTGATAAATGACAAGTTATGCTATGGTTAGTTTTTATTTGAAATATAAACAGTATAAAGCACATAGTGATAAGAATAAGTGCCTGTGTGGGCAGCTATGAAACCACACCCAAAAACATTTGAAAGTCAGAATACAACACAAAAAATCTAAACAATACAAAAATAATTGAATTATTAAAACAAATACAAAACAATCAAATAAGGCTCTAAAATATAATGTATATATATATGAGATTTAATACAAAATTAAATCACATAATGCGACCACAAATTGCTGGTTATCACATTAACATTACTTATCATAAACCTGTTGAAGCCACAATAAAGTTATATTATTATAATGTTTTTTTGTACTTTTACTTTTACTTTCAGTACTTAAGTACATTTAATATCAGAAAATTACTTTTGTTACTTAAGTACAGTAAATAGACTTTTACTTATGTCATTTTCTAAAAGGTGACTAACTTTTACCAAAGTCATTTTTTTCGTAAAATACTTGTACTTTTAGTATTGCTTTCAAGTACTTTATACAAGACTGGTTAAGAAGAGTTCCCAAACAGATCAGGTTAAGGTGGAGGCCTCCTCTGATGAAAGAGTGGAAGAGGAAGTGAAGGCTGAGCTCAAGGTCAAGGGACAATAACTGTTATCCCATTCCCACTTGAGATCCGTCTGGATTTAAGTGGAGGTGTAGCACTGAGTTTACAAAGACAGAGGTGAAAGTGTGATGAGCTGTGAAAAAATGGAATAATCGGAGGTTGCTGCAGGGTGTTTGCATTTTGAGTGAATGTAATGCTATTAAATGGAGAGGATGTGCCCTGATGTTATCCGACAGATGTCAGGCTCTCATATCTAGCTTAACTCTCTGTATTTTAACGGCTCGTTCAGCCTTACCATGAAATTGGAACTGTAGACAGAGACAACAACAGGCTCTTGTCTTTTTGTCCATCTTTTCTTTTAACCATGCTGCTGTTGCCATGGTTCCATGGTCATCCCTCAAGAGGGAAACCCAGAGCAGTCTGTCATTGTCAGGATCAGACTACATTACTTTGCATGTGCATGAATGCCATTTCTCAAACTCATGTTTCTGCTTTATTGAGCACTACTGAAGTAAAAAAAGAAGGTTTAAGGTGTGAGGTTGTAAAACTTACAAATTACTTGTGATGTTTCACACATCAGCAATCCTCTTTACAGTCAGAACAAGTCCACTGAGGGCAAAAAAGTTTTTACACAAATCTGATTACATGATAGAGTGACTTGCTAAGTTTATAATAGGATTTTGCATTTTCTCAAAGTCCTCTGTCAACAATAGTCATGTTTCACGCTTTGGTTAGGGATATGAAATCTGTAGTGAGGAGAAATGAAACATGACTTTATTCAAGACTATTTATCTTGAACTACAGTTCTCTTGAAATCCAGCAATAAATGGCAAAATAGCTTACTTCTAGTTTTGCCAACAATACTGATTACATGTTTCATAAACGTCTGTTTCCTGAAAATCAATTCTTCTTCTGCACTCTACATCAGTAGCTTACACAGTAAGTTGCACTATGCTACTGACAGCTACTGTTTTTAGAACGAAGAATTGAATTCTGGTAATTTATCATCACTCGTTCATTTACACCACAAAGGCAAACAGCAACACATGCCATGTTATCAGAGAATGTAACGTTAGTCATAGCTTTATTTCTAGACTTAATGATTTATGTTCTTGTGACTGCCTTTAAAACTAGATAATAAAAGAAAGTTCTATGGCTTTCATTCTCTGTATGTATTTGTTCATTTTACAAAGAATTCAACCTGAGCAAGGCAACACAACAATGATAGCAATCACATCACACCCATACAGGGTTAGTATTGCACTGCTATGGGACCAGTACTCAGTATGGGCTAACACACAGGTTCAGGTTAAGGAAGAAATGGTATTGGAACATCTTCAGTTAAATTATTAAAATGTGTTATTGCTCCATATCCATATTTAAAATAGATGTAAATCCAGGTATATATTACAGGCATTAGGTATATGTCAAATTCTAAAAGACCATAAATAAATGAACACCTAATTCACTATATGCCTCAATTTTACAGTAATGCTCTGCGCGTCAGCTGTAAAACTTGCCACTGCAGTGTTCCCAAATGACATCAATTCACTATCCTGGTTGTACAGACGTCAAACAACATTTGTAGATATAACATGTTGGTTTGGCAGCATAAAGAAAGGCTTGTGATGGGAAATCAAAACCCCACAATTTCAACCACAGAAATGGGCTTATCATCCAGCACACAAAGTTGCTACAATGCTCCCCATCATCAGCCTAACTTCGTGGCTTTCTGAAGTAAATTATGCTTCTTTGCATCCATCAATGAGTCTCTCTCGCACTTTTCTTCGCACTTTTCTTCTTGGTCATGTGCTGTATTTCTTCTTATTCTCCATGATGGTTATGCAAGTGCTTTATCAAATCTGCAGTATTAAAATGCTTGATTCTGCCCCTCTAAACACTCACACTGCACACTTGTTATCCAAGACATTTTACATTTAATACTACTTCTGTTTACATAAGGTCACACAGAGACTGTTTATACATGTATTTATGCAGGGTTTCAAGGTTAATAGCTTGTCAACATTTGGACTGTAAGCTGTGTTTTTCTTCATACTCAATCTAGTGTTTGTGATAATATTGGACCAATACCTTTCCTGCATACAATAAGCATCTCCAGCACAAGCCCTCTGTTTTTCCATGGATCACTCTTTTCTTTTTTCTGTTTCAAGCTATTGCTCTAGAGTTGAGAGTTCAATTTAAAAAAGAGGTTGTAAGAGGAACGAGTGGACCAGGCAGCTCTCTTCTAAAAGGTTTTGCCTTCTCCTCACCTCTATCCATGCACATGTATCCATGTGTGTCTGAGAGGGAGTTAACTTTAATCAGGTTTTTATGATAGAAAAAAACCTTAACCTGAAATCTGAAATCTCGTGACTGAAAGAGTTCTGTCCTGATTTGGACATAAGGAGTATACGTTTACCTAAATCAAGTCAAATCAGGGCTATAAGGATGTTCGGTTTATATCAGGAACCGAAAGCATAAGCTCTTCACTTATTAAAACCCAACAAGGACAAATATGGTGATCATCTGGAAACATGTAGCTCTGCATATTCTCTGCCTCTAGTTTTGCACTGGTACATGACCTGCTGACTGTCAGACAGTAGGTTAACTAAGGATGATATTATAAACAATTAGCTGGGAGATGACATGTAGTAATTATACAACAGTCATGAGAGTGCCCTTATCAGAAGCCAAATAGCAGAGATCCTGTGAACATTATCCTCCATTATTACACTCAATTTCATGGTGCTAGGTTACATCACCAGTGGACTGAGAGTAATCAAAATCAGAGACAATTCACTGGGAATAGCGAACCTCCTATATAGACCAACTACTAAGAGGATATGGTCTACTGTGTTATCGAATGCAAGGAAATGAGGCAGAAGGGAATGGAGGAAAATTGATTTTCTTTTTACGTCATAAGGGAATGTGGATCTGATGAAAAGCAAAAAGAGATAAGAACTTTCCAGTAATGACTCAACACATGAGCTTTCAGATTTTCTTCTACTGAAATTGATCTAAAATTGATGATCGGCTAATTACGGCTGTGCCGTCAGTCCGACCGTCTGACAGCACCATGAAAGTGAAGGTGAAAGTAAATATACTGTCAGGCGTCAGCTATTGTAAAAAAAAAAACATACAAACAAATAACATTTATGTTATAACAACAATACTTTTAATAAGATATGTGTACCGGAAATCACTCAGTTACCAATTAGTGTGACTGCAGGCAGCACTGGACTCACATGCACCTGCCGCAGTACCTTGTCACGCATTTGCTGCCCAGGATGAGAGGGTTTACTACATTCACAGCGCAATTAAAAAGAATAAATAGTCCAAATATGTACTGTGAAAACCTAATTTGCAGTACACCTTTTATTGATAGCCTACATTAAGCAAAAAAAACTTTTTTTTTTACAAAAAATGTGCTATATCGTGATATATATCGTTATATGAAATGACATATGTCGTGATATCAGATTTTGTTCATATCGCCCAGCCCTATTGAAATATACATTTAATCAAAATGTGGAGATTAGAATTAGAATGCTATGTTTGCTGAAATCTTTTTCACAAATCGAATATCTACCGGACATGAATGAACGTCTCTGATATAAGGAAGGTTTTCCCCGACCCATATTTTGTCCAAATCAATCTATGGACCATATCACCACAATGACACCATCCCTATTTAAAAGTCATTGGGGTTTAAAGGATTGCCCGCATAATAATCTAAATCCTGGCAATTATTTTCTTCTACCCAGCAATGGTTTATGTAAATATAAGGCACATTAAGCTGTATGGCGCTAAAATAATAAATATAATGTTTTTATTATTCAAAAACCCAATATTGTCTAATCCAGTTGGATAAGACAATTAGCTGTAGTTTTGTAGCTGCAGAGACAAACGCAAGCCAAGTTCAGCCAAGTAAAATGAGCTAATTAAAGGGAAAAGTAGGAGCAGTGTGCACAACTGGGACAGAATACAGTACACTGAATTTTTAAAAGGTTCCGGGAAAAAGGAGGCAAAATAATAGCTTACTAAAATGCTTTTATGTTTGCTTTAAACTGTATCTTACTGAAAAACTAATATCTGAACATGATCCAAGTTAAATAATACTGTTTAGAACCCTCTGCTGACTTTAATCACGTCTAACATTTACTATTTAAGGCTCATTAAACTGCTTGTAGTTCTGTGGAAACACATTTCATAGAGACTGTGTTCAGTGAGTGGGAGTTTGAGTTGTCTGAAGCATCGGGAACACAAGTTTTTACTTTTACTTCTAATGTTTAATTCACTTGACACCTGTACCCATCAGAAGTCGAGAAAACATAACTGAGCACATTTTGTAAAAATGGTAGAACACCACATTCAAACTGAAAAAAACATGGTGAGATGTTGTGATGTCAGGGCAGTCCCTCTCTACAAATTCTCTCCCCAACTAGACAGAATCCCTCCTGAGAGTACATTCAGGAGAAAGAAGGACACTGGGAAAATGAAGTAAGCTCAAAAAACTCTTTCCAAAA
Source organism: Echiichthys vipera (assembly GCF_963691815.1). NCBI lineage: Eukaryota > Metazoa > Chordata > Actinopteri > Perciformes > Trachinidae > Echiichthys > Echiichthys vipera. The sequence continues at coordinate 23,290,126 of NC_139839.1, read as the reverse complement.
AAGCTAGGTGTGTTAGGCTGAGTCACATTTGCTTCAGCACTCAGGCAAAGTAAGTGGGGGAGAAGGTCTGCAGGCCGTCATGGATGAGGCAGGACTGGAACAAAGTGGCAGTGTGGGGCACACTCAGGGTAAATACCAGCCCCCGCTCCATCCTTTTCTTAAACTGGAGATGCTTTAACAGTCATGGTCGCCCCCACATGAGAATATTTTACTTCAGGAGTCTTTGGTGGTGCTTCCATAAATACTCCACTTTCTCAGCTAGCACCTGCTCCATGACCTCCTCTTTTACAGGGGGCAACAACGTGTAGCAAAGGTAAGACAGGAAGGCAGAGGGGAGAAAACACATGTCTGCAGAGCCCTTTCCAGGCACTCACCATTCACATACATATACACGTGATAACCTACATATAGAGCACATTTCTATGTATCAAGGCTTAGCTGTAGTCCAGGATAGGCCTAATTGATATTTACAGAGCAATTGCCTCTACGGTGTGCAGGCTGAATCAAAGAGCAGCAGGAGAAGTGGGTTCACAGAATTATAGACCTCATTAAAGCCTATTAGTGTGCAGCAACACAGGATGTGTGCATGTGTGAGTTAGTTACTGCGCGTGTGTTTATTCAGAGTGTGACTACATCCCAGGTGGCCCATTATGTTGCAAATTTAAAACATGGCTGAAATGTCTATAATAAGACTTAACCAATAAAACAAAAAAACAGTAGAAATAAAGTCTGCAAAAAGTAACTTCCAACACACACCAGAGGATAACGTTGTTCAATGGATGAGAATCATGAACTAACTTTAAAATTCCTTACCAGTCCGACTCAACTCACTCTTCTTTGGTATTCCATTAGCAAAAGTTTTGGATTGTACCTGTTAGTATTTTCATTTTAATACTACCTCAGACGAGGTTCCAAGTGACATAAGCCGAGACTAAGGCATCTTTCAACCCATGTCTGTTTATCCACTGTTTTATAGTCGCTCCTTAGGCTCGCCAGCTTCTGAACAGGAAAATCTGGAGTAAAAGCCTGCATATTCGTAAACTCTGGAACATTTTTTGTTAAACTAAAAATATAAGGTTATTGTTAAAATTGTCACTGTGTTTTCCCAGGCTTCAGTAGTTCATAGAGCTCCGTGCAGAGTACTGTAACCAAAACTATCAACAGTTGCCTAATAATAATAATAATAATAATAATAAGAGTAATAATCTGAACACAAGATTCACTCAGTCATTTCTGCGAGATGAGAAATGTTTGAATTGAATGCTTAAAAACACAATTAATATTAAACGAGGATACTATGAGCTTGCCCTGAAAATCTAGACCACCAAAGGCAAAGTTTCAAGTAGGTTTGATGCAAATGCAAATCCCTGCCATGCTGGGCTGACGCAACGCAGCCGAGTCAAACAGAGTTGAGACAAGCCAGGACCTTTTATGTTGGTATGGAAACATGGCTAAAGTTCAACCTGAGGGTGGTGCCAGAGGAAAAATCAACAGGGTTGTATACATTTAAATAGTTTATCTTCAGGTAAGCATGAAAATAGTTTAGAGTCCTAAATGGGGTGAAAAAGGTAAAATTGTGTTTGTGGTGCTGCTTTTTCTAGATAAGAGATATTTTTTTCAGTTTGCTTTAAACATATTATTCATGGCCAATGCAAAGTGAAACTGCAGTATAGCACACCTGCCACCCCATGTTAAACATCTACAGTATAACCATGTAAAAAACATCAGATTCCAACACAATGTGTCCTGGTCAAAGTTCAGTGATCATTATTCTGCATTGTGTAAAATCAATAATGCAGCTAAAGAAAATCATTCAGCTTGCTTCTCGGCTGATGATTTGAATCATCGAGATTTAGTGGGCAGCCCTAGTACAAATACATTAGAGATTTTAAAAAAAAATAATTCACTACCCTTAATCCCCATGCTGTGTACTTCAAGACTTCCTGTGGGCAGCATTAATTTGCTCAACAAATGTCATGGTTATCATCCCATTAGAATATTAGATAGTGTGTGTAAAATGTCAGGGCAGTTTGCCTTGAGGTTGGAACTGGAGGATGTGCATCTCTCTCTTAGAAGAAGAGCTGGTACGTATCTAGAGACAGGGGCTATGGTACGATTCACATTTGCATCTGTGAATCTTTACACCTCTTGTATTTGGTCTCTGAATTCAAAGGATCCATCTTTCATGGAGCATGACTGTTTTTCAGATAATACCACAGTAATACACTTTTCAGATATGGATGTACAATTTGAATTCTTAGGCTCATTGTGACACCAACTGGGGAAATCACAGTGACCAACAGCATCACCATTCATTTTCTGCATGGCATTAATATCTACTAATAGTTTTTCACTCACTGTATCCTGTCATGACCTTACTGTAAATATATATATGACCTGCTGGCTTCCCAAGATAAAAAGGCATGGTATAACTAGAATCCTTTGTATTTGGTACCAAACATCATGGGAATCCATCCAGGATCCAGACCACCAGGACTGCCAGACCATGGATGAGTTTTTTTTAACAGTTCCTTTACTGAATTTTAGAATAACAATAGTGTTCTAATAACAGATCTAAATTCAGCATACCAGACCATGAATGTATTAAGTGAACTGAATACAGCTGAACATTGGTCAGTGGCGCATGAAGCCAAAAAAGTGCAACTGCCGTGTATGAAATTAACTGGATGACCGGCCCTGCATCTACATTATGGGGCCCTTAAAGTAGGCACAATGAACACTTATGCTGGCTTCTTCTGGTTTAGCACTCCGACTAATTTGAACGGGGATTAACTTATTTAATCATGCGGTTCTTCTAGACTTTCAAAATATTCTCAGACTGAATGGATCAAATTCTGATATTAACGAATTGAGTCATTTTGCCAGGAGTTCTGATGCTTCAGATTTTTATTCATTTATAAAGTTTAGAGAGGTCACTCACCCGCGCGCACACACACACACACACACACACAGAAGCAACTGAGTGAGACGACAAGGAGAGTTACACAGAGCCACGCAATGTTATGTTACCTCTGGTGAGAGGGAGTTGAAGGAAAAAACTAAATCCAGATAGACTTGAAATATCTTGAGCATCCATCTGAGGGCCTGTGTGTTGTAAACGATAGCAGATTGGATTAGAAGAGAGTCTGGCTGCCGCGCTAGAGTGGTCTGCCTGTGACAGGGGCTGGACAGCCTTGATAAAAGCTTCTTCAAACACCTCCGAGCCACTGCTCAGCTCTGACTGACAGCTGAGATGGACCCGGGCTTTAGGTGGGGCAACACTTTGATTTTAAAGTGCAGCCACTTAATTTTTCCACAAATTGACGTTGATTGTTGTCAAGAGTGAGAGCCAGCCTCAGATTGGAAAGTGGGTAATGAGACCAGATGCTGTCTGTCTTTCATTTCATTGCTCTGCCACCTGACAACAGCTACAGAGACTTCACTGCAAGAGTGCAATGAAGTGATTGTTTAACAGTCGTGCAAGTGGGCAGTCCAACCGCCCGCCCTCGTCCGGCCTGTCCTCCCTCAGAGAAAAGTGACACTCCAAAAGAAAAAGCTTACTCAATGCAGGGCAAGCAGGGCGAGAGTGAAAAATAATTAAACTGTTTTCAAAGACATGCTGGCCTAGACTTGTCAAACAGTATCAGGGGCTCGAGCTAAAGACAGACGGTTGGCAGAGGGAACATGGTAAACACACAAGCCATCATAGGAGATGCACACAGGGCGGGTGGATGTATGTAGTTAGAGTTGTGGGGGTGGGAATGGGCTGTCAGAGGGCCTCAAACAGGAGGGGGGGGGGGGGGGGGGGTCAGGTGGTACAAAGAAAGGAATATTGTGTAATAAGTTAGAGGAAGGATCCCATCCTGTCAGAGGATCCTGGACTTCTAGCAGCACTTTCATCACACATGTTATCAGAGTTGCAAGCACAAAGTCCAGGGTGAAGTTGTGCAGAGATGTAGGGGTTAGTAGCAGTGACAGCTGACAAGAAACACTAATACACACTAATTAAACACAGCCTTGTCAGCCACGAGAAGTTAATTCCAGGATCGAGGGATCGCATCAGTTCCTCGAATGCCAATCAAGTACTCGTTTTTCCAAATCCATTTTTAGAACGCAGCTCATCTTCGTGCAGGAATAATGATGCACAGCAACACAGCCTACCCAACACCTAATGCTTATTCTCAACCAAAACAGTCACAGTTACCCTTTAAGGATTTATTTTTTCACAGCCACATCTACAAAACATGCTTTCCTGGCAAAAAAGTAATTAAATGTGCGTTCATATTCTGTTGATGATCAGTCCCGCTGTGGAGAACAAGCGCTCTGCTGGCACAGAGGTGACAGCTATCAGTGCTGCTTTGACACAACTCTCAGAGTTTTGTACCGGTGCTTGGTGGACTTCCACCACTCCAGGGGGATTTTCTAAGGATGAATGCATGTCTTTACTGAAATAAACATTTAGCTTTGAACTAGTCCTCCCCGAAGAGGGTGTCCAGTGCCTCTGTGCTTGCAACGTTGTGGCCTCAAATGTCACTGCTTTCCCCCCCATGGTGTCTGGGCCTTGTACAGTAACCCGTCCTGTAGGTCACAAAACTTCCCTCGAAAGGCGAGGCGAAGAGCCGGTTCCAAAAATTGAATGTGTTTGTGTCTCGGGTCAAGTGCAGAACCAAGAGGTGTTTTTGTGTGCGCACAAAAAAAAAACTTGAGTGCCCTTTACCAATCAAGTTAATTTGAAACGAGGACTACTCAAGGAATTGATCACTTACACCCATCCCTACCCCAGATGCATTTAAATGTTTCTAGATTGCCATCATGTGTGTCTCAATGACACAGATCACAAAGCAAGCCGTCGTGATTGGATTTGATTAGACCCAATGCTATAAAGAGCCACTGTGACAGCAACAATTATCATCCCCACAAGAGAAGCCCCCACCAGAATGGATTTAGCATCTTATCTGACAATCAGGACATTGCATTTCCTCAAATCTCTTATTGGCTTGGTGGATAAGCTTATTAGGGGTGACCCGCGAAGCTGTAAGAGCTGAACATTATATTACAGTTTGACTGCAGATTGAAAATCATGTAAGACACACACACACACACACACACACACACACACACACACACACACACACACACACACACACACACACACACACACACACACACACACACACACACACACACACACACACACACACACACACACACACACACACACACACACACATGCACACGCACAGACACAGGCACTGACACACAGACACACCTGGAGATCTGCCATTAGTGCTTTTAGCCTGATCTCATTACATGTGGCCAACAGCAGGATGAAACAAGAGTTCAGTCTAGGTAAGAGACTGATGCTGAATGATAATACAGCCCCTGGTAGGCCTAAAGCAGGGCTTTTCAATAAGGGCAGGTGGAGTGACAGGTAGCCAGAGGCCAGAGAACCAAAGCCCTGTGGTTGACTGGCTGACCTGGATAGAGCTTCTCAAGGAAGCCTCTTCAAAGCCTGGGGCTAGACACCGCTCAGTAGTCTCCTAAGCAATTACTCCCCCCAGCCGGGACAAAGACCAGAGATCAGAGCTCTTTTTCACATGTTTTAGATGTAACTGACAAATGGGGCTGTGAAGGGATGGCAGGTTTTTGCTTTATCTTTTTAATAAAAGAACTCAGACAGATGACCTGTTAAGATACTGTCATGTCAGTCCTACGCAGTAGAAATTCAGCTGCATTACTCACACTACCACCATACTACACCATGTCTTTGCATGGCCTTTGTGTCTTTCTAATGCGAGACTGTTGTACTGTTGAGTACTAGTGTATGTGTGTACCTCTTAATTCCAGAGAATAACTTAGGCTCAGAAAAGTCATTCTCTGCTCCAAGAACCACCACCATTAATGCCAGGGTGGTCTGTCCAACGACAGTGCCTGGGATTCCAATTACACTACATTGCCTTATAATGAGCCAATATACCACCACAACCAGCTGACAGTGCCTGATGCCACGATCACACTTAATCCACTGTTCATTTAATGTCCTGGAGATGTTTATAAAAGGCTATCATGGTGTAAAGTACTTAAACTAAGATTAAACTAATTACATATTTGCATGTTGTATATAGCCCATGCATTTAAGAGGCCATTTTCAGAAAATATATCCTGTAGAATTTACGCAGAAAACACAGAGGCAAAAAAATGAAGTTCTGGTTGCACTAAAGCAAGCAACAGTTTTGCACTCTTGATTTGCTTCTTGTGATTCTTGTCTGTGTTTAAAGTATAAGATACAATTCTGTGCTAAAAGAGTTATTTGTATTTTGAACAGATACAAGTAAAACGTTTAACTTATTAAAATACAGAGGGCTATGTAATAAAGAGGGAGTGATTTTAGACACTTCCTATGGCTGTTCTTTTTTGAGGAGGTGCACGTCAGCTATGTACAGTAGCTTTGGTTATATACAATATGGATAGTCTCTGTCACGCATAGTGTTCTAAAGAGCCAAAATGAAGCTCAATGTGGGCAGCTCCCTGTCTGACTCTGATTAACTCTGATCCCAAAATGGGCCAATTCTTTTTTAATCACAGGTAATTCATGATTTAAGCAGGGTTTTTTTTTTTTTAGCTTTTTCCCTTATTAAATGAAATCATCATTTAAAATTAAGGATTTAAAAAAATGTATATACGCAGGTTATTACGACAGCATGTTAGGGCCAAGTATGAAAAAAAAAGAATTGACTGACTGCTTTTTATCCATTGCTCACAATACAGAATAACTCAGGAATATATTCTGCAGAGTTTCACGCCATGGCACGGTCAAAAATTCACCAGTGTGTGCACCTGCCTCATTAACCCTTCTGACAGAAAACACAGGCCTGGATAGATACCGCCAGATACTGGCACAAATGTGTACAACACTTATGAACAAAATAAAAAAAATTTACAATCTGGCTCCTACAGTAGCTACATATAACGTTAGAAGCGCCACAATACAGTCTCTCATCCACTGACTGCTGTAGTATGCATGATGTCATCGGACCTTGTAGCGTCCTTCATTCTTTCTCATCTTCAAAACCCAGTATTTTTCCGAGTTTGCTGTGGACATAGGAGCCTACACGGCATACAGCAGTGTCCATGTTGATTCTGAAGTGAAAAAAAACACAAACAAAAAACTATTTCTTCGACTTTGAATCTCGTAAATCTCTGAGTTTTTTCTCATAAATCTGTGCCATTTTCCTCCAAATACCCCCCGGCCCATTATTATTATTATTTTTAATCCTTGGCCCTAATACTCCGTCTTAGGTTACCTATTTCTATTATTAAAATTAGTTTGATGATCTGAAGCATGTAAGTGACAAAAAAGCAAGAACAGAAGAAATCTGTAAGGGGGCAAATACTTTTACACTGCACTGTATGTCCCAACTGAGCTCAGGACAAATGCATTCTGCTGTTTTTTATGCTTTTTAAAACATGTTTCCAGTTTGGAGAAGGCTGACACTGAGCACATAACATACAGATAAAGTGTATTTTACATAGAAATATTCCATTAGTTTTTTCAACTGACAACATCACCTCATATTCAGTAATAGGCAAAATACGATTCCTTCAAGACCTTCAAGAGTGACTCAGGTCCAATAGGAATCATTGCACTCAGATATAAGAGAAACACGCCCAGAAAGAAAATCAGACAGCCAGACGGACAGGCAGGTGTTGGGACAGAGATGTGGGGGATCAGAAACTTCCCACTCTCCCGTTGCCAGAGAGCAGATGGGCCTCACAGCACGCCCCTCTGTTCACCAGAGCTACTTGACAAAGAAGCACAAACTATAGGCCACCGATCTAACATCAGTGGGCCACACGCACACGCACACACACAAACACACACACACACACAAACACACACACACACACACACACAAACACAAACAAACACACACACACACACACACACACACACACACACACACACACGCACACGCACACGCACACGCACACAGACACACACACACACACACACACACACACACACACACACACACACACACACGTGTCATATAATCTGTGGATTGTTACTGTACTCTCATCCATCTCTGCTGCAGCTTCCTCTATCTGAGCTCTTTTTTCACTGTGAGGCGATATGTCAGCTTATAAACATTTCTCTATTTCCTCCCCTTGGGCTTACAATATCTCATAGTTCAGTACATTGGGTCAGTGCCAGAGAACGAAAACATTTGCTGCAATCTGCGAGCTTGGCTGGAAAAGGAACAAAAACAGTGTGTGTGAGTGGGGGGGCACTTCTCGCTGTATTCAACACTAAATTTTCTCTCTTTCTCTCTTCCTACCTCATTTTGCTCTAAAGTCAGAGCTAACGAAAAGTGCTGATAACAGGCGCTCTATCAACAGACTGTAGCATTTCTAAATGGAGAATTAAACCTTGAGACGGACCTCTGACATTTAAAATGTAACCTTGTGAGAGGACAATGCATTAACATTTATTTATAGTGAAGCCAAAGAAAAAAGATAATAGTTCTGCTAGATAACTCTGCAGCTTGTTTCTGTGCAGAGAGGACAAAAAGGGGTGGTGTAGGGCACAGATAATTATCTTTTCAATTATGCATAAGCAATAAATCGTGACAGATTAGGGCGTTGAGCACCAAGGTTGGTAGGGCTATCTGCATCTTTTAGAAAACAAAACTATTTTTCATTGTTGAGAACAGTGACTGAGTAACAGTCTAGGCTGAAGCTGCACATTAGGTCATCATAATCATCAGTAATATACCCAATAATTTCAGTTGATAATTAATTAAAAGAGAGCCATTTATAATGATAACATATTTATTATGTATAGTCTTACATACACATGCCTTCATGCAGCCATTTCTTCCCATAGAGCCGGCACACTAGAGACTTCTGGTGGCTGAGACGGTTTCTTCCGGTTCAGCACTCTGTTAACTTGAATGGGGATGAAATTGTTTATCGTGTGGCTCTTCTACACTTTTCAAATGTTATCAGACAGAATTCATCAAATTCTCAAAGTGAAACAATTAATTTCACGGTGATTGTGATTCATCCATGGATTCATGGATGTCTCTTTGGCCATGTAAGTCAATTTTTTCTGAATTTTAAGGGCATCACCGGATGGACACAGAAGTTGTAATTCTACCATTTGGCCACTATGTCAAATTGGCTTCAAAGCCCGGTGCTCTTCTTGGAGATGTGACAAACCTGCCTGATACGAAACTCCAGCATGAATATTTGTAGGATTATTGGTACAAGCTTGCCTGAGTGTTAGGGGTGTTAGGGGGGTGTTATAATTCTCCAAATCTACAATTCAATTAGACTTTCAATTTTAAGGTCAAAATTCAATTCAAGGTTTGTTACCACTGACTTCAATGTCACATTAAGAGTGACATGACATAAATCTCATAAACAAAATTTCAACTTAAAAAATAATATAAAAAAATGTCCACAGCAATTCACAACGTATAATACAAACAGAACTTACAGCCATGAAATATTATTTGTACCCATGCCTGGCATTATTTAAACATTTCAGAGTCAAACTCTATTTAATTATAATTTCAGCCAGCTGGCATACAGAGAGAGAGAAACAGGATCGAATGCAGGGAGAAAATTAAGATATGATGTGGATAGTAAACAAAACGTCACGCATAGACACATATTAGAACTACGTTAAGTCAAGAAAATAAATGACATGGTTTTCGATGTGAGAGAGAGAGAGAGAGAGGAGAGAGAGAGAGCGAGAGAGTACACAGGGTGCACCTGAATTCACCATGTATTAACAAGGTGCACCTAAATGTACCATGAATTCCCATCGGAGGCCCCAGGCTTGAACATTTGTTCTTTGTTTAAATAACTCACGAGGAAGGCAAAATGTTGCTGCACTGATAATCTAAAGATATAATTCATGAGATTCCATCTATTTGATTGTCTGTTATGTTACTATCTATCAAAGGATGAGTTAAAACCATGGTGATTGATCATATGACCCACTAATGAACGCGCTTGTACTTTACTGTACCGAGTATTACAATATCCGTGTCTGTGGAGATATTCCCTTTCTAAATGCAAATACTGTGTGCCGGAAAGTAAGTGAGGCTGCTGACAGCGGTTGGTCTGCCGGTGGAGCTCGTCACTGCATGTTATGCTACGTTCACTTGTACTCAGAAAATGTGAACTTCCAACTTGTAGTAAGGGCAGAAGTATAACAGGAACATGTTGTGTGTGTGTGTGTGTGTGTGTGTGTGTGTGTGTGTGTGTGTGTGTGCGTGCGTGCGTGCGTGCGTGCGTGCGTGCGTGCGTGCGTGTGTGTGTGTGTTTGTGGTTTTAGGAGAGTAACGAATAGGGAACGGATGGAAGTAGAGAGGTGAATGTGTTTCAATGAAGTTTACAAAAGACCAAAAAAAAATCAACACGCATAGCGACCACAAATGTGACAAGATGGAGGCTCTGATAGAACAGACTCACCTTCAATTACATCTTACTGCCAAAGAGGCCGTGAGAAACCTTCCTTTATGGGAAGCTGGAAATTTTACACATCTGTTGTTTTACTGTCATCTCAGTGGCCAAAGTGTCTGGAAAAGTGCAGCTGCAGGGTTCTGGTATACTAGAGTTACACTTTGTCTTTAGCTAAACGCTACCACCAAGACTGCTCTGTGTAATGTTGGGTTCTCTTCTTCGAAGGTCCAAAAGTAGGCAGGAGGTTGAGAGGACAAAAATACAGCGAGAATTATGAATTGCTGATACTGCTTGTGATTTTGATATTTGAAACCTCAGTCAGTTTCTTATTTAAATTTAAAATCATGACACCCCTGATTAGTGTACTGTAAACAGTGAAAATATCTCGTATCTAAAATATCTGGGAATTTTCTGAAAAAACAAGTACCAGTTGGAGCCGAAAAAGCTTTACTTAAAATTTCTCTTAAAAGCAAGCAGTTATTTGGCCAAAATTCAGAAGTTTTTTAAGAAGTTTGAAGCGTTTTATGCCTTTATTGGAAAGTACAGCTGAACGTTGATAGGAAATGGGAGAGAAAGTGGGGAATGCAGCAAAGGTCCACAGGTCAACTAGTTGAACCCAGGCCGAGGACTTAACCTCTGTATATGGGGCGCCCGCTCCAGGTGAAATGTAGCAGAATGCAGTTGAAAGTGTTCCTAAAAACCATTGTGTTTAGGCCAATGTTGTGCCTGCTTACCTGTGTCTTTGTTTTCCTTCATGTCTGCTTGTCCAGCACTGACCTGCACAAACATGTCCCTGAATATGCAGCTCAAGAAGACTGTCCCTCTCCCAGAGAAATGGCAAAGCATAACCTCAGCGTCTCTGCTCGTGTGTGTGCGTGTGTGTGTGCGTGCGTACAAACAGTAGGTTGTACTGTGACAGTCCTTGGTGCTAGAGATACACCAGCGCATCAGTGTAGCATAAATATTCATTAGTGACCTTGTCTCCTTGCAACAGACAAAAATATGTTCAGGCATACAGTACACTGGCATGTACTTACATACCCTAGAAACTATATTTCACTCCAGTAGAGCAGTCTGATTTGATTCATTCAACCAGCACAAGTTAAACATTACACCACGACTCATCGTGTCACGCATGGGATTCACTTAATCTGTCATACATAAAAACAGCAATATGGGCCAGATAGGTATAATCTGTATTCCCTTATTTCTTTATGCGTACTTAGTTAAAACAGCTTTTACATAGAATTTGACAAACCTTGTGAGAAATGTTTGACTCAATCACTTCCAAAAGCCAACAGCAGAACCAATGCCTTTCATTAAACCAGCAGCAGAGCTGTAAACACTGATAAGGTGTTTACTTGCTGCTACAGAAGATTGCTGCAATGACTCTTCCACTAGAGTGGTTAAATGTACACGTTCCACACAAATCTTTGGCCTCATTGTTACTTCTTGCGAACGGCATAATATATAATATGATATGTAAATAAAATGTTTGTGTGTGATAGACAGTGTTGATTCAGTTTACAGAACATCGAGGCCAGACTTACATGGCCAATGAAACGCCTCAAAACCTTCTCATTTCTGGATCCACATAACAACCCATAAAAACTACCCACGACTTCTTTGGCGAAACATCTCGAGCCATTCCACCGCCAATGACTGTGTGTTGAACAGCGAACCCTGCAGAAGTTTGCATTAAAGAATTTAGTTGATTTACATCTTCTCTGCACACATAATCGGTGGGCCAAGAAGAAAAAAAACAACTGATTTCAAAAGGACATTATGAAAGAGCACAGTCAAGTAGTCAAGAATCTGTGCTGAACCGGCTACAGAAATCTAACTGCATTTCAGAGAAACTCTCTCATATACTAAACTGACCATAGAATTACATTAGCTTCTCATTTTCACTCCATTTTCTGAACCTAAGTGCACTGTAATGACATGAGGTCAAAAAGCGTTTCTCTATATTCATCACAGCTCATAATGGATATGTAGTACTCAGCAATTGCCATATGCAGTTTGATTTTTTGCACATGATTACTGTTCTGTGCAAAGGAAAGATGTTGAACTCACCATTGTGTGTTTCTTGTTCAGGTGTTTCTTCTTCCTCTTGCCTTGTGTGTGTGCCAGGCGGGGGTTGTTCTCCTGGTCTGAAGCCTGTTGGTGGTGGTGATTGTTCTTGCAGGGCTCCAGACTCAGGCCGTTGGGGACCCTGGTGGCCTTTTTCTTGTGTAGGGGCCCTGCCTGGTTGTCTCTACAATCCTGTGGCTTCAGTGTCAAGTTCTTCTTCAGAGGAAAGAACACAAGAGAAGAAAGCTTAAATTAGTTGTTTTTTTTTAAACAAAAACATTTTGCCGTGTGTGACAGCATGTATAAGCTGTGCAGCTGACCTACAGCAATATTCTGCAGTCAAAATCAGTCAAATCAATGTTACATTAATTTCTCAACGGAGTAACCCTGCTTCTACACACACTCAGGAGTGTGAAAAAAGAGCTGACTATCCACTCTGTTTTGACAGAAAGTAAATATCCACTCTACAGTCAGCAGAGCAGTGCATTTGCTCCAAATTGAGGGGCGATGGTGCAGAGAGGCTTTAGATTCAGTGTAGTATCATAAGACTTTCTTCACAAAGAACAGCACAACAAAAAATGTCTTTTGTTTTTTTTGCCATTTGGTTTTATTTGAAAGTCCAAAGCAGAGACCAACAGGAATGATTATGATAGAGTGTGTGAAATTGAATCCTAGTGGGATTTAAAGCAGCAACTTAGGTGGTATGTGTCTAAAACTGGGTCATTTCAATTAGTTGCTTTATTACAACTCCTGTTTTGATTTGTAGCCATGCTGGTCCACCAATTTGGTCCAGACTAAAATATGGAACACACTTCTGGATGGATGGTCATGACACATACTGACATTCATGATGCCCAAAGGAACTGAACTGTAATGAATTTGGGGATTTCCTGAGCTTTCGTCTAGTACCACCAGCAGGCCAGTGTTCTCAATCATTTAGAAATATCTCAGCATCTAGAGATGAATTAGCACACAACTGTGTATGGACATTGATGGTTCTGTGCTGATGTATCCAAATGCCTTCGATGTTTGGTATTTAACAAATTTTAGTTTGAAATACATTTACAGTCACTCAGAACCATCGGGTGCCCGGTGGTTATACAATTGCACACCATGATGTCTGAATGAATTCATGTTACATAAATACCAATAGCAGCACCGTTGGTCCAGGAGCTTATCGATATTTCTGTACAAGCTGGATAGGAACTGGTACCAATTGAGCACCAGTTGTCGTTACCCATCTCTAGTGGCCAGGGCTGTGACACACTGCCTCTGGGATTTTCTACTATTGAAGATTCAGTCCCTGTAGGTGCTGCTTTTTTCTATGCCTCTGCAATCATGGAAGCTATTGCTGCTTATGATAACTACACTATTTACTTTTCCCAATAACACCACACATGCAACAGTGTATTAGGTTGTCTGGATGTGTATCTACTTGATGTCTTTTTGACCTTTGAATAAGAGTTGTTTCATTTAAAGAAATACAAGCAATTTAAACAGGTTTTTGACAAATTATGTCAGATTTCAAGACTCTAGACAAAACTCAAGCTTGGCCTGAAGTAGAAGGGCCACAGATGAAGCCAAGTAATAACTTTGATTGAGCTGTGAGGGACATTTCTGAGCAGGAAACAAATCAGCAGAAGCACAGCAAGAAACACCAAAAGATTCAGTTCACTTTGCAGGTCAATGCATAAAAACTACTATTAGGACACATTGGATTTCAAGAAGAAAACTGGATTCTAAAAAACGATAAGCTACAACAGTTTGACATGACTGATCAATAGAAACACTCATCTGCTGCTGAGAAAACTGTGTAATGTATCACAGCTGTCCACAGTGAACAAACCAGCTTTGTTATTTGAACTAGTGAACTGTTTTGCTCCATTGTGGATCAGAAATAACAATCTTTTCTTTTGAAATATTTTTTTTGGCCTTTTTGTGCCTTTATTTAGTCAGTAAAGCTGGAGGTTGACAGGAGAGGGAGATGGGGCCACATGCAACAAAGAGCCAGAGGATGGAATCAAACCCCGGCCGCTGCGATAAGGACTTTTAGCCTCTGTATTAAAGCCCACTCTAACCACTGAGCCACTGGGCACCCTGGATTAACCCCATTTCAGCCAGTGAAAGCGCCATCAGAGTGGAAGCTGGCTGTTGAAAGAGGAAGGTGCAAAGCTACCACACGTTGATGCTCATTTTACTACTAGATTTGAACCTTTGGTTCACCAAGGTTGTGAACATCTAGTGGCAATAGCACATGATACATGAACACTTTAAAGGTCAATGAATGTAATGTATGGATAATGTGCTTATTTATGCTTAGTTTTTGTTATCGGTTTAACCATGATCATGTAATCTCCTTTGCCGGTTTACCCACGAGGGTCTGGCTGCACACAAAAAATACAAAATAAAATTGTACTGACACTTCCAGTGAAGCGATCTTTTTCTGTACGCAGACACATATTCAATAACAGCAATTCTTACCCTTCTGGCATTTTTACACTTTCTTTTATAATCTTAAAATGCTGCTAATAAGCATATGGCACACTCAAATGTAAAAGAGATCCACCAGGTGTAGAAACTAGTCATTATTCAATTCTTATATATTTCTGATAAAAGTCTGACCAATCATTTTATTTGGTTATTTTATTCTATTTTGTCCAAGCTTCCTGCCTGTCTTCCCTCGCAGCGTACCTTTCAGTGTCCTACCGCTGTCACTGTTTGCAAGTCGCGCGTCTCTCTGCAGGGTGGTAGAGTGGTCTGTGAGAGATAGCAAGGAAGTGCGAAGAACTGACAATTACAGCCACTTCCACCCCCAGCTTCTCCCACTGAGACAAACAAAAAGAAGACTTTTTCACAAAAAGCTGGACGAAAAGAAAAAACTTGATGCATCAAGAGGCAAGACGCAGGTCAACATGGTCAGGTACTTCTACTTTGCCTAATCCTAAAATGCAGCATCAAATGTGATAACGCAGCATCAAGATGCTATGAGTTATCAGTTACTATAGTTCTGTAATACTATGTTATTTGTGCGAGGGAGATAGCCTGAGCGTTAGTGCTAACGTCACCGGTAGTGTAAACACACCAGGCGTATCACATGTCACCAGTATTTTGTAAACAAACTGACCTGTCACAGCCTGGTTTGTTTGGTTTCAATACTGCTGAAGTTAGCTTCAGCATCAGCATCAGCCTCAGTGTTTATTGTGAAGTTGTCATTAACGCCGTTCCAGTATTAAAACTCCAGTGTTGCGTTTGACCGTGTTAGTGGTACAGTACCCAGAGCTAGTTCAACTGTGTGACATGCCAGAAAGGTAAAATTGCTTTAATAAGTCACGCATTACATATAAATGGACCTATGTGGCACATTATGTTGGTATGCCAGTGCAGCAACATAATTATAGCCTACAATCAGTACTTTATTTCAACTCCCTTTATTAATTCTGTCAAAATAAGACATGAACCTCGTCCTTAGGCTTTAGCGTTAGTGATTCAGATTTTATAGAGAAAATTGTGAAGCGTCTTTGATTAAATAATTATAACTTTAGTCTCTCTGCTGTCCTCGATCAAACGCACTCAACCTAAATTCATTTTGATGAACATAATATTAAATAAAGAAGACTGTATGGTGTTTTACTGCAATCAGATAAAATATGATGAACTGACAACTGAGGGTTTTTGTTATTACATGAGAAGCTGAAGTGTCTACTTAATAATAAATATAAAGATAATAAATATTTGAAGCATATCATCACTCATGGAGAACAGGAAGTTAAATGCATATTTATTTACTTTAAATGATTAGCCTTTTATTTATATCATAAATCTGCGCTTCTTATATATGCCAGGATAGTTAGAGACAATTCTGTCACTACTGACTACTACGGAGTGCTGATATGAGACATGACTAAGGTTGTCCTGAGAGTGGCGCCTGCAGCCAGATTCTTTTGTCTTTCCAGTATTATTACCATGTCTTATTGTATCTGTTTTCTAAATCCTTCATATCCATGCTACTACTTGAAAAATTGGCAAATTTCCACTAAATAACAGAGTATTTTACTGATTTCTGAGTTCAGAATCCCAAGCTTAGGCTAAATTTAGGCTCAGCACTCTGGACACTCTCCTGTGGTGGAATGCAAATAAGTTCATTTAGTCAAGTACGGTACTTAAAGCCCCTGAACACCCACACAAGTGGTTTTTTTTTGTTAGCCTGGGTGATTAGAGCTCTTCTCAGGACTGTATGGGTGTGTATCCTTGGATTGATTGACATCTTCGAGAGTCTCCTGTTAGCTTTGTTTCACCTGTTAAGGCGGGGCACCTTTATCATTCTTAGTGGTAGACGGACATTTATGACTCATAAATTCAAAGCTCCGCCCACCTTCAACCCGAGCAGAGGTCTAATCAGCCAGAATAACCGAGCACACCTGTGTGGGTGTTCAGGGGCTTTAAGTACAATTTTGAGGTATATGTATTTAACTTGAATATTTCCATTTCTTTTTATTAACTTTTTATTCATACTCAGCTAGATCAGAGAAATACTGTACTCTTTACTCCACTCCATGTCTATGACAGCTAAAGTGAGTTATTTTGAAGAAATTGATTATACAAAATGATGCACTGTCCTATGTTAAACTACACCACAGTAAATTTAAACATAACTTTACTTCAACCAGCTACAACATACCTGTAAAAAGCTGCAAATGTGGTAATGCATTCATAATAAATATAATATATCATTATTAGAATCCCACAGATGGTGCCAAATAAATACTTTTACTTTTGATACTTTAAGTTCATTTGGCTGCTAACACTTCTGTAAGTTTACCTCAGTAACATGTTGAACGCAGGACTTTTACTTGCAGTGCAGTAAGGTTTCAGTAACATCTTTAGGCATGGTTTATATTCGTTTAACAGCTCACAATGTATCCCTTAGACCACAGAAACCATAGTGTGACTCATATTGGTGAACAGTGCATAAAGGGAATGAAATCAAGGCAGATTTTCCATAAAATAATGGTGAGAGAGGGGAAAAAATCCACCAAAACTCAAGCAGCAGCAGTTACTTGTTGAAGGACCACCCTGGAGAACCCTTAGTGTATCTGTAGAGAATCCCATCAGCAGTAATACAGATATGCACTGCTGTCAGACGGATGAGTTTGATGTGTGTGCTACTGGCAATGACTCACTAAACCATCTCTAAAAGGCCACACATCACTCGTAGAAAAACAAGTGCATGCATAAGGTAATCTTGTTTGCCTTTCCCGCCCACACTTATCCAAAGCAAATAATACAACATGACAAGCATTGTCAGTGCACAGAATAAGTGACAAAGTTATGATGAGGCTGAGAGAGATTCCATTGTGCCAGCTTTCTGCTTGCTTTTAAGCCTCCAAACCAACTGATTGCCTGGAATATATTATGCACATTATGTTTTGCCTGCCCACTAAACAATAGCAAGATAAATTCCTCATTTCAGTGTCTTAGGATGACACTGGAAAAAAGGAATTGCTCAATATGGCTCACTAGCTTTCATTTCTGTGTGTGGAAGTGTACAAAGTAATTACACCGTTGTATTTAATGGCAATGTATGTCTACAGGCATCCTTATAACGGGTTAAAATTATGTTTTTCACATCTAATATGAGATAACATGTGTTACTTTAAGTGGTGGGACAAGCTTAAAAAAATTAATCTAATTAATTTGAGGCTTTGTAATAAATGAATGGCGATTAATCGCATATCAATATTTGACACAAGAAGCAACATTTTTCAATTTAAATGGATTTTGATATATGACTTAATATATTATAAAAGGGTTAGGGTTATGTGTACATATGTGTATGTTAGGTGTATGTGTGTGTGTGTGTGTGTGTGTACGTGTGTGTGTGTGTGTGTGTGTGTGTACAAGAGTGACAGGGAAAAAGTGTGCTATGCAGAGATTAATAAACGGCACAATATTTCAAAAGCGCGTTGAAAAAAAAAAGGAACAATCAATTTGTGGCGCTCAGTGATGATTGTGTGGTGCAGCGCCACGCATGGCTCTGTATGGAAAACACTGATGCTACTTTCACAGTTGAGGCAAGGTTGGAAATGGCAATGGAAAAATCTGCTTTTATTACAGTTCAACTGGAGGAGGAGGAGGCTGCACTGTTTTGTAGAAGAATCCTGACTTCCCTATTGGTCATGCTTCTACACACAGGCTCAAACCGTAATCTGTAAATTCTGCCACTTTTATGCTGTTTTGTTGTTTATTTTGGAGGTTAACCTGTTAAAAGCTAACATTAGCATGTTGCGCCGCTAACGGGGCTAGCTTCCATATAGACATGTTTTCAGCTGCTGATGTAACTGATTCCATATATCTTAAGCGGTATAACATTTCCCGGTACGCAGCATAAGGAGTTGACCAATAATAGTAGAGCAGACCAGCTGACCAATCAGAGCACACTGGGCTTTTCGGGGGGGGGGGGGGGGGGGGGGCGGGCAGAAGCTCAGACAGAGCCTGCCACACTGAGGTGCTGCAGCAATGGACAACATGAGAAATATAATGTGTTTTTTAATGATCAAAGCAAGTAAACCTATTTTAGTTCACCCGAAAAATACAAATATGACCATGAAAACTAGCGTAATAGGGCCTCTTTAAACAACTATAATCTTATTGTACTCACACTTTTTAGGGGTTTGAATTCTATCACATGTTGTTTCCTCTCTATTCACTTTGCTTTGTTCTGGTTCAAACCCCACCAAGGAGAGCCTTTGCTATCCCTCCGTGTGCAGGAGCACTCTGAACTTAATGTCTAAAGCAGGAGATGAAAGAAGTCGGTCCTTCTCTAGTCTTTGCTGGCACGAGCCACCAAAAATCACCAAGAGGGTGATCAAAGAGTGTGATCAACTTGTCTTACTGGGACAATTTAATTTGTTTACACAAACTTGGCTCCCAGCAGAGAGGCAGAAAACATGAACAGACAGAGATGGTGAGAGACAGAGAGAGCACTCAAACACACCACAGGCTTAGCAAATCTGGCTTCCCAGGATACCCACACACACACACACACACACACACACACACACACACACACACACACACACACACACACACACACACACACACACGTCTCAAATCTCTACATAACGACAGCCAAAGAAAACAATAAGAGGGGATCTAATGAATGCTAATAAAAACTGATGAGCACAATCTCTCCTTGTGGGGTACTCTAGAACAACAGCCCATATTAACCTAGTTAAGTTGAGCAGTGAATTGTCTCTCGTTCTTTAGGGAGTCCTTGACCCAGTTATCACATTTTTAGTGGGTGTGAAATAACATTAAGCAAGTGTTGAATGTAACAAATTAACGGGTAAGTCAATGCTGGGTTTGCGGTGATGTAACCAATTACAGGTGTGATTGGAGCAGCTAAACTACTTCATGTGTAATATAATGGTCCAAACCAGGTGAGAATGATTTGGTACATATGATATATACTATACTTACAGTATATATATCATATGTTATGTACATTTAATATATACTGTGAATCATATGTACTGTACATATGATATACCGCCTAACCACATTTTTATTATTTTTGGGTAGACGATAGAACCGAGCAATTACAGTAATTTTGACTTCTGACCACATTCAGGTCTATTTAATAGTATTTAATAGTGAATTTACAAAATAAAGACAGATTTTCTATGTAGGTGAGCAAGCCTTTGAGAAAATCCTTGAGTCAGAATTTCGTCACTTACAATTAATTGCAGACATTGGAAAGATGTAGTTAAGTGTGAGTTCAGGAGGCTAAATGCAGTTAATGTATTTTAAGGCTGCTATCAAAGCTGGCTGGAACTGAACACAGTGGCCCTCATGCAAGAAGCAATATTTTTGTTCGTGCAGAGTTGGATGGTTAAGAATGTTTAGTGTATCTGGAGTTGAATTATCTTATTGTTTCTCTAAACAAAAATGTAATAGAATGTTGCTGCATGAGGCGCAATGCTTCAGTGCAACTTTGTGCAAATCTTGTTTCGAGATTTCAAGCTACTTCGCCTGTGGTGCACAAACAGGATATAGTCCGAACACTCACATCCACACATAATCTTGTCATACTCCAGCTGTGAAGACCCTGAAGTGAGGACACGAAAACCACCATCCCTTTCCCAAGTGCATATGCAGTTCAAATACCTCACAGAAGTTTTAGTTCACGTACTGAACATTTTCTTTTAGCCATTATTTTCATATATACAGTAATTAAAAATATAATTACAACATTAACCCCAGAACAACAGTTGTCTCCTGTCTCTGTGAAACACTAAAGCTCTGTGAATTCTGGTTTTATTAACAACGCTAGCACGCGTATAAAGTTGATATTTGTGATTTTTATTAAAATAACTTGTGAACTATAGGATGGATTGTTGTGAAATTGAGTCAGGTTCCCCTCGGGATGAATTCCTTGGTTATCTATTATCTTTTTTACATAGCTTCATCATCATAGCCAAAATATGACCAAATAAAAACTTTACATTATCATCAGCCTCAGCTGAACTATGTGTTTAGAGCTAATTAGCAAGTGTTAACAAACTAATGTGTTAAACTATGATGGTGAGCATGATCCACATTATACCAGCTAAACATCTGAATACTGGTCATTGTGAGCATGTTGGCATGCTGATGCTCGCATTAAGTGCGTAGCACCACTGTGACTAAGTGCAGCCTGGAAGAGCTGCTAACATGGCTTTAAATGATGCTGTGTTCACACCACCAGAGACACAGCAGAGTCATTTTCGATAAAAGCAGCTGACACGATGCTACAAACTGACACCAGACACTCGTTGCTGTATGACGGGTGTGAGGCAATACAAGTCACAGTTGAGCTGTCCTCATCTTTTAATGGCAACTATGTAGCTGGCCACGCTTGGCTGTTTTGAGCTTTTGTCACACATAGTGTGCACACATTATTAGTCTTTAGGTCACTCAAACAATCCAAAGAATGACTGATATCCTCAGATTATGGCGAATGTTGACACATCATAAACTTTGCCCTGCAGTCCAGAGACGTGTCAGCCTCCTTGCTTCTGATGGATGACATGGGCTTTCTATGTCTCTTTACATTACATTGCAATTTATAATTTATGATACAAAAAATAATTTAAGGAAAAGTACCACAGTATAAAGAACAAATTCAGACAGAACGCTGTAACTTTGTAGTGGACAACAACTGGAGTCAATTGGCTGAAGATACATTACAATACATTTATACTGCCAAAAACAGCATGGGATTATCATAAAGTGGGCATGTCTATTAAGGGGTGACTCATGGGTTTGTCCATAGAACCAATTTTCAGTCAGATATCTTCAGGAAAATGGCCCTGACATTACTGTAGCGCTGTAATGTTGGCTGAGACCACCAGTGCACCCGCAGTTCTCAGAGGGTTTGTTAAAATTCAATAGTGTTTTTGAGAAATCGTCACAGTATCACAAAACATAATATATTTTCTTACTCCCCTACCACATGCCATTTACTATCAATGAGAAAAGGTAGTGGTTAGGCGAGATATGATGAGATTGTTAATCAAAATGACACTGGTTGGCCACGACAAATTTCCTCATGTGTACGTACAAAAACAGAGTGATATTCAATTATGTAACACCTGTCGTGAATTTTGTCCTATTTATACTCTATATTTAGTGTTTACCCTGTATTCATCCCGCAGCAGTACACCGCTGTGACTCCATGAATAAAGCAACTGTCTGGT
This sequence comes from Echiichthys vipera, assembly GCF_963691815.1. NCBI lineage: Eukaryota > Metazoa > Chordata > Actinopteri > Perciformes > Trachinidae > Echiichthys > Echiichthys vipera. The sequence goes on along the minus strand of NC_139839.1, from coordinate 23,267,840 downwards.
TAGTTTGAGTGTCTGTAAAGACTGCAGGACAGTTGATTGTCTGTTTTCTAAACTGCTCAAGTCAGTTGAACAGGTGAAGTAAAGATAACAATGTCAGGAGCCTAGGTAACAAACTGGTTCATCAACAACATGTTGATGTGATGATTGTTTCTGTGTTTTTAGCAGCGCTAGACCTAATAATATTCTGGTAAAACAGAACGCTGATGCTGTTCTCCATAAAGTTTGCTGGATGTCATGTACTCTAAAGAAGCGGTGGGGTGCATTCGCCAGCAGATCTGATAAACAGTAAATTCACCAACTCACTAAACTTGTAGGTTGAGTACAAAATGTAGGCCTGGTTTATCCTCATTCCATACATCAACGTTGATCAGTGGTAGTTCATTGATCTGATTTTTTTTTATCTGAGCATGCCCTCTGTAAAACAGTGCTTACTTCCACATACATTTCAGCTCCATATATGTTAATATCTATATCTTTTTTTTGGATGTTAATATCGTATATTTTTTGGTTTTTCTTAAAGCAATATCATCGATAGGGAAATTTCAATATCACCCAACCATAGTAGTGGTGCATTGCTGGTTGTAGTGAATATGGTAAGTTTGTTATCTCAGCGAACAATCAGAGATTAATCCGAGATGATGGTGCCTTGCTTTATCTGAGCATGAGGGAATGACCTACCTCAATCATCTCAAAAACAAAAAAATTTCACCGATGGAGGGTGAGGAATTGAGAGCATCACAGCATTATTTGGAAAAGGCAGATGTTTCACATCACATCGATATACTGTGCTGCAGAATCAGAGACAGAAACCCAAAATCAAAACTGGAACCTCTCCTTCAGTAGCTGCATTCTTCCATCCTGAAACCGCAGTCTAAAGGTCTCTCTACCTTCTATAGTTTCCAAGAATAGATGCAGGTGTTCAGACAAAAAACACACAAACACCTGCTGAGAATTTTCAGGTGCAGATGAGGCAGTGTCTGCATAATACACAGAAGCGAGTGGGGGGAGTTGTGCGCAGCTAGTAGAGCTTTTCGGGTAGGGAGTAAATTATCTCCCTGACAGACATAACCATCCACAAGACGTTTGTCTGCCTTCTTTCTCATGATGGCACTCTCACAATAATAGCAGGGCCTGACAAAATAGTGTCCACTTCAAAAATGCATTCACATACACACAAACAAAGACACCTAGCCAATTTCCTGGCACTAATCTCATTATAACAGAGTTTTTGCCATCTGAGGAAGTGTGTGTGAAAAGAGAGGATATCCTGCGTATGACGATCTGATTTCCTGGTTGTGTCTGGCTGTTAAACAAAGACATTTTTTTATTTTTTTTTTGCAGACAGGACTGAGGGCAGCTGGAGTAATGGGAGATCTCAGCAACCTGGTTATGTTTTCTAAGAGAACTGAAATAAAAAGCAGTGCGGGCAGCGCATATTTAAGACAGTTGTCAAAATGTTCCGTCGTGGCCACAATAATCATGCTTGAAAAAAGAGACGTTGAGTGACAGTGTGACAACAGGCATGCATGGGTGGGCGGTTGGACTTTTTTCTTAAAAAATAATGTTGCTAAAAGGATCTTTCAACATTGTCTATACTGGCAACAACAGATCTCACTAAGCACCAAAGTCAATACATCTATATTCATGTGTGTTTGTATTCAACGCAGCATATATGAGTGTCTGCATATATGGGTTTTTAGTATGCATCTTGACAGAAGGGAAATCAGGGGAGACAGAGACACCAACAGAGCACAGGGCTTAATGAAAAACAAACATATTCAGCATGAGCCACAAGAACCCACAACATTTACCCTGATTAAATAAACATGAGTTTCAGATACAGCCTTCCTTTTTTCATGTTAATCACTGAGTAAGCAGAGCAGGCAGAGTGGCCCTTTAATGGGTGCCGAAAGATGTAAACCAACAGTTGTGTTCCTGTGTTACTGAATCGCAGCACTGAATTTTTCTGGTGAAAGCCTATGAAAGACTATTTCAGCAACAGACATCAGCTGGTAGGTCTTGTCTTGTGTGTGGAAGAATATGAATAACAGGCTTTCAGTGTCAAGCAAACAACAGCAAGATAACATGTGCAATAGCCATGTGGTGACAACCTGAAAAGGCATAAAGCATACTGTGAAAAAAGATGAAGTGCAGACTGTCCTGATCAAATGAGAACGCATAACAAGGAGGAAACAAAATGCTGTGCAGAGAACAATCCCAGCCCGAGCGGCATTGTGGGATAGATTTCACCCTTTGGAGCAGCCCTTGTTGGCTTAAAGAATTACACCTAATTGCTGACAGATGTAGAGGCAAATTAACCATTTGCTTAAACAGGCACACAGTTGCTTACGTAGGCTGCACTGGGTCAGAGCTTTTATTGGATTCTGCCATTCACTATTACTAAAGGAGATTTACTTTCTGTGGGAAGGTCCAATTACTTTAGCTGTCTACAACTGAACACTCACTCTTTGTTAAACATGTCATGGCCGGCCATAATTAGAGGTATTTATAATCTTCAAGAGACACTACATTCACACAAAGAGAAAGGGTATTAGAGCCAAATGAAACTTATACTTCAATATACCGTATAAACATTTTAAGGTAACATCTTCAGTGTTAGACACTTCTTCCAAACCTAAACACAGGCTGTGTGATATACTGTTTAGGGATGCACCGATCCGATATTAAGATCAGATAACGGTCCTTAAATCGGTCCAAATTAGTTGGATCAGGTATCGGATAATTAACCAGATCCATGGAGCGATCGGTTAAATTGTCATGAGCGGCGGGTTTGCAGCATGCCGGCTGACTCACAGCTAACACCAGAAACAACAAGGAGCGAGCAAAGACTCTGCTGTATGCAGGTATTTCACCATCGTGTGAACATACAAACGTACACATAGACCGTGCTACGGTTTTCTTTTATTAATAGTTCAAAAAAATTGAAAATGCTGTAGACGTGCTAGCCCAGTTCCTGTTTTCTTCACATGAACCAACAGCAGTTTTAATGAAGTTTCACCTGTCCAAATGTTACATATTCAAATCAACATATAGACATGAATCCCTTAAGGTACAGCAGAGAAAAATAAGAGCTAAAGGACAAACCTGTGCTTTTCCTTAACATCACAACAACTACGGCAAGTCTGAGTGGACAAACGGCGCTGCACCGTCAAAACTCTGCCAACTCTCTTAGAGGGGCAGCACATTGTTATTTTTGTTACTTTGGTATCAGGTTCACCTGCTATTTTGTTTATTTTGAATTCCTGTTTGCACGTAATATTCACAAATAGTTCCATTACTGTTTGTTATTTAAGTTACTTTATTCTCAGGTTCAGTCACATTTGATTATAATTCATTTTCATTTTCATTTTTCAAGCCGGTGCACAATTGTTTATTTTAATAACAAATGACTAAATAAATAACAATTCAGCGCATTCTTACTTAGTTTTGTTTTACAAAGTTAGGGAAGTTATGGTCAAGTCAAGCCTGATGCCGTTAGTCTCTTCCACGAGGTGACGTGTACAGTTTATCATTCAACAACAGTATCTGGTCGGTATCAGGTATCGACCGATATGCAAAGCCCAGGTATCGTATCAAGACTGAAAATGTCGAGATCAATCAATTTATATTTCTTTATAATTGCATAATTGCAAATGTTTAACAGTAAAACAAAACTGTAAAGTTGCATTCAGACACCTAAACACTGAGGTCCATCACTACGGGAGACCCCATTTCTAATTATAATCTGATTCATTGTCATTAGAAGAATATTGATTATAGGCACTTTAAGTACCTTAATCCCCTCGATGAACTGTGTTCACAGCCTTTATTACCCTCCAGCTGCTGGCAACATTATGAAAGCAACTCTCTGGGCAACATGTGCCATTTCTGATGCATCACCAATAACAACATATGTAAGTATAATCAATTCCACATGACAAGTTCTCTGCATCCAACTACAGTCATACAACATGTTCAAGAGACAAGCACCTTGTGTCAAGCTTGTAACCACATTCAGGAAACAGCCAGCAGCACTACTGGCACCCTCACATGCATGCCAAACAGTGCTCATAATGCTGCCTGTTTTCAACTAACTATAAATTGACAAGCTGGCCACATGGTGTCAGAAAAAAAGTGCAAAAACTGAGCTAGGGAAAAGTGACGCTGTGGAGACTGACTAGTATCAATACTGCAGTAAGAGCTTTTGAAAAGGAAGGCAAGGGTCTTGGGCAGGAAGGAAGATGACAAAGAGCTGCTAGCAGGAAACAAGTGGCATGCGTGACCAAGTGAGGGCAGCACATAATGAAGTCTGTAGTGGTGGTATAGTTATGCAGAATGTGCACTATTATTTCCTATTGATTTCCAGAATTTCCAGGAGTCAAACCGTCTGATCTGTCTGAATTTAAATAAATGTAAATAAAAGGTAAATAACCCTTTTCTACTTTATAACAAGGCAAGGACATATATTTCACTGGGACCATATTTTGTCCCCCTTGCTTTTATTGTTTCAGCTTTATTTTCTTACTAAAATCTAAACACTGACGCCTGACTGCCAGAGATAAGCCGATTTCATTGCTCCTTCAATTATTAATGTGTGCTAACTGAAATAGACAAGCAACAGTGATTTTTTTTGGGAGAAAGTCTACTGGTACAACACAGGGCTAAAATACACATCTGTACCATCTCAAGGTCTACTTGCTTGCTCTTCCCAGTGTTTTGAACTGAGTCTCAAGGTTTTTGTCATTGGATGTCAAATTCTTCGACATGCAAGATCATGAAAACTGACACTATTTAGAGAAGTTATCAAACCTGTCAATACAACTGCTCCATGTTAATGTCTCTGCCCCTGGAGCTACCTGGTCAGTTGACAAAATATGTTTTGAATTAATATTTGTGTCGGTGTGTGCTTTGGTAGCAGGTCAAAAAGGAGCAAAGCTTTCCTCAGCATTCAAATAAGATGTGGTTTGCCAGAAGGGAGCTCTGATGAGACTAGAGGAGATCATCAGTGCCTCCAGATAGTGCCTTAAAGGAAAACATCTATTATTATATTGTATTATAACTAAGCACAACCAATAGACATGTTCATGTTCAAATCTGTTCAGGCTGTATTAAGAAATAAATAGTGACAGCATTATTATAACATAGGCACAAGGTGCAGCATGATGACTTTTTGCAGCAATTAAATGCTTGTACGCAATAAAGATGTCACTATAACAAAGCAAAATTATACTTTACATAGAACACTACAAAAACAAAGAGGGTCTCAGAAATTACCACTTTAATCCTGCAGAGATGTTTAATTGATTAACAATTCATATTATTAGTATATACAGAAAGCATCAACTGCCTCAGTGGGCAAAAAGTGCAAGTTGCAAAGTGCAGAAGTTTACCAAGACCATTTGTTGTCCACCGTGCCTTAGGAAAAGCTTTGTTTTGTGTGATTTCTGTGTGCGGTGGAGCTTGAACAATAACCGCAGAAGGAAAAGCAGCCCTCTCCTGGGATTTAGGGAGAAGGGAAACAGAAATGCTTGATTTCGCTCAACCTGTGGCTTTGTAGCAACAGCTCTCACTCCCTCTTATTTCTCTATTTTCTCCTCTACCTCTATGATTCACAGCAGAAAAATGACTCGGAAAGGGAGTAAGTAGTGGGTGATGCCAAAGCCTTCCTGTTCTGAAAGTGCTTCTCTCCTGCCCAAAACAGACTGCAGTCAGGCTCTGAAGCAGTGATTTCAGAGGGAGGAATGTATTACTGGTTGGTTTAATTTGCTCCTTTTTTTCCCCCAATACTACACAGTTAATGGCATCTGAATAAGAGGCCCCCTCGATGTGCTCTCCAGCCAAGAAATGGTTGTTAGATTAGGCCAGCAGGTTTACACAATTGGCTCCAGCCTTGACTACTATACCAGTCACATCGTCATGCTTCCTCCACCAAGTAGGAAGCGATTGAATGTACAATATGTAATTTTTCTGCCGCCTGGGGTCACACTGTCAAAACAATGACGAGACAGACCTTTTGATGACGCTGTGTAGCACAGGATCATGGGAGTTGTTGTCTTGATTGTCAACCACCATTGAGATGAAAGTCTATCTGATGTGTCAGAAATAATGTTCCCAGACAATGTATAAAAGTTGTACTGTATATACGTCAGGTTTAGTAATGTTTATTCATATCATGCCATTCTAATAAGAAATTTGCAGTGTTTTGACCAGTTAGAGAGCAAGCAAGCATGCTAGCATTAGCAAGAAGCTGGCTAGCTGCAGCTATGCTGAATGAATCTGGAGTTAGCTGCTTCGTAGCGTTAAATGATAAAGAATTGTGCAAACAGCGAGCTGACGTTAGTCGATTTACCAGCCAGATCAGCCCAAAGAGTCTGGATAAAATAGTTTGACATGATACACTCAAGACAGTATTTTGCCACATGAGCTAACTGGCATTTTGTCCACATTAGCCAGCAATAACCACGATATCACAATATTTTCCAGTCAGTGTCTCCACTAGTTGTTTTTTGTTGTAACATTACTCCCATAGACCGTATATAAAGTCAGCCAAACAGCTCTGGAGACAGACCCGCTGTGACCCCCTACAGATCAGTTTGGGCTGTCTGTTTTTGGAGGTTGTACTGTCGCTAACAGAAAGCTTACGCCAAAGCGCTGTCTCGGAGCTGACGTCCGTTTCCTGCACAGCAAAACCTCCCAGCAGCAGGCAGAGGAAACAGGCTTTAACATTGTAATCTACTTTCCCATTTGGCTTTCTGACAGAGGCTCTGAAAGCTCAATTATCCTGTTAATGGGTCATGCTGGGGTTTGAACAACTAGAGGGGTTTAAGGTTACATGGTGCCACTGACAACAAAAGAACCAACACGGTGCGTGGGTCTCTGAGTTTGCATATTGTTGGAAACATTTAGGATAATGTAAGTTCAGAACTAAAGAAAACATATAAAATATGTATAGTCATTTTTAGACATTTTAATACAAAATATTTTGTTACAAAAACTCCAGATATATATTATACAGACAACATATATCAGAAAAACTGAATATAAATATATATAACTTTATAAACATAGTTATATATATATTTATGAAATATTAAATTTCAATTTACAGAAATGAATATGATAATATAATAAAATTGATATTTACAGTAGTGAAATATACACAAGATCAAAAATACCAGACTAATGTGCAAAAGAACAGACTGTCTGTGGTTGGCCAGTGTGTCATAGAAAGGGTGGGAGACATTGTCCAGGATAGACCGGAGCCTGGACATTTTCCTCTTCTCTGCTACGGTCGTCAGGGTGTCCAGCTCCTCCCCCACCACATCACCGGCCCTCCTGATCTGTTTGTTCAGTCTGTTGGTGTCTGCGACCTTCAGCCCACTGCCACTGTCTACTGAGTTTATATGTTCGGTAAAAGTTTGCACCTCTTTGGATTTGATTTTAACCCATGTGTCGTCCACATATCTGAACCAATGGCTCAGGGTTACTCCTTTGAAGGAGAAGCCTTGTCTTCTACCTCCTCCATGTATAGATTTGCCACAATAGGGGATACTGGGGAAGCCATGGCACAGCCGTGTTAATATCTGTAAAAAGTGCCATTAAACTGGTAATATTATGTATATAATAATATATTAATACATGAGATTTGTTCGGTTGGCCAAAGCCTCCATGGTTGGAATACAGGTGAACAAGGAAGTCACGTCGTAGGATACCATGGTTTCATCTGGTTCCATGGAGTTTTGAAAGTGACGTGGGCAGTTGCCCACCAGTGGTGCCAGGATATTGGCAACGCGCTTGGCAATGTTATAAGTGACCAAGTTTATGCTACTGACAATGGCCCTGAGCGGGGCGCCTTCGTTATGGATTTTGGGAGTCCATATAAGCAGGGGGTTGAGTCCTGGGGATAGAGCCTGTAATATCGTGATCTGTTTTCACAAATTTAAAAACTTTACGTGTCAGTGACTGAGACCGGATATGCTTGCCTGAACACATCCCCAGTTAGAGATGATGTGGCTGTGTGTGATCCCATTAGGAGACACGTCAACGTGCACATCCCCAGTTGGAGTTGGAGTCTCAGCAGCGCATTTAAAACGAGCATAAAAATGTTCAAGTCGTCTGGGAAGGAAGCAGAGGTTGTTGGGACACCACAAGGTTTGGCCTAGCATGTTTGCCAGCAGCATGCTTGATTGGAGGCTGTGTAGGTCAGTTCCATAGCCCCACCAGCAGTCCCTCTCGTCTTCCTCTCTTCCGCCTTTGGTAATCAGCATGCAAGGTCTCTGATGTCTTAGAACTAAAACTGTCTGTCTAAAACTAACACTAAGGCATGAGAGATGCTCGTAGCGTGTCGCCGTATGTCGGTATTATTTCATTAACTAATTGAGAAATCGGAGAAGAAGTGGTTATTAAATAGCAATACTCTATACAACAGAGAAAATAAGACAGGTCTCTAAAACTGAACAAGTTTGTATTTGTTAAAATTCAAATTCTGCGATAAAACGTTGGCAATGCAAAAAAAAAACAACTAAAATAAAACATTTATTAAATTAATTAATTGTGTTTTATTTATTAATAAAACATTATAACAGGTTATAAGACATAACCTATCAATGAGAAATAATACATGAACATTTCGTTTAGGTTGTGGAATATAACATTTATAACTATAAGTTCCTCGGGCATAACATAAGCCTGTCCTCTTGAAAGGCTGTGTGGCATTTTATTTGATGCATCACTGAAAGTTATTTGTGATTGCAGTGAAAGGGGTCAGTGGGTGTAGGGCAACCTTCAGCATAGTAAGTAAACACACATTGCCACCACATTGATTTACATGGCTATCTAGGCATTGCATGTAGCCATAATTAACATATTTATTTGCATAGGTACGTTCAAGTCAACGTTAGCGTTATGTTGTGTGGGTGTCCTCTCTGCTCTGACTGCAGCTTGGACTGCTGCGCGAGGCGACTGTGAGACTGACCGCCTGTGAGTGCTTTGGGACAGGGGAGGGGCTCACGGCAGCACCTGCTGCCAATTGAGGACAGTAACTGCAGAGTGATACGTGCTTCAAGGTCAAGAGTCTCCAAATCACCACAAAAGTCTCCAAGGACACCAGAAACAGTTCCTTGATTTGTTGCTAGTCGCTTTTGACAAGAGAGGATTTGGAAATTCCCAAGTTGGCAATACTGTGTCCAGCGCGCAATTGTGTTGTCCTCCATGCTTCCTCTTCTTCTCAATTAGGGTGGTTGGACATTTATAGAAGAAAATACTTTGGTTAAATCTCCATGGCTATGCATTCCCTGTTATCATTCCTTCACTCCTCAGACCAATGACGTAATTTTTCTTTTGGGACACCATGGCTTCAGACAGAATAGTGCAGGTTGCTTAGCAACTGGGTAGAAGATCATTAAATTGCACTGATGCTCACTCAGTCCTTCTTTATGTATTCGAGAACTTGTTGCTCCAACCCGCAGTGAATAAGAATCTTCCCTTCGATGTCTCAAAAGTGCAGCGTAGCATCAAGAAAGTAGTGATGCCACCTCAACTTACTTAAAATATCAATAAATGAGTGACTGAGTGGAGGATGAGGTGATGGGGAATTTTCATGTAGTTTACTGTCAAAACCAAATTTTTTTAGTAGCATATTTGACCATAAAAGCATAGTGGCTTGTTGAAAACATGCATGGAAAATAAATATAAGCCAACCAAGCACGCTGTATTAATATTCAGGAAATAAATATGATAATCATCAAATGGGATGAAAGTGCAAATACTGTACACTTCACACCATATTTACTGTCTTGAGGTTATTTGAAGACAGCTTACAAGACACTTTACCATGCCATATCTCATTTCCTCCTAGGACGAAAATGGGTCTACATAGTTCTTTCCATAAGAAAACTGCATTGTACAAACACAGTTTACCTCAGCTCAGTTAATATAAGTTAAATCAACGGAGCACAGTGTGTTTGTGCATGCAGAGCTTCATTTCCTGCCTCTATAAAGACTGTGAGCAGAGGCTGCTGTGAGCAGAGGCTGCTGCTCACCAGCGAGCCGACACCTGCACTATTTATAGCCCATGGACATTAAAGCTAACATTGTAACAAGAGACCGCAGACTTGCCCCTCTACTGGTAATTAGAAACCCAGCGAAAGCTCACCATCTTCACAATGGAAGAGAAAGATAGTGCCAGAAAAGACACAGTGGGGATGAGCCAGAATACACTTCTTGAACTCCTCAGTTAGTTCCCGATTGCAGATACAGTCCTTCTAGGTGAAGTGAAATACAGGCACTTTTTTGGACTTAGAGCTGTTGCTATGCTGTAGCCTAGCTAGTGTAACAGTTTCAATGCAACAATTCATTTAAGTTCTTAACTGTCTAATGCGGCCCATTGTTGCACTTACTGTAAGCCATGTGTGAAGAATACTTGGCATAGCATATAAAGCAATAAGCCCTACTATTTACTACTCATTTTTATGCAATTAAAATGGACTGCATTTAAATAGTGCCTTTCTACATTACCAGATCTGTCATTCACACACTTTCATACACAGGGGGTGGCGGAGCTGCTGGAAGCAACTTGCTGTAGCCTGTGAGGGTACAGGACTTGAGTATTTTGCCTCCTGATATATGGTATTACAATTTATCTATAGATATAGATTTATAGAAATATAGAGAGCAACTTAAAGGGGCAGTTTAACCTCAAAATCAAAATTACTATGTCTTGACAAACCTTAACTTGTATCAAATCTTAATCTATTTGTTAAGTGTCATCATACACACGTAAAAAAATCACTATAAAGAGAAGTATTAGAAGAGATTGGGGCAGTTATTGATATGCATGCGTTGAATTGAACGAAGGCAAGGACTGGCTTACAGCATTATAGGTTTCTATACTGAATAGAGATGCACCGATCCGATACCTGGATCAGATATCTGCTCCAATATTGACTAACTAGCTGGATCGGATATTGGATGAATGAGGCCAATAAGAAATGAGAAAAGAATTGCGTCTGTCTTCTCTGGGTGAATGGCATAAGAGGCATGGGGCTGGCTCGATGGCGACACATCACTGTGTGTGTGTTGTGAGCAGAAGGTCAGTTGATTTCATAGAGCTCTCCAGACAAAAGTACATGTAAGGCCTTATAAAAGGGCTTAAGGACAAATGGGATCATGTATTTAGGACAAAACCTGGGAATGTGAGTTCTTTTTAAAGTCTTCATTTGGTAAAATTAGTGTGCTTCAAGTATGCGAATACAATCACACACACACACACACACACACACACACACACACACACACACACACACACACACACACACACACACACAGTCTTACAGCACAGTCTTTGCCAACAACAGTGCATGTACAAAGGAACACAGGCACATACAGAGAAGAGTTCCAGAAGAGTTTTTTTAATTAATTCCCTCAATTAACCTTACACAGCTAATTTAATTAAATTCTATTCTGGACTGGCTGTGTTTTATTTTAAATTTTCATTTCGCTGCACTCATTATGCTACACTTCATTAGCTTTATGAAATATAATACTACATATATCAGTACAAAAATGATTTCCCCATATTCGTCTATCTGTGTAAATCCGGAAAAAAAAACACAATTCAACAGTATCAAGCGAACTGAAAATATAATTAATTGATTGAAGTTCCACCAAAAGTGTGGTGTGATGAAAAAAAACTATTCTTCTATCATTCTATCAGCATTACAGAGTGGGGTGCTTCTTGAAAAAACAAAGCCCCAGTCTGTCTATGAGCCAGATGTAACAGGAGCAGACAAAGCTATGAAGGTATGCTGGGATACAAGCAGGCAATTAAAACATTTATTGCAAGCATCTGGAGTTCCAAGACTGATAATAATATGCTTCATCTTTTGTGTTGAGAGCTTGCCAGAGTCATTACGAGCATGCAAGTCAGTTTGTACACAGCTCAACTCAAGTGCCCTCATTTTCACATCCACTGACAAGCTCCTGGATTTATCAGTGCAGACAAGTGTTTGTCCAACAGTGTCACAGATAAAGCAGAGTTTATTGGGCCCTGATCAAATTTTATACATGTCCCACTCTTGAGTGCAACATGCAGTAGGCATTGGAGAAGTGAAATCCAGTTGGAAAAAAACTCATTCAAGCCATCATTACTACCTCCTGACAGCTCAAAGTGCTGTGTGTCTGACAAAAGGTTAGCTATGTATTCTCAATTCAAAAGTAACATTTCATCCTGAAAGATGATTGCAAACTTTTGATTCACACCGAACTTCATTCGCAACCTCAACATTATTGATCTCCTCTCATTAGCAGTTCTGAGCTACATCAAACCCTGCTTCCTCTATAAGCAACAAACACATTGGTTTACCAGGGGAGTTAAGTTATATTAAGACACTGATCGCTCCAGGTAGTGACCAATACTCTCTCTCTCTCACACACACACACACACACACACAAAGACAGAGAGAGATATTTGTTTTCTTGTAAACAAACTAGAAGGACGTTTATGTTGTGTCAAATCTTTCCATAGACCTCTGAGTTTTTGTGCGTCTTGTCGACTGTTTTTGAATATTTTCATCCGACCAAATCTGCAGTAAACACTCCACCTCCGCATCACACCAACGTGAACCTTTCACCGTCATTGTTGTTGTTGTTAAATGTCCGCGCATGGTCCGTCCTTCTATTTACATGTCCGAACAGGCGGACATAACGCTACTGCCGTAGGGCTCGTGCTCGTGCTCGTACACGTGCGCACGCTCGTGCTCGTACATGTGCAAACGGCTCCGCTAAAGCCCACCTCTTTCAAGCGGGCCGTGGACGGCCCGCTGGCCGCAGTTGTGCGCGGAGCGGGTGCACTCACACTGCTTAAAGGTACTAGGCTTTAGCTGAAAAAACGGTTTTGGCCCCGGCCAGAAGGACAGTGTGAGTACGCCCTTAGTAACCAAAGTTGCTCCTGTACTTTGTCTGCTGTAGGGGTGTCATGATATGAGATTTTGATATCAAGTATTTTCAGAGCAAATATCACGGTTTTCATGATTATTAATCTTTGAATGAATTATTTGACAATAGGGAGGGAAAAATACACACAATCATTGTTTGGTCCCGTCCTGCACATATACATGTAACATGTAAGCCTAGTTTACATTGAAAATAGAGGGTTCAGAGTTACAACCAGGTAACTACTAAATATCCCCGAAAGATCCCCAAAGTAAACAGTAACAGTAAACAGTTGCTTTACATTGTTTTATTTTACCTTGACATAAAGTTTGAAGTGTTGGACTCTTTGCAGTCGTTTTTGGTGGCCCGCTTGGCAAATTGGATATCTATCTTCTACAACAACTGCCTGGTCATTTTGTAGATGTAGAATTCTCCCACGCTGCAGATTTAAGCCGCTTTTTTGGCAGATAGAAGACTAAAATGCCAGTTTACTCTGACATTTTTACAGCTCTTCTTAACACTTCATCTGAGTGGAATGACTCTCACACACACAAAACAATATCAGTACTCAAACACACATACTACATGCCTCGCAAGACGAGATTTCACAGCACACACAAACAGTGTGAAGACTTAGGAATCAGGATAGCATAGGTTTTGTAGCTTCCATAATTCTTATTGTCATGGAACCTGTGATATCATGTAACAGAGGTTACGGCAAAACCAATTAATCCACACCCCACATCCTTAGTCTGCTGTGTAGTACGAGCCTGAAACCCGTTTAATTTCTTTGAGGAAGAGCTTGAGGGGTAAGAGAAATTGCTATGACAGATATTGTTGGTCTGCAATTCAAACTAAAAAGAGACAAGAATTCATTGATTGTACAGATGGAAACTAATTGTAGTTTGTAGTCTCTACTTCATTTCAATGGTTCAACTCTGTTACAGCAAAAGAAATGAGGAGCTGAAGTCATCAGTCAAGACTGGGGATTCTCTGTTTAATCAAAGTTACTATAAAAGGCAGACGGTGCATGTTAGTGCAGTGTGTACTGCAGCTGGCCTTTGCCATCACAGCAAACAGGAGGAAAGATGAAAAAGTTGTAATTTAGTTTTCTGCTAAGCCCACTTTAAGTTTGCCAGAGGCCTTTCTGCAAGCAGTAGAGAACATGTCTTGAAAATGTCCAAGCATTTTAGCTGTAGGTGGAGAGAGCAATAACATTAGTACAGATATTCTACATCAATAGATTTGTCTCTGTATTATTGCTGAATGCCTATATAAGACAACTAAATATTTTTTTTCTTTCTCATGTTGGACTAACTTTAAGCTGGAAATATATCAATGTGAAGTCAAACGATCCTGGTCACAGGAGAAGAAAAATGAAACCCAAAGTAACCAAAAGTATGCAGAAATCTAAGTAAGCTACATTACCCTGGATGAGTACCAAGTACAGGCCCAGGATCCCAATGGGGGATGCATTTATCTGTGCCCTGGGGCCCAATGTCTCAATCTGCCCACAAGCAGCAATTTTACTGACTGCTCCTTTTGTTTAAACATTGTAAGGATGTGATTAAGGGTGGATTTCTTTAGTAAAAATCAGAAATGTGTCAGTCATCTGAAGAAATGCGTTTACAGTACAACTGCAGCTCTCCCTACAGAGCAAAGGCCCACAACATTTAATCAGACAATTACAAGCAATGTATTATTATTATTAATTGATTACAATCAGGTGTTTGAACATAGTTCAACAGAATCACTCTGCACAGCAGCTGTTAGTCATATGAATAATATGCAATGCATTCACACTGTTTCTGCAATTTATAATGCTGATCCACCCAAACTACTTGGTATTCACCGCCCACACCAACCTGTCCAATCCTCCTTCTGCCTCCAAATTATCCCAATAAATGTAACTTCCCAAGGTGGCAGAAAGGATTATAAAGAGGACATCGGAAGCAATTTGAAGTTGTTCATGTAAGGTTACATCATTTGAGTTTTTATCATTTAACCACTATATAAATTATTTTGTAAAATTTAAACCTGCACTCAATTTCTCTCGCTGTCATTATTAGATAAGATTAACAGAAGGTACGAAAATAAGTGTCCAACTGGCTTATTTATTTTCCTATGCGAGTTCTGAGATCATGTCAAAGTGAGAGTAGGTGAAAATAAGCTATATATCAAAGGAAGGTCACATGAGGATGTCCTGACCTTGGTTTTGGCATGCATATGATAAAACAACCAGAGGTATTCTGCCTCCCACGTATTTCTGCTCAAACACATTACTCACTTCGTGGTTTGGGTTTTTGCTCAATTGTCAGGCGACTTTTATTGTGTACCGTAATCACCATGTGTCTCGGGCTGATCACACAAGTATTTTGTATGTTAAAAAAAAAAAAGATGATATCATCACAGTAATCTCAGTTTGGGTTTAAGAATTTAAGTCTTTAACAGAAATGCTGTGTAATAGACTTG
The DNA here is from genome assembly GCF_963691815.1 of Echiichthys vipera. Lineage (NCBI taxonomy): Eukaryota > Metazoa > Chordata > Actinopteri > Perciformes > Trachinidae > Echiichthys > Echiichthys vipera. The sequence continues at coordinate 23,252,438 of NC_139839.1, read as the reverse complement.
GGAGAAGGAGAGATGAGGTGTGGACATCCATCAGGTAGGGAGGGTATAACAAGGATGCAACTGGGATGCATTATTGGAAAACTAGGATCCAATGTTTTTAGATCGCAAGATATCTTGGTTACTGCTCCATCAGTCAGATGAGAAGATCGATACCACTTCTATATCTGTACAGTAATGATAATGATGATACAGCTAGGAGATGCTTAGCTTAGCACCTCTAAGACTGACTAATTAACATGATATACTGTATCATGTTTGTTCAATTCATACAACAACAAAAAGAGGTGTTATAGACAACTTATGGATGAAATCCGTTTCTTGTGAGTCCCAAATTAATGTAATTGATTGGTATATTATGACTTCTTTCGAGGTGAAGGAAAAAACTTTCTGATCTTTTTGGAGATGAGGGCCACATTTGCTGTCGAGCTAGTGGGATTCAGCTCATCAGATTCAGCTCATCAGATTCAGCTCACCAGATTCAGCCCATCAGATTCAGCTCACCAGATTCAGCCCATCAGATTCAGCTCATCAGATTCAGCCCATCAGATTCAGCTCACCAGATTCATCTCATCAGATTCAGCCCATCAGATTCAGCCCATCAGATTCAGCTCACCAGATTCAGCCCATCAGATTCAGCTCACCAGATTCATCTCATCAGATTCAGCCCATCAGATTCAGCTCACCAGATTCAGCTCACCAGATTCATCTCATCAGATTCAGCTCACCAGATTCATCTCATCAGATTCAGCTCATCAGATTCATCTCATCAGATTCAGCCCATCAGAATCAGCTTATCAGATTCAGCTCACCAGATTCAGCCCATCAGATTCAGCCCATCAGATTCAGCTCACCAGATTCATCTCATCAGATTCATCTCATCAGATTCAGCCCATCAGAATCAGCTCATCAGATTCAGCTCACCAGATTCAGCCCATCAGATTCAGCCCATCAGATTCAGCCCATCAGAATCAGCTCATCAGATTCAGCTCACCAGATTCAGCCCATCAGATTCAGCTCACCAGATTCAGCTCACCAGATTCAGCTCACCAGAACCCTATTCTAATTCAATAACAGACAGATCTGCTTAAGCCTTTGGCCAATACTGGCTTCTTTGTATATCATGACAGCCAACACAATTCTTAATACTTCTAAAGGGGAAGGATCCCTGGGAAAGATGGGTCGAACATGCAATTCTTTGGAAAAGTAAAGGTACAGAACTAGATAGTTTGTTTGCTCACGGCCCTCTTTCTGGCTCTGCATGTGACAATATCCTAAGCCTAAAAGCAACATAAGAAGCTCATCTCCCTAATGATACCTTATACAAACATGATGGATGTTGTGGAGGTTTTTTTTATTAAAAGTTGTGTCTGTGGACCGGCCAAAATGTATGTGTGGTTTACTCAAATGTACAAGAATCCTGCTAATAATACTGTAGATGTGGCTAGACATCCTGAATATGTTGTAATTATCTCAACTTTGTTAGATGTAAATACTTTATTAACGCACTTTGCACAACATCAACTGAACCACAAATACCAATCTTTCAGTCCTTTAGGTGAGGGCTGTGCAATATGACAATATGTATCGTATGACGATAGAAAAACGTTTGTCCTTTCATCGGTTATCTCGCAGTGTCTCATGCACTTCACAGGCTGAGGGGAGTGTGAAGATGAAGTGAGCCGAAGGAGTCGCTCAGCGCGTTATTAAGGGCGGCCGTAGACTGTGTTTTCTCTCTCATTAAATCGGCAGGAAACTACTGTAACACACACACACAGACCAGTCTACACACACCAGACACAGAGCAAATATTGTAAGCAATGTAAATATACCCTCAGCTTTTGTCAAAGAAAGACACAAACAAGACACATTTTTATTTTCATCAACAAATACTTTTAATAAGATTCCCGTATCAGAAATCACTCACATCACTTCAGCAACTGGTTCTTGACTGCACTCCACTACACTCACATGCACCTGGACTTGCCGCTGTCTGTCAGGCCCGAGCCACCCAGGATCAGAGGGGAAACGTATGTTGTAGTTCGCCTTTATTAGCCTATTTAATAGCCTACATTAAGTAAATATATATATATATATATATCCTGATAACAATATATAGCATCGTTATAGGAATATGAAATGACCTATATCGTGATATGAGATTTTTGTCATATCGCTGAGCCCTTCTTTAGGTCATACTTGACGCATACAATATTTTACCTTTGGCAACTTCCCCACTAATATATATTTGTTAAATCAAACTACTTTTGCCACAGTTAAGACTGGCGTCCACACTCCTCCAGCAGTTTTAAACACCACTGAGACTTTTTAAGTTTGAAATCTCCAGAATTGCATTACATGACGATTCATCATGTCCATATCACGTGACCCTTTTTGCAAAGAAAACAAACAGCCTGATGGCTGCAGCTATTCAATCTTTTTGTAATTGAGTATTCTACCGATTATAATATCGATTAATCGAGTAATCCGATAAAAAAAATATAATTTTTACAATTTGCATTATTTAAAAAACATATATATATTATGTCTGGGGTAGGCCTATCTGGTGTGGTACCCTAACAAGGGGGGGGGGGAGACAGAGAGAGAGAGAGAGAGAGAGAGAGAGAGAGAGAGAGAGAGACAAGATGTGTGTGTGTGTGTGTGTGTGTTGAAGGCAATACACTCATGCATAAAAGATATTATCAGGAAGAGCGAGATGCTCTCTTCCCGTTTACCGAACAAGCAAAGTACAAAACGCCACTGACACATTTACTCAAAGAAAACTATAAAGACTGATCAGAGAGGGGACGTTATGTTTAACATTCATGAAAAACTAAACATACAGGCATTCACGAGGACAGCTAACGTTACGCATTCTCTTCCTGTTTCTCCATCACTACGGCAACTGCCCTCCTTAAACCGGAACAGCGGCGTTCGGTGAAGTGCCGTTAACAACAGGCTGCTTTCGGCTCAGACGCTGAAACATCGATGTTGTGCTGTTGTGCCATAACAGTTCTAGTTTGCAGTGGACACATTAAACCTTTTTAGCTTCTTTTTTAAGTGTGAAATGATCCTCTGCCTTTTCTGGATGTAGTGGTGTGCATCCACAAAAACTGTCTGTGTGGAACAATGATCCCTGCACTGAACAGGCCGCATAACGCGCGAGATAGGAATTAAACGAATCATGGAGGCAGAGTTTTTTGTAATCCAGTAACTTGAGTAATTGTTACAGCGCTAATCAGCTTCAACTACCAGTGGTTAATGCAACATTGATAACAAATTACAGACATTGCAGACCTTGCAACTGTTCTGTTTCTTCATTCTGCATTTTATATTGATACTACTTAATACATGTGTAGGAGGCAAGCTATTATTTGTGTGATTTGCAACAATTCTCATGTGATATTCATTTTTAGGCATTAGAATGGACACAGATTGTTTGAAACAGTGATAAACGCTGTGTGGACGTACAGCAACTATTTAAAGCTGTGGGAGCTGCTTTCAGGTCTGACTTGATGCTCAGTCAGCCCACACACTCTCACTTAACAACAGGAGGTATGATGTCAACAGAAATAAATCACTGAAGCATTGCTAAGGTTAGCAGATGTGAACATCAGTTAACAGTCTGTATAATTATGTTATCTCAGTCAGCCATTGTAATCCAGTCCCTCTGGACTGCTTTCATGCAGAGCTGTTTTCCCTTCATCATCACAATCCAACAGAATGCAAGTATACTGAATACTGAATATCGACAAATATTGACAAATAGATGAATATGTTATATGTCTTTTTTAGCATAATAGAAACATATGCCACAAGAAAATGTTCAATCTATTTCACACTGTTTAGCATTCATTAAATCAAAATCAAAACACTCAGCGGTACAGGAACAAGGAGCTAGGCTGAACAACAGCTTAAAAAACCTTGTCAGAGTGAAGCATCTGTGTGAGGCCTGGGTATTAATATTCCCAGGACACAGGTACCAAAGAAGTTACTTTTTAATTAGCCTGGCTAATGAAATATTATAGATGAGAAAATATCTTTGAGACCTTTTTCTTTATTACATGGCACACTTTACCCTGTCCCCGCCATTAATCAGGGAAATCAATTACTTTGATACGTTTTGCAGAGTCAGGAATGTGTATTATATTCATATCTACACAGACTGCAGACAGGCTGGGGGAAGATCCAGAAATACGATGAGAGAGACAGAGTGTGAGATGAAAAGAGATGAAAAGACAAAGAAAAGAACAAAGACAGAGCCGGCCTGGTTCTGTTGCCTTCACAAGAATGTTATCCCTTTTTCTCTCAAGGCTATTTGATGTACGATAATGCTTAATATAACAGAGCATCATGAGGATAAAACTAGTGTCTTCAGCTATATTTTGAACAACGATTGCATGGATCTCTGCTGGATAAAAGATGTATATTGGTAATTGGCTCAATGGCAAGTACTCATACCCTCATGGTTATCTTGAAAAGGGCATTTCAAATGGTTCTGTAATATCATTGAACTCACTATAAAACATTCTCAGTGGAAACATGAAACAACCACTTACTAAATTACTGGAACTAACAGCAGAAATAAAAGATGAATGAAAAAAAATCACTCTTATCTTCAATGGTCTTATAATGGCTTGATTTTGTTCTCAAGTAGAGCAAAGAGAATTGTTGTTGGGTACAAGGAGGGAGGGCAGACCGCTCCTCGGTGACCAAAGTTCTGCGTGAACTAGCCATAGCCCTCCCTCTGACTCTACCAGGCATTCCTGGCTGCTTGATATAGCTTAAAGCACTTATATTTATGGCAGTGCGCTCACACCATTAAGCAAGCAGCGCCAAGGAAATGACAGCTTTTACAGCTTGCTAGAAACTGCTGGAAAATGTACTACAGGCCTGAAACACAGTACACTGGCATTGGATATGGGTGTTGCAGCTTTTTTGCAACTTCTATCCTGTGGGTTGTGCCTCTGTGTCTGATGGGAGGTGGAGTCGGAGACGTTTTAAGGAGCTGTCACTCTGTTGCATTTGCACATCTGAGGTCGCCCTACAGCACTGCTCTCTCTCTCTCTCTCTCTGTGGCAGGAATGTCCCCTGGGAGGATAGGATGTGCTACAAAAATACGTCAGGGCTCTGTGACCCTGATGGCAGTCCACTCTGCCCCTTTCACCTGTCTGTCAAACTACCCTCAGGTCACTGTTAAACAGAGATGACAGCTTTCATCACCAGTGAGAAGACCTTTGATGTGTCAGCCTGGGATAAACGTGCCTCTGCTATAGTTAGGTGTTATTAAATTATTAAAGCAGATGTCAGTGCTTTGTGTCTGAGCATAACTGATGGCTACTCAGGGCACTGATTTCCCCCATACATCAGCCAGCAGGGACAGCTCTTTGCAGTGATGACACCCCATCTTGATGAAATCTGTGCCACTCGTCACCTGTCAGACACCCATAACACAGGGAAGTCACTGATAGTGTATGTCCTGAGTAAGTCTGAGAGTGTGTGAGAGGAAAGGATAGAGCAAGAAGGAAACAGAAAAAGGTAGAGGAAAGAAGAGGGATTAGTGGATGCTAAAAGACAGTCCTAGGAGGCTGGGTGACAGAGGAGAAACAGCAGAAGCAAGTGATTATCACTGCACTACTGCAGTTACACAAAAAGTCCTCAGTGTGGAACCAAGCAAGGGCAGCTTCCTTTTGCTTCAGAAGGCAGCACTTTAACAGAGACAGATAAGAGTGAGAAAATCTTGAAGTAAAGAAGATAAGTGGAATGCACTGTATGCCACTGGAATTTTGCACTTCAAGTCCATATCTTTAGAAAGAGGATGAATGAGGTTTGCAGAAAAAAATAGGCTAAGAAACAGATGCACGCAACCATCTACTGTACAGTATGTGAGAAAAACAAAGTATGAGTAAGCACAACTACGAGAATAGACGATATGTCTGTATAGCTGCCGGTCCGACAAAATAAAGGCCAAGATTTATACAGCTGTCTTTTTTAGGTTTTTAGGTAGATTTACCTCTGCTCCTTAGCAGACACCGTGAAAACTATAAATAAAACAAAGATACATAAACAACATTTAAGCATACGTCCAGCTGTTTCAAAGTCTCTTAATCAAGTGTCAATTATCAGACAGGCCTATACACGTGAGTAAGGCCATCTTAAATCTTCAAAACATACAGTACAAGTGCACACAGAATATCTCACACAAATATAGAAACAAATGAAATCACAATAAATATAAAATTAACGCGTGCGCCTCTCGAACCGTGCAAAATGATTAAAGTTTGTGGCTGTGCGTTCCTTCTCTGCCGCCATGCTTAGCTTACATCCCATAATGTAAACAGAACCAAACTGATCATGTGACCCCTGAAACGCCTGAATTGGCATTATTTACCCAGTTTAGACAAAACAGCCTGGATTTCAAAATAAAGTTATCCTTTTAAATACTTACAACTAGGGATGCTCGATATTGGCTTTTCTGCCGATATCCGATATCCGATATTGTCCAACCCTTAATTTCCGATATCGATATCACCCGATACCGATATCACCTGATACCGATATATGCAGCCTTTTTACACCAAAATTCATCACATATCACCTATTATGGAATTAACACATTATGCCTAATTTTATTGTGATGACCCACTGGATGCATACATAAATGCAACACGGCTTTTCAAATGTAAACACAGTCTGTACAAAATAAGTTATTGAAAAAAGTGCCATTCATTTAATTGTTTGTGTTTTTAGAGAGAATATTTTGCCTCAAACAACACTACAGACAACATCACAACAAGGAAGATGCATATCTTCAGTCCAGAGTAGTAAACAAACTTAGTTTTCTTTTTCCAGACTGAGTAACCGGCCGTAACTTGACAAATAATACAATCAATAAATCAGCAGTCAAGCTCAACATGCTAACCTGTATTGGATCTAATGGATACAGCACCAGAAATTACCTTCTCGACGTGACAGTAAACAATGCTGTACAGTTCGGGTAAGCACTGGTCTGAGAAATACTTGTGACTGGGCGTTATACAGACATAACGTGGCTCGAGGAACTCCACGCGTTTGGTGAATCCGGCATCTTGAACGATAGAAAAAGTTCTTTTCTCGGTGTCGGCTGTTGCTTCTTTTCATCACTTTGCTGCACAGATATAGCGTTTAACTCCGCATGCTTCTTCTTGAGGTGAGTGATCAAATGTGATGTATTAAAGGAAGACGCCTTGTTTCCTCCTCTCATAACTAACGCCTTGCAGTCATTGCAAAGCGCACATTTACTGTTAATAGGTGACACTTGGAAATACTTCCAAACCTCGGACATCTCATGCACCGGGAGAGCAAGCTTGTTAGCCACGGTTAGCAACCTACGAGTGAAGCGTGTTGTTGTTGTTATACGTCATCAAGCACGCGCCTGTAAACGGCCCGTGTTGCATTCAGGTACACTCGGAAATGCTGAAGCCTACGGCCCGTGTTGCATTCAGGTACACTCGGAAATGCTGAAGCCTACAGAACTAACATCGGTTGTAAAAACCCGATACCGATAATTCCCGATATTACATTTTTAACTCAATATCGGCCGATAATATCGGTGGGCCGATATTATCGGACATCCCTACTTACAACATATTAATAAAATATCTTTGAGTTGTGGAAGAAAAACAAAACATTTGAGGACTTTATCTTGGGATCCAGGAAACACTGCTAGACATGTTTTACCAATTTCTGACATTTTATAGACCAAACAACTAAAAAAACAGGCTTTACCATGTATTTATTTTCAGATAGACTATTCATTTACTGAAATGCCAGAAAACATGCTAAATCCTGATATGTATTGTCAGAGATTGAAAACAACCAGATACAGTAGATCTTCAAGATAGAAGATTTTGGACATATCACCTCGTCCTACGAAGGACACAGAAAAGGATGAGATGGATCACCTCATCCCATGTAGATGTTATGATGGGAACAAGACTGTACACAAACATCTCTAATCATGATGAGGACTGAGGATACAACACTGAGCCGTGTTAGCATTGCCTGGCTGGTAATTCACACGCAAAAAAGCTTGACACGGTATTTCTCAACACCTTCACTTCAATGACAGAACATTTAATTCTTTGTAACTAAGCACAGAGAATGGGAAATATCAAGTAACTGTGTTGTATGCAGCCAAGCGTTTGTTGCCATGTAGACAGATGACTGATGGAGCCTTTCAGGCAGCACACACACAGACAGTATGAGGCTTTCGTGTGACGATCAAAGCCAGTAAAAGGACCATGAAGGCAGGCACTGTAAAGGAGACAAATGTGAGTTGGTTCTTGGAACACAAAACACATGAAAGCGAAGTTGCTCAAAGTGTTTCATGGAGCAGGAAGGAAGATGAAACATTGTCCCTGCATGTCAGACATAACAGGATGCACATTGGTATGTGGAAACACACACACTGACTCCATGTCGACTCTGTCCCGGGTGCAGTTTCACAGTGCCTGGTACTTTGAGTCCACCCACTTGTGTGTTCGAGTGCAGTGAGTGAAACAAAAAACGCACACGCACACACACACGCACACACACACACACACACACACGCACACACGCACACACGCACACACATGCACACACAAAAAGATCTGTGTGAATTTCTCCAAAGCACCACAGAGGCCTGGGAGCAGTCCAAGGATACAGAGGACAGACAGACAAAGAGAAAACGTCCAATACAACTGTTCAAATCACATGCAGAGGTGGTTCAAGGACACACCAGCACAGTCGGAGACTATGTGTCCTTAAGTGCTCTGAAGAACTGCCAAGTCATGACTAGATGTATTAACTGACACATTTAATGAAGCACTTTGTAACTTGACTGGTTGACACACAGTTGATCTGAGAACAGTTTCCATCCATGTCAGTCCAGACAAACAGTACATGTGTAGTGAAGACTTTGAAGGAGTTTAAAAATTAAAAACGTGCAAGGTGTTAAAAGTGTATTTTTTTGCAAAATGGAAGTTATCACTTTATTTAAATGTATGATTCCAGTGAGAAACATACTGTCTTCATTTAGGAGTACAGAATTCTGAAGGCAGAGCTTCAAATATGGATGTTGATCCAAAAAAGCTATAAATTATAAAACGTGGATGCTTCACACATATCTTTAACCGGGCAGCAAAGAAGATCTACAGACGGACGGGTGGGCGGGCAGATGGACATCCCGAAAGGATAATGCCTTTCGCCAGCATGGTGGCATGAAAAAAGTTTTTCTACTGGAAACATTTAGATACAAAGGACTAGGTCTGAACAGAGCCTCATATTATCAGGCCCTTACTGCGTTCATGTTCAGGTGCTCACTTGCCTCCCAGCTCCTCTGAAGGGTCCCTCTGGTCAAACACAAGCCCTCTGCAGGGTCATTACCACTGTAACAGTTCTGCTTTAGGAGCTATACCTGTCTATTAGCCTGAGAGCTCTGCAGGAGACAACAGCACAATGTGTTGAGTGTATTTTGATTCAGTACTACAACATTTCTTTCACTGCAGTACAGGCTTAACCGATAATAAGGCAGTAATATTTGTATCAAAGCAACAATAAAACTCCTCCATCATTATTTAGGTTTGAGATGATTTTCGCTGAAGGACAGATTTATGTCTATGGCAGGTTTAGTGTATTCACCTGACCTGCATGTGATTGGACTGTGGCAAGAAACCAGAGGAAAACAAAGCACAAACATAGAGCCTACCCACACTGTCCTTTTGGCCGCAGCCAAAACCGTTTTTTCAGCTAAAGCCTAGTACCTTTAAGCAGTGTGAGTGCACCCGCTCCGCGCTCAACTGGGCCAGCGGACCGTCCACGGCCCGCTTGAAAGAGGTGGGCTTTAGCGGAGCCGTTAGCACATGTACGAGCACGAGCGTGCGCACGTGTACAAGCATGAGCACGAGCCCTATGGCAGTAGCGTTATGTCCGCCTGTTCGGACATGTAAATAGAAGGACGGACCATGCGCGGACATTTAACAACAACAACAATGGCGGTGAAAGGTTCACGTTGGTGTGGTGCGGAGGTGGAGTGTTTACTGCAGATTTGGTCGGATGAAAATATTCAAAAACAGTCGACAAGACGCACAAAAACTCAGAGGTCTACGGAAATGCGTGTGACGTGTTACGGCATGATTTCGTATGGACAGCAAGAAGCATTGGCTGGCCCTGGCAGTGTGAGTACAAACGAGGCTGGGGCGCGGGGGGGAAAGGGAGGGGGGACAGGTACCCTAAAGTCCGGGTCGCGGTCCGGGAGGACAGTGTGAGTACGCTCATAGAGAGCATGCAGACTCCACACAGGGGGTATGAGGATGCTGTTTACAGCTGCACACAGGCCTTTGAGGGTTAATACAGCGCAGTATATACTGAACTTTTGAGCTGTTGATTATGTTGCAGATCAGAACATCACTTAAATGGTTAAAAAAAACATTCAAGAATGAATCTACAAAAGCCTTGCACTGCAAGTGGTTCTTTTGTTTTTCTCAATTTTCCTTTTATGCATTGAGTTCTTTCAACTGTTTTCTACTTGTAATATTAATTTACATAAAAAGCAACAATAATAAGCTCCAGTTATTCAGTGAGACAACAAGCCTGTTACAAGAAACTGAAGGCCGTTGAGTTTTTCAAAGGCTTGTGTTCTTTTTGAAAAGCTAATGTTGATACAAAGTATCGATGCATTTGAATAATACTCCATTGCCAAAAACATACTTCCTGCACAAAGAGAAAATGGCCTTAGAAGCTGGCAGAGAGTGGTAATTTAACAAGTAAATGGATTGGGGAGCAGGAATACTTAGATTGACAGACAGATTAAAAATAGAGGGAGAAATAAATCAGTGAATGAGCAGGCTCAACAATGCATCAATGATTTTACTAAGGGCGGACAAGAGATAAAAATGAACCACAGATACAAAGAGAAGAGGGGGGGGGGAGCTACAGTAGCAGGCCATTTCCATCTGTAATAATTTCCCCTCTGCCCTGGGATGGACTGATCAATGTCTTTAGGGTGGATTAACTGGAGAATCCCCCATCAGCTGAACTCATTCAACACTGTGGCAGCCACTGAAAGCTCTCACAAAAGGAAGTGGGTGGAACAGTGACCATGTCTCTGCCTTCAACTCGATCTAGCTCATTACCTGTGTTTGTCTTGGAACGGAGTGCAATTTACATCCAGCCAGGCCTGTAAAATCTCCTGAACCTGAACAGTGGAGAGTTCACGCACCAGAGCCGACAGAAACAAACACAAGAAAGGAGATTTTAATGGGAAGGATTCACATCGGCAGCAGCTCGGAGACATAGAGCAGCGAAACAAATGCACACTTTCAGTAGACTGGTATTTCTTTTTAGTCTCCATGCAGGCAGCAGGTCGTGGCCTTAGCAGAGAGATGATGGTACTTAGTGTGTTGATGGGCTTACAAGTATGTGTGGGAACATACACACATACCAAAAAAAACCCACCACACTCCTGCAAGAATGTGCACAGCCGTAAGGATAAAGGCTGCTTATAAACTCACAAGCAGCCAAACATAAGTCAAGTCAGGATCATTTGCATGCCCAATGTTATACAGCAACAGCTCTACCATTGTATTCCATTCCTCATATAAAGAGACTGCAATGGTCTAGTGCTAAAACAATTAGTCAATTAATCAATTAGTCAGAGGAAATGATTGACTCGTACTTTTGATTAATGTGATTTGTCCGATGGTTAGTTACGCAGAACCATCTGAAGCCATCATGGGAAAAAATCCTTTTGAAAACAGGGAAGACACTTTTAAAACATCCCATGTGGTTGGATGAACCATCTTTGAAGTACGCTTATCATGTTCTCTTTGACTCCTGGAAGTCTAACCCACAGCCTGTTCACGTCTGCTTTGTTGATAATGTTGTTTATGAGAAAAGAAACTCTGAGGATGCCACACTAATGAACCACTCTACAGAGATTTAATAGGAATACATAGAAACAGTTACAACTCCCACACACGGGGGCCTATAAAGACATCTGCTAGTTTGCAAATCAAAGTGCTGTTCTAATATGAGTCATTTAATTTTAAGAAAATCCCTAAATATCTTGGTTATACTTCCAGGTGAGGAAAGCAAAGATGAAAAAACATGAGGGAATGAGTGATTAAAAAGAAGATTAAATAGTGATCTGAAGGATCCAAGCATGATTTGATTATAGCAGCATAGCTGGCATCATTCATCATCACATTATATCACTTGAAGAATTCCCCAGGCTTCAGTGGGTGTGGTTTATCACTGTCAGTGCTGATCATTTGAACTGCATCTTAGTGAAGCACATGAAATGTTTGGTTTTGGATTTTGTCATTTGTTGCGCCAACATATAAATAATGGGCTGCCCAAGGCCGTAAGAGTACCAGATGTAAACTCTCTCATTACCTGATATTGCCCTTTTAATTCAACTAATCACTTGTGCAGCAATTCCTTCTCATTATCTGGGAGCAGTCCCCAAAGGAGACAAATGGAAGGCCCTCCTGCAAATCCACACAGTTGTGTCCCATCAGCCTGCAGTAAAGAGCTGTCTGCCAAGGTAAACACAAACACTTGCCACCACAGAACACTGTCTGCCAGCCAGCGGCGCTGTGCTAGCTTGATACATTTGACAAAACACACAAGAAACAGCTACGAAGCATTATACAATTCATAAAGAGCCTGGGTAAACTGACACAGTTCCTAGCTGGGAAGGTGTAATTTCTATCCTACTGTATAATATTGTTGTTGTGAAATATATTGTTTGTATAGCTGGAGTTTGAAATGTAAACAATTTCCCCCTGGGATTATTAAAGTATTTCTGAATCTGACATTCTACACCATCATTCTATATTTACATTACACTCTAAGCTATAGTTATAAAGAACTTTAAATGTCAACCTTGAATTCAGCAACTCTGATGAGTTGTGGACAACCTTTCAGCAGACAAGCTCCGCAGGAAATTCATTTCTTCTCACAAGTTAATCACAGTTCACAGCATGGACACATGATCAGGTTTACGTGCACGGCCAGATTAAAGGGATATAGCACACAAGGCACACACACATTTTGATATTTGGTAAACACATACCAATGACTCATCTGCCACATTATTATTGTTCTCATTCATTTTGTAAAGTGTATATTTATGCTCATTTATTTATTTGTTGTTAGTCATTCATTGATAGCAGCAATTATAGCCCTACATAATACATTTAATCTTTATACATTTGATTTAAATGTGTCTTTACTTCATCAGATTTAGATATTTAAATGTAAAACCTACATTTACAAATACTTTGCTTTGCTCTTTAAAAAGAAAAAAAAAAAAACATTTGGCTTGCATTCTCCAATAGTGGGGTTAGAGCCTCCACCCACCCCCGCAGTGGAGGGTCTTGTATTTGCCGCCGGACATTGAGACATTCTTTCTTCCTCGTCATTTTTCATGTGCATGATCTCCACTGAACCAATACCTGTTCCCGCACATTGGGGCTTATGCTGTTCATGTTTAAAAACAATAAACTAATAAATAAATAATGATTTTAATTAGATTTTTCTATATTTTTAACACATATTATACATGATATTAAATTACGTAGGCAGATGATGTTCTTTATCCCTTAGACAGGTGCTGAGAATGCCTGTGCATGGATCCAGCCCAGTTTATTCAATGTGCAGATGTTGACATTTCTTTTAAAACATTACAGTAACCAGTTTGTAAACTGTTTTGAACCAATATCAGACAGATTTCAGACACAGTTTGACAAAATGTTGCAGTTAGCAGTGATGGATGACTACAGATGTCACAGCAGCTTTTATTTTGGCTTTTTTTCAAGTTGTTCAACATTGGTGACAGCTGATATATCTACTGCAATTATTCCTCATTATCAACAGATTTGGTGAGCACTTGTTTAATGAAATACTGACATTAACTCTGGATTCCAGTCAAAATCTCATACTCTTATTTGGCCAATTAGCTCTGATATGGAAGAGCCAGCCTGGACATTATGTGATGCTTTGGAACACAAGACACTATTATAAGAAAACACAGAATATGTATGTCACTATAACTATATGCAGGCATAATAAATTAAAAAAAATAAATGCCAGCACAGCATTACAGCACAATACGACAGAGCCACTCAAGCACCAGCTGACCAGGAACAGCAGAAAACAGAAGAAGAGCAAATAAAATGAGTCAATAAAAATAGTGAACCCCTTCACCCACTATCATTGTCACCCCAAATGTTCTATTATTTGTCTCTATCATTTTTATCTGAGCAGATCTCCTCACAATAAAGCTGTCAGCTGAGCAACTGGCTGCTTGATTGATTGTCACTCTGCAGAAGTTGTCATCTAGCGATGCCTCCCACATCGCTGAATTCATTCCAATGCAGCTACAATTGCACTTTTGGACCAGAGAGGCTTTTTTTTCTGGGCAGATTTTCAGGCCTTTATTAGAAAGGACAGACAGCAAATGGGGTGAAAGAGAGAGGGGGAGACATGCAGCAAAGGGCCGTGGAGTTGAACCCGCGTCCGCTGCCTTAAGGACCTTCAGCCTCTTTACATGGGGCGCATGCTCTAACCACTCAGCCACCGGCCATCCCCAGAGAGGCTTTTTGATGCTAACACACAGTGTATTGATGCTAAGTGCCATTTAAAGATACAAATAGAGGCACATTAGCTTAAATGAGGTTAAATGATGGGATGAAATTTGATCTCAGGTCAGTGAGCGCTTACAAAGCACAACGGTGCACGATTACCTTGCATTTCAGCTTTTACACAGCAGGACGCCTCTAAAACACAGCTTTCACGGCACTCTGTGGGCCTTTAACTTTCCTCATATGATACAGCAGCAATGTATACTGGTCGGCCATAAGAAGCACCAATGCATCAGCAACTGAATGTATGGTATAGCTCATGTGCATTGTTAGTGTCTAGGGGCCCAGTGGTATAAAGTGCATTATTTATGCTTTCCTGCTCTTTGTGGCTTTATGTAACCAAGATGAATGAAGAGGAAGATGAAACCCTCTGTTGTGACTGCCAGGGGTGAAGGGCTCAGTAATGAAAAATCTAACACACACACACACACACACACACACACACACACACACACACACACACACACACACACACACACACACACACACACACACACACACACACACACACACACACACACACACACACACACACACACACACACACACACACACACACACACACACACACACACACACACACACACACACACACACACACCATCCCTTGCCATCTCCTAGCCTATTTGAAGGTGACATGTAGGAGGAGATGGATGTGTGGTTTGCAGCCATTAAAATGTCCCCATGAGGCAAAAGAGCTGTTTGTGTCTTCAGAAGAGTTACAGAGCCCGGGGTGAGACAGAAACGGGAGACTCACGCTGTTGAGTTGTTTTCATCATAACATGACGACCCTTTGTCATCGCTGAGAGGGAACACAGCTGTTGTATGAAATACATTCGGCACATGAAGGAAAAAGGAAATGGTACGGTGGTTTGAAAAGAATTCATCTGAGGTCGGAAGTGAATTTGTTTTTTCAGACACTTACTGCGAACTACTGTACAAGAACAAGCTTTCTGTTGCATTTGTCACAATAGGTCCACTAGTCTATTAAATTTGGGAAAGGAAAGTATAAACATTTCACTTTAATTCAAGACAACTAGAGTGGTTGGCAATCCTGATACCAGTCCTCTCTTTGTAGCAAATTTAAAATCCATGTTGCATTTCCTCAACTGCTTGAAACTCAGTGGGATCTTAAAAGCCAGGAGACTTTAAGTGCAACACTTAAAATATGTTTGCTGATTTAAATCCAGCTGTGTCATGGCAATGTGGGCAGTGTGTGCAGATGAATGGTGTTTTTCCTTTCCTCTAAGGTCATGTCATAAGATAATCATTTTTTTTTCATGCGAAATGAAAAATCTATCTTTAATCTGAGAAGTAACTAGTAATTGTGGCTGTCAGACACATGTAGTAGCATAAAGTATAAAATAGCAGCAAATTCGTAGTACTAAATACTAAAATTGTACTTAGGTATATTATTTGAGGGAACATACTCAGTTACTTTCAAACACTGAATAAAATCACTTCCTGAGAAAAAGTGTAAAGTGACAGTGGCTTAATGCGTAATAATTAGTTCATTGCAGCAAATGAATTAAGCAAGAATATACAGGTATTTTACGTGGATAAGGACATTTGACCTATACCTGAGCCGCTTTATAAGGTCAGTATCAGAGACTGATACCCATCCATGCATGCTGTGTGCATACATTAAATATAAATTAAAGTTCTGCTCCATTCTATTATGACTACAAATGAATGGTTCAGCTAATCTAAATGCCATCTTTCTCTCCCAAACTACAGCCTATTCAGTCAATGAAAGCCATCGTTTATCTTGGAGGAGGAGATAGAAAGAGTGGACAGAGTTATATGAGTGTATAATTTGGCCAACATTCCTCAGCAGCTGCAGAGAAAAGTTCTGTCACCAGCTTCTACGTGTGGTCATAAGACTTTGAACCAACACAGTTACAGTACTCGTGTTCTTTGAAAAACAATGCATATTAAATCTATGTTGTAATAGTGTTAATGCAGTCATCTTTAGAGGCTAAAATAAATGATGTGAGAGAGTTAGGATGGCCCCATAAAATGCTCCGCTCATTGCAGGCATAGTTAAAATAAGACGACCACACAGAGACACACACTCATATCTGTGCTGTGTGCGCAGAAAACACAGCAGCAATGTAATGAGGCAAACCAAATGCTTATCATTAAAAGCAATAGTTACTCAGGGATTATGAGCTGTTAATGATCACAGTGTCGCAATTAATGCAATATAATCTTAGTGGCTTGTTTGCACTGCCAGCACAGTGCCTGATGGGAGCAGTAAGAGAGAGGGAGACGGTGAGAGATGGGGGCGAGAAAAGTAGAAAAAGACAGCTTAGTACTGGTGGCAAGGCAGCACTGTCCTTGAGAGCATGTGAACTGAATGCTGAGGAAGGACAGTGTGGTAAGCTGCTGGCTGGCACGAACGCTGCCCCTCTGGCTGAGAACAGCAGCCCCAAACAGAAGTCAAAGCCTTCATCTGAATAGGCCTGCAACAGCCAAGACTGACCAAAATGACTGGAGAGTCTGTGAGTGTATGTGCTGGCATATGTCCACGGCAATTCCATTTAGAGAGCTTTGATTCCTGCTAAAGCAAAATTGCTGCCATCAATATTGACACTCTACACAGTGATGACTGATTCATGTACGTTACTTTGACAACTACATAACAGAACACAAGAACATGTGCATCTCAAAAAGTGAATCTTACATTCTAGATTCATAAAGGGAAATATTTCAAGCCTTTTTTTGTTTTAATTTTGATGATTAAGGCTAACAGCTTATGCATAATTTCCAGAATCTCAAAACATTCAAATGTTTCATAAGATCAATCAAAAAAGGATTTGTTCTACTAAATACTTTTGGTCGGGGCTCCTTTTGCATGGATTACTTTAGCAATGCAGCGGAGGCGATTAGCCTGTGGCACTGCTGAGGTGAAATGGAAGCCCAGGTTGCTTTGGTAGCGGCCTTCAGCTTGTCTGTATACTTGCTCTGGTGTCCTTCATCTTCCTCTTAACAATACACACATTCTTAAGCTGGCCAATCAAACACAGTAATACCATGGTCAGCAAACCAGTTACTTACGGTTACTGTGGGCAGGTACCAAGTCCTGCTGCAAAAGGAAAACAGCATCTCCACAAAGCTTGTCAGCTTGTCTGGCAGACGTTAGTGGCATTCATCTTTGTTACTATTGTTGTCAAATAGGGAGCCAGTAACTAAATAAGTGAATCTGTGAATCAGTGCCTTATAGATGGCCAATAGTGTTAACACAACTGCAGCAAAAGTTTGTAGTTACATAACGTCAGAGATCAATCTCATTTAATCAGTTAACCTACATATACTTTAAGTAGGGGTGAACAGTATAAACGGTATAGACGGTAGGAATTTGCGCTATGATATGGATTTTCACTCTGCAGCTCTGATGTAATGAAACAATGCGTGCAGGCAAAATAAAATCACATCCGGCACACAAGGGAATATTTACTGGCCCTTTGAGTAGAAGCTTATGTGAAAAAGCAATTCATGGTCGTAGTGGCCGATGTTGACTGCTGTCCTCTCTCGCATCTCAAATAACACATGCTGGGAGACTTCCTCACGCACCTCCTCTACGCTCCCCGCTCTCCCGCTATGTTCTTCTTTGTGTGCTTCTGCATCGCTCCCCTCAGCCTGTTGCTGTTCTTGCAGTCATTTCAGTCTGGTTAAATCACCGCCATAATGTCTTTCTACTTTGATAAAACGAAAGGTTGTCACTGTCACTGTGAAGCCTGTGTGTTTACTCTGCAACAAGTGAATATCAGTGTGAAGCAAAAATCTAAATTGGTAAAGTAAGTAGTAACTGAAGTTATCAGATAAATGTAGTGGATTAAAAGTAGAATATTCCCACTGAATCAACGCATTTATATAGAAATCTAAAGATGAATCAATATACCGTCATATAATACCGTTACTGTCTATGCTTTAAATTATACCGTGATATACATTTTAGACCATACCGTACAGCACGTGTTTAACCTGTGGGTGAATTTAATAATTGTGACAGCGACTGTGCTTCAGTCCAACAGTTTATGGAATAAAAATCAGACCATATGGGAACTGCTCCATGTCCAACTGTGTAATTCACACCACAAGTGAGATGGCGTATGTCCCCCAGGAGGGCTAGATTCCACATTTCAACAGAGTATTTGAGGACGACGATTACCATGAAGGTCTCACTCTCAGAGAGATGTAAAGCTCAGTGTTGCTGTTAGCCACACAGTCAGCACAAGCATGAGTAACTGAGGATTATGTTCATGTTTTCACCTTAAAGAGTCTAACACTCTTACAGATGTTTCCAATTTTTTGGTGCAACTATGATTAAAGGTTTGAAATCTCGAGAAAATCTAAATAGAGAAATCTCTTCACAGAGATAGGTGAGAAAGCATTATTACAGAAAACTGCTTTAATAAACTGTTAAAGCCTCAAGAGACAGTTACAGTGCCAAAAGCTTATAATACTAATGAGATAACACTAAAGGTTGGGTGTGACAATTCAGGGTGGTTAGCATAAAAGCAAATAAGCTACATTTTTTTCCATCCATCACCAGATATAAAGGAATATAAATATCTATTAAAAGGTTAAAAGAGAAATAAGACACTTCAATAACAGAGTCCAGGTCAATTACTGACAAGTTCTACTAAAGCAAAGATGACATCAAGCATTCGAGGTCCTTACCAGCAATGGTCCCAGTCCACACGATCATTATCATTAAAATGAACAGCCCATCCTCCATAAATTTAATGAACTCAATGCTCCCTCCAGTTCCTGTGATAGATTGCTGGGCTAAGCTCTACTCATGTATAGGGCTGTCCCAAATATCACTTTTTTGATATTCAAATATTCTGTACTTATGAAATGCGAATATTCGAATATTCATTGTGCGGCGAAGGGGATGAAGTGAGCCGAAGCCTGGCTCTAACCTCCAATAATGCCGCCTAAGGCTGTTTCTCTCCTCATTTTAAATCACCAGAAAAACAACTGCCTGCTTCTGTTAAATCATCAGCATTATTCTGCCCAATTGTTACCACATTTTGTCTTATGATGGATTAATTACACCTACATCTGATAAAAGCTCATAATAGACGCTCAATCCGACACAGTGTGACACAGCGCAATGAAAGTGAAACTGCACTTCAAAATACACTGTCAGCTATTGTAAAGCAAGCAAAACACATATGATGTAACAACAATACTTTAAATAAGATGCCTGTATCAAAAATCACATCACTCAACCGTGACCGAGGACTCCCGTGCACTCACGTGCACTATGTCAGGCACTGCCGCCCAGGATCAGAGGGTTTGTTAATTTCCACATGTTCACAGTGCAATTAAAAAGAAGAAATAGTATAAGAATGTACTGAGAAAACGTATTTTGGAGTTCACTTTTATTGATAACCTACATTCAGCACAAATACCAAAAATGAAATTCGAATACCTACCCAAGGACGAATTACCGGGTCCAGCCCTGTTTGTGAAATATGTTCTAGGAGTGTCTACTATAAACTGCAGGCTGGTCTTATCCTAATATAGGGGTCTGAGTCACTTGATAATTACAAATAACACAACTTTGTACTTACAGGCATGGCAATCAACTAATTATAAAGTAATGAGGAGGGAATCATTTTATTAGTAAAATATTGGAAATCAAAGACAGCGTGGAGTCATTTTATTTTCCTTAAGACTGAGGTAAAGCTTGTGCTGGCGAGGTTTCAAGGGGACCAGATCTAAAAGGCCACCAAAGAACTGATACAGGAGTCTAACATGCTTTCCTAAATTTCTGACCAACGTCCTTCAAGAAAATAGAAATGAAATCATGCCAGAGAACGTCTTAGACAGGGAACTGGTCTTAGATGCAACTGGGATGTATTTCAGGCCCCATTTTTCCATGTGGTAATGAGAATATGAAAGTCTCAAAAATATATAATAAAGAATATTGATCTCTTTTGATCTAATAACATATAAAGCCTGTGTAAAAATATGACTGCAACCAGGAATAACAGCACCCTATGGAAGCTCATGGAAAGAAAACCATAGAAGCGGTATACTGAGATCACTCTGAAACACTTTCGTTTTATTGTATTCCATTACTCAGGAGTAAGGTAAAACATGCCAGTGCCGAGCAGTTAGGCTGCCTCATTTCCAACCACTTGTGTTCCTGTTCCTCTGACAGTGCTGCTTTGTTTGCTGTGCAGTGGCTTCTTTCCAGCAAAACCCCAGATTATGTAAATCATGTAAAGCCACTACTCCCAACTCCCTCTAGACTGTGTGACTTTATTAGTTTTGTCAGGGCATCAAAATCCTCTCGAAAGATGTGCGTGAAAGTGTGTAAATTTCCATTAAGTGAAAAAATACAAGAGAGGCAAATAGTATGGATGTGTTCCAGCAAGACTTGTGTTGTTAAAGATCAGCAGGGACCTGTACAGACTGAAAATACTGGAAAAAAAGTGGTCTGAGATTGCTTCCACATTGTTCTAACCCCAATACGTGAAAACACAATTTATCTTCCACTATATCTTTACATATAAATATTTGTTTACTGCTATATTTAGGTTATGAATATCTAGTGCAGTTCCTTTAATGGGACAGTTCACCCTAAAATCCAAATACATATGTTTCTCTTACCCATAGTGCCTTTTATCAGTGTTGATCATTTTCATGTAAGTTGCCCAGCATTGGAAATATCAGGCATAGAGATGTCTGCTTTTTCTCCAACATAATGGGGACTCGGCTTGTGATGGTTAAAGTCCTAAAAAAAACGTTTGGAAAACCAAACAGTAGTAATGCGCGATACAAACGATATAAAATATAAATGATTAAAAAATGGCCCACGATAGAGATTTTAATTTGGGCTCTATCGTGATAACCACGGACATATTAGAATAATGGCAGGGGACCGAAAATTGCGCCCACTCATTCCTATGAGAGCTGCTCATATAGCCGAGCCAGAGCACCACTTGGTTGCTTTAGAACGCCGTGATCGGCCGCTTTTCAGGTTCTCATGCCCGGTTGTGTCGCTGCCATAGAATGTATAATGATTGTCTTTATACAGTCTTTTTTGCCCACTGTATTTTTCACAAAATAAGGGCTTTTGTTGAAGTGCCTTGGTTATTTAAAAAACATTTTAGTACAGCAGTGGTATAGCCACAGCAGATATTCTATCAAATTCTAAACAATAACAATGCTAACAATAATTCCTAATATATATAAAAGTATTCATGTGTTCTCTAATTTCAATCTCCAGTGTATGTATTTTTGTGGGTTAAACTGTCCCAAAAGTGCCCCAACTGACTTCCACATGACCTTGACACTGCACCATTCTAAAGTCAATACAACAAAGTAGTGCCATTGTGACACAAGTAGGTACTGCTCATGACAAATAACATCCATCTCTTGACTTTATAATTTCTGACCCATTTTTCATAAAAGGAATTAAACAGGGGGATATGGTGCACAAAGTCCTATTCCCTATGGAGGTCCGGGTAAGAAAAAGAACTGTCCAGTTAAAATGGGAGGAACTTAACTGACTACAAACATATGCTTGTATGAAGCATGTAATAGACCATCTGTTACTGTATGAGATATCATTACAGTAAAACCATATGTGGCCTAATTCCGTTTTAATTGCAACAAAATGTGCAGCTGATTATACATGTTTATCGCCAACAACTAGTAGGCCAATGATTTCCCTTTGCTGTCTCTCTCCTGCCCCCCAGTGATGACACAAGCCTTATGATGGGAATTGTCTCACGGGGGAAGCAGGGGAGAAGGAGCTCTGATCGATACTGGGACACTGGGTGATGAAAGCAACAAATCAAAAATCTGAAATTCTAATCAGAACCCTCGGGCACTCGGCAGGGCAGAGGCAGTAACACTCACCATGTTGCCTTGGTTTCCGTCAACCTTGCAAGCCAAACTGCACACGCATATACAATTCACACCTCTCAGAAATAACTACACCTCAGTCGAAACAGATACTGCAATTACTCAGAAGACTCAGAAGACCCCACTGCACAGACTGCTCGCCTCTCTCCCAGTAAAAGCAATGCACGTGCTGTGTGTGTGTGTGTGTAGTCATGCATGTATGCCTCCACATTGGGGAAGGGGAATGCATGAACACTTCATGATTTAGGCCAGGGCTGTAGTCAAGACCAACTTAATCTAGTCCAAGTCAAGTCCAAGACCAGGTCCAGTTGAGTCTGACTCAAGACCTAGTCGAGAGCAAATCAAGTCCTGTTCAAGACAACAGTGTCTTTCCAATGTTAACATAGTGATTAGGGAGTAAGGATGGATCTAAAATCAAATATTGATCTAATCAAACTAATCAATGCATAGATCCCAAAGCAGCAGCCAGAACAACTTGACCAGTTCTCAATAGCGAGACCAAGCCAAGTTCAAGACTTCAAAAAAAGTGGACTTGCGGCTGGATTCAAGTCCTGTTGAGGCCATAGAATGCAAAAGGCAGCATAATTCAGAGGAATTCAGCAAGTAATTAGGCCTAAGGAATCAAATTAATTTCTAAATTGAGTATAAATGTAGGCTTTTCTCAATTAGGTGAGGAATCATCAAGCCATCAGTGCCACGTGGTGCAAGTAACTTCAATAAACTTAATTCAAAACCCTTGTAATTTTACTTTAAGAGAAAAGGCTATGTGAATAGCAAAGCTAATGGATCATTTTCTTTGGACAAATTTAAGAAAAAAATAAAGATATTAGTGAATGAGGCCCAATGTTTTTGTGAGATTACATTCTTTTGTGATTCCTCTGCAGATGAGATGAAAAATCCCCTGACATGTTTCTCTTGACCCCAATATTTTTGCATTTGTCACAGTGTGGATAGCACTGGGAATGAGCTGTCCATCTTCACCAACTGTGCCAGAGTGTGCCGAGATGAGCCTGCAGCTCAACTGATTGTCACGGGTGTCGGGTAGTTTGTCTGCCTTTCTCTCTCTGTATGTTTGCTTGTCAATCAACCTCTGCCTTCCTTCCTAGCTCCTCGTCTGTTCGCCTGTCTGTCTGTCTGCCTCCCGTTTCCTTGTCTCTGCTGACTGGGCCTTCTCTCCTGCACACAGAGCCTCTTAGGAAAACAAACAGTCTTTTCCTCCTCTCCTCCCTGAGTGTCCCCAGGAGCCTCCTTCCTCAAAGCAAATAATCTCATGTGCTACCACCGCAAAATCCCCATTTCTCCTCCTCCTCTCCATTCCTACCTTCCTCTCCTGCCTCTAGATCCTTTCAAACAGCCCACTACAATCTCCCCTCACCACAATGCACTCAAACAGACATGACAACTAGCAAAGTGTAAACCTTACCAGGAATCACACAAGCTAGGACTGGGCAATATATCTTCATTATAATGTCATTGTTATCTGAGACAACAAATCGTCTTTTTCTGATTTTAAAGCTGAAGCCTGTAACTTTCTATGAAAAATATATGCTGACACTATATCCTGACAGCACAACAAGACAGACTCTGAAAAAGTAAAGGATCTCTTCCTCCAT
Source organism: Echiichthys vipera (assembly GCF_963691815.1). Lineage (NCBI taxonomy): Eukaryota > Metazoa > Chordata > Actinopteri > Perciformes > Trachinidae > Echiichthys > Echiichthys vipera. The sequence goes on along the minus strand of NC_139839.1, from coordinate 23,228,266 downwards.
CTTCTGCTCCTGTCTGCTGCCAGAGCCCTCTCTGTGGGCTCCAAATGGCATCTGCAAGATTCCACTTTCCTTACCTACAACAGCCAATCAGAGGTGAGAAGACTCTAACGCAGTGTAAATAACTGCTCTGAACTCTGATCAAACTGTGAAACTAGGCAGCGCTGAACAAATATATGAATCAAGATTATGTTACTGTATAGCAAACTCTCATTTTACAGCTTAACGGAACACTCAAATGTTTGTGAAAACACTATGCAATAAATGGTCAATGCAGTAACATAATCTTGATTCATACCTGACCAGTGCTGTCTAGTTTGTTTGATCGTAGTTCAAGAGCAGTCACTGACACTGTGTTAAGAGACTGCGTCAGTCAGTCGGGTGTGGTGGAATCTAGCAGATGCCATTAGGAGCACACAGAGAGCAGAGGGTGGAGGTAGAGCTACATGATTTTTTTCACAGATAGTCTGTCTCAGGATATAGTGAGTATTTCAGAAAATATGAAAATACATTTTACAGGAAGTTGCTGACTTCAGCTTTAAATGCTGCAATACAGTGAAGTGATGTCATTTTATGAACTTACCACACTGTACTAGCTGTTCTATTATTTTCCTTTACCCACTTATCAACCATTATATCCACATTAATGATGAATATTAGAAAACGTGGTTGTGCAAATATTTTGTGAAAGCCCCAATGGTCAACCCTACAATATTTGGTAAAAAATATTGTAGGGTTTGATGTTCACTATATCGCCTAGCTCTAACACAAGCCAGGACAGAGTCATTAACCTTTTAAAAAATGTTGCTTCCCTACAAACATACACTGTGTATCACCTTTATGCCTCACCAAGCTTTTTTTCTCTCCTCTACACTGACCTCGACCCCGCAACAGAGAGTTAAATTACTTTGCTAAAGCCAATCACAATTAGGGAGGATTGTGTAATTCAGAGCTCAAGGGGCACGTTTCCCCTGATTTACCACAATCCGTTCAATTAAGAGCAGATTAGTACCTGAGGGCTGACAAAGAGTTGATTTAATTAACCTCAGCCTATTAGTGGGAGAACATTGCTTATATTTCTGAGTAACTCAACAAGCCACAATAAACTTGAATCCTGAGCGTTGCACATGATTGATGAAAAACAAGATGAGTGTGGCTGAGAAAAATACTGATATTTATTGTGTATCATTTTAATTTGTTTTACTATGATAAAGTACATATGAAACATGAACCAAGTAAGGGATAATGTAGAGCAAGCAGGTCATTATTTGCATGGGTCCTGCATTTGTATTTTTCAACCTGGATGTCCCCATGTATCTAAGTGACTAATAGCAATAACAATTTTGGAAATTCGTCCAGCATTTAGCCCAGGCGCTGCAGCCTGGCTGCGAACTGCACTAAAATCAAATTAAAACAGGGCACTCGGATACCGACAATACATGTCTACTAAAAATGTCACTGACTCAGATTGTTATTATAAGTGTCTGACTGTATTATGCAAAGAGGAAGAAGTCTTGTTCTGAACTTCAGAGAGGGAGAGTTTGTTGTGAAGCGTAGCTTTGTGTTATGTAAAAGATTTTTAATCAAAAAAAGAAGGTTCCTGGTTCGAATCCCGGCGGAGGCCCATCTGTGTGGAGTTTGCATGTTCTCCCTGTGTCTGCGTGGGTTTTCTCCAGGTTCTCCGGCTTCCTCCCACAGTCCAAAGACGTGCACGTTATTGATGACTCTAAATTGCCCGTAGGTGTGAAGGTGAGTGTAAATGGTTGTCTGCCTCTGTATGTGTCCTGTGATAGACTGGCGTCCTGTCCAGGGTGTACCCCGCCTCACGCCCAATGTCAGTTGGGATCGTTTAGGGATAAGCGGTTGAAGATGATGGATGGACAATCATTTTTTTTTGAGCATCTCCAAATTGTGCCAATAATATGGAGTCAAACTCTGCACGTTACCTTAGGATGCAGACAGGCAGAAGCTGAGGCAAGTTGTGCCACAAATGGATCCTAATAACTCCGGATACACTGCAGCTTACAGACCATTAGTTCTGCAGTTTGACCGGGACACTACTGCCAGACAAAGAAGAGAAGACAGCCTAATAAAGAAAAAAATGCTTTTCCAGGAGTGGAGAGCTGCAGACGGAGCAGACGTAGGCTAGCTAAGGTTACTGTTGACCTGCATCAGTAGCTACACACCAAAGCATGGCAGAATAATTAAAACTTCTCCATCTTTCCACAACATTGTCAGACACTTATTGTACAATAACAATCTGAGCCTGTCAGTGGCAATATGTTGTCAGTGTGCAGGTGCCCCATTTGATTGCATTGACCAAATTCAATAAGTAGTTGCTACATGACTTTAATATAAACAAGTTTTGTGGTAAAGCTAATCAAAGTGCATACAGGGGTGGGAATCTTTGAGATTCTTACAATTTGTCACTAGTTACTTTAACACATCAATCCGCTCTTCATTCACTCATGTCTGTAGTCCACTGAATTTAAATATAAATCATAGATGGCCCTAAAGCAAACTGGTCTTGAAGGGCACTGTGAGTGGGTGTAAATAAAAAAAATGTTAACTGTTATACTGTTCTACTTTGGCTGCTTCAGCAAGTGCTGGGTGAAGTTGGGTAAGTGCTGCAGAAACACATTATCCAAACCCAAAACACTATATAACTGGTGGCTGATGTTTCCGAGTGGTTGCAGAATGTCTGAAAGGTTGGTTCAACCAAAATAAACATTGTCTACAAAAATATGTGGTAACTATAGAGTACATCAGGCCTCAGTCATCTCCACCCTAGGAGCATAAGTGGAACCATTTACCATCTGGTTAAAGCCACAGTGAACAATCCACATTCATCCTCCAACTGATTGACTTAGAGATGGATCCGTCCTGGTTCCTGAATCCCCCCACACTGAAATTATCAGGAGCTAATGAAAGGGCAAACTGGTCGATACTGTAAGCAACAAAGTGCTCAAATTAATTTGCCTTTTCATTCATTTAGAGCAGGGGTGCCCATTCCTGCTCCTGGAGAGCCACTGCCCTGCATGTTTTAGGTTTCTCCCTGCTCCAACACACCAGAGTCTAATGATGTGCTCGTTATCAAGCAGCAGAAGCTTGTCACAGGTTTGATAATCATTAGAGTCAGGTGTGTTAGAGCAGGGAGAAACCTAAAGCATGCAGGGCAGTAGCTCTCTAGGAGCAGGATTGGGAACCCCTGATTTAGAGGATAAATCGGCCTAGCAACACGAGCATGCTTCACACTGAGTAACATAGAGAACCCTCTCAATTCAAACGCTACAAAAAATTTGCCAATTTAAAAGTTAAAAAACCTGTTTAAACATACACATTGATAATAGTGACTGGTTATATTTTCAGTATTAAATACACGTGTGCAGCAAGTCATAAAAAACAAACACAAATAAAGAAAGTGAATCCCTCCACTGCTGGAGAGGGATCAGAATTTCTAATGAACTATTGATTGAAAACACACATAGGTGATTGCAGGAGGGCATATCAAGACCACTTCATCCATCAGGCCTGTCAGAGCTCCTCAGCAGGAGCACAAGGCAACAACACATCATTAAAGACGGCGGGTACTTATTCACACATAACTCACACTATTTGGAACCGTTAAACCCACAGCCGTGCCCTAAGTCTGGCTGTGATTTAGGAGCACTTCCTGCAGCAGGCATCAATATCAATTACTGTTGCTAAAAGATGTATTTAGGGAAGGGAGGAAAATAATCTGCCAGACATCCATTTAGTTTACAACCTTGGTCTCAAAGCAATCTAATTACTGTAGACTAACAGTCATGAATGGCTGTCTTCAGTTAAAATGGGAGTAAGGCAGGTGACAACATGCTGTCTAGCCTCACATGACTGATGAAAGAATAGATATGAACAAAAGGGAGATGCAGTTAGGTATATGGAAGAAAAAGTAAAAAAGACTATCATTAAAAAAAAGCTCTAACTGGCCTGGCATGTGATTTACATAAACTGGTCAATCTACCAATATCGTAATAGAGGTGAGCATTTTTTACTGTTTTGCATGCATGCCTCCAGATTAGTTTTGTAAATCTCAGTAACATCAGCTGATTTGGGGACTTAACAGTACAGACTTTTATTAGGCTGTGAATAGAAAAAGGTATGCAAATAGGTAAGAGCATATACTTCTTGGAATTCTGTACCATGGGGAAAATGGATGTCATCAGATAACATACTGATCTACGTGTGTAGGAAAACATTGGACACGCGTGCAGGCAATATCTCCATTTTTATCTCAAGAGCTAATTGTGTATGAATGTTCCACCAAAATTAAAACTAACTTGACAACTTGGACATGGCAGGATTAGTCATCTGCTTCTGAGCATCATAATTTAATGGGAATGTCCCAGATGCCAGAACTATAAAATTAGTAGCAATGACACATTTTGAAGCCAAAATAGAGACTTTTGACAAGTTGCACAATGTAAGGATCTGCTATTCACAGTTTTATATGATTGTAAACCGAATATCTGTGGATGCTTGGTTGAACAGAATAAGGCATTTGATGACATGATGACCTTGAGCCTTGCCATCTTCTGATGGCCTTTTTACTAATCTCTGACATTTCACAGACTAAAATATTAATTAATCGACTTGCTATTAGGCTCATCTCTCAAAAATATCAAAATTAGAAAAGCGCTCATGTGAGTTAATTAGAATTAGAATTGATTTATTCAGGATAGAGATGACTGAGATGAAGCCTCTCATTTTGGAGGGGGTCCTTCCATATAATGGAATACATAATACAAAGTCAAAAAGAAATACAGTGAGACACAATACAGGACTTCTACATGCACACAAACACAGTCAGACAAAACTCAACTTCGTAGTCAATTGCAGATCAGCTCAGCGGTGTGCTCCTGCACATCTTCAACCTGAGCCTCAGTCTGGAGAGAGTTCCACTCCTGTGGAAAACATCGTGCGTGGTTCCGGTTCCAAAGACTGTTCACCCCAGGGAGCCGAACCACTTCAGGCCAGTAGCCCTCACCTCCCACCTGATGAAGATCATGGAGAGGATCGTACTCTCCCACCTGCGTCACCTTGTGGACAGTGAGATGGACCCCCTGCAGTTCGCGTACCGGCCTGGCATCGGTGTGGATGACGCTGTCATCTACCTGCTGCACAGGTCCCTGACACATCTGGAGAGTGCCGGGAGCTCTGTGAGAGTCATGTTCTTCGACTTCTCCAGTGCTTTCAACACAATCCAGCCAGCGCTGCTCAGGGGGAAGCTGGAAGGGGCGGGAGTCGACCGTCACCTGGCTGCATGGACCATCGACAACAGACCGCAGTACGTGAGGCTTCAAGACTGTGTGTCTGATGTGGTAGTCTGCAGCACAGGGGCCCCGCAGGGTACGGTGCTCGCTCCCTTCCTTTTCACACTGTACACCTCAGACTTCAGCCACAACACCAACAGCTGCCACCTCCAGAAGTTCTCCGACGACACAGCCATCGTTGGACGGGTGTCCGAGGGGGACGACCTGGAGTATCGAGACGTCATCGCCAACTTCGTCGCCTGGTGTGAGGCAAACCATCTGCTCATCAACGCCAGCAAGACGAAGGAGGTGGTGATAGACTTCAGCAGGAAGGCTCCCACAACAGCACCGGTGAACATCCAGGGTTTGGACATTGAGAAGGTGGAGCAGTACAAATACCTGGGTGTTCACCTTAATAATAAACTGGACTGGTCCCACAACACCGACGCCCTGTACAAGAAGGGCCAGAGTCGCCTCCATCTACTGAGGCGACTGAGGTCTTTTGGAGTGTGCAGGGCACTTCTGAGGACCTTCTATGACTCTGTGGTAGCGTCTGCTATCTTTTATGCGGTGGTCTGCTGGGGCTGTGGAAGCTCAGAGAGGGACAGGAAGAGACTAAACAGACTGATCAGAAGAGCTGGCTCAGTCCTAGACTGTTCCCTGGATTCCATTGAGGAGGTGGGTGAGAGGAGGATGTTATCCAAACTAACATCGATCATGGACAACACCTCTCACCCCCTCCATGACACTGTGGGAGCCTTAAGCAGCTCCTTCAGCCACAGACTGCTGCATCCGAGATGCAAAAAAGAACGCTTCCGCAGGTCGTTCATCCCGACCGCAGTCAGACTGCACAATAAAAATTTGCAATTACACTTCCACATCCTCACAAGTCACTTTTGTAATGCATATTTGTAACATCTGTACTTAGTATTTCCATCCACTGTAGTTTTTCCACTTCATATTTATGACACATAGTGTAAATTGTTGTATATTGTATATAGTATATTTTCTATTCTTATTTTTTTATTTTTATCTTCTATTTTATTTTTAATTATCTTTGTTTACCTTATGTAAACTAAGGGTCTGTGTTGTCTGTGTCTGTGTTGTAAGCTACTGCTCATGTGAATTTCCCCGCTGTGGGATCAATAAAGTCTATTCTATTCTATTCTATTCTAATTCAGTGATATCCATGCTAAAAAATAAGAAAGGTTACAGAGGTACAGGTTTATGAGATAAATACATGAAATACAAGAGGGATATAAATGACACAATGGGTGAAATATTTGAATAGGGATAAATAAATATACAAATAAATAAATGAAATAAAAAAACAAAAAAGAGTTTTAAAAAATCAGAAGAAAAAGGGGTTTGCAAATGAAGTAGTAGTGATGCTTTGAAACCAGGGAGAGAAGTAGTCGACCTAAGCTGGCATTGGAGATTGTTCCAGTTAAGTCGCCCATGTTATCTCCTTGTGTGAGGGAGCTATATAATATCAAGTTGTTACTGTCCTGCTCTTGTCCACTAAAAGGATATCCGGTTTGCTTGTGTCTGATTCCCTGTAAAAAGCAGCATTACAACACCTTGTTTGATCAGCCACCACAGCAGTGATTGGACCATTCACTTTACGGTCAGACTCTGAGCCTCAGATTGAGGATAAAATCAAGACATTACTCACTAAAATGATGGGTGGCTATTGATTAATTCTATATAGGATAGGTCTACTACACACATGAACTCCATGAACCAATCTAAGGCAGACCTGGCAGAATATTTCACTTTCCATCAGGCTAATTTAATATAGAGGCTCCAGAGTCTTCTAGTACAACATTACACCGGTGGAGTCATGTTTGGTGTATCAAGGCATTAACCCGAATGAAATAGCATTAGCCTTCCTGAGAAGCAACAATAGAGGCTACATCATGATCTAAGCTATATTGGCAGATTGTTTAAAGAAGAACAAGTCCAGGAAAGCACATCTCTGCCCCTTTAAAGCTGTTTTTAACAGATTTAATAACCCTGAAATCAATTTCTTGGTCTTTCACTGCAGCGCTTACTGCTTCATACTGATTCAATTACATAGAAAACCGTGCACTTGTCAAACTAGCACTTCTTTGAACCTCTACACATTCTCCTTTAAAAGTATAGTATAGCATAATGTTGATGTAACCACGTGTACAGTAGTTTTGTGCTTTATTGTAATAGTCACCATTACAAAACAACAATAGCCAGACATGCTGTTTTTCTACTGCTTTTTTCAACATTGTGAAAGCCGTATAAAATATTTAGAATAGTGACAGCATACAGAATGTGGGCTGGCAGACTGTAGGCAAGCCAAATAGTTCCAACTCTGGCATCTCTGATTATATTTTACAGATCTGTCTGCCAAAGCCCAATTTCCCTTGCAAAGCAGCGCTTTCTCGACAACCAGAGATGAAAGACCAAGCAATGACAAGTAGCGCATTCAACAACTCAGGCTTTCAGGCTCCAGCTTTGCTGGATTTGACTTTCACACATCATCAACTACAAGTGTGTACATACATATAGAGTTGTAAAATATGCAGACAAATTTGCAAGCAGCCACAGAGACACAGACACAAACACCTGCAAAAATAAAAATCCTTTTCAGACAATGTCAGTGTCTGGAGACGGCTCACAAGGTGTTCCGTAAATGAATACATGGTTTGAAAAGAGGCTTGTTTTATCTGATTCTAAATCTCTGTAAAGAATTAATCTACTCAGCTTATCTGTAGAGTGACAAGTCTGTACAGCTCACCCTCTCACACAAAGCTCTGCTGAGCATAATCATTCAAGAGTTCTCATTCAATGACTCTTCAAATATGAAAAGTCTTCTCATGTCACTCACTGTTACTTTGCTCTCGGCTTAATGCTGCAATGAGAGCTTAATACACGGACAAATGGGTGTGGATTTCTGATTGAGTTTAAACTGAGCAGGAGAAGCACTGAGCTCATGGATGGCTGTAACACCAAAAAGATTTACGGTTTCAGGGGACTGGAGATAGTGGCATCATTTAAGTATTTACTGGCCTTTCACAGTGGTATTCACACAGGCACTGTTTGCTTTCTAATTGCTATATAACATCTTAATATTGGTGTATAATTCTTTTAAAACACTGTATATACTTTAGAAATGCTGGTATCTTTGAAATGCTCAAATCATACATTTCTTAACATAAACCTTTAAGCAGCAGAAACTCTAAAAACAGAATCTGGATGCAATCATCAGTGTCGTTAAAGGGCATGGCTTACAGGTGTTGTACTGATAGTGAACTATAGTGAGGTACTAAGAGTTTTAAGCTTGTTGCAAACTACCGCATATAGAGGAAGTACTTGATAGAAACAGCTTATAATATCCAACTTCAAACTAACTTTGTCCCAGCAGCAGCAGCAGCAGCAGGTGACATGCTCTTCGTGTCAACTGTGGCGTGTGGTTGCTCACGCATCTCTGTGGGAGAGAATGACTTTCTGCTCCTGATGTTAATGCTCCAAACACTTAATAGACAAAAAAAATTGTTCACAAGTCTCAAACCTGAAGTCCCCATCTCTGCTGGACAGACAGCTAGAAATGCTCTACAGCGACACTAGCGGCTGGCGGACCCGATAGCTCTTCCTGCAAAGCGATCAGGGCAGGAAATGGGCAGCAAACAGAGTAACAGCGGGATTTGAATGGGACTTAATGTATCGATATGTGCGGCCAAACAAACAAAATATCGATTTACAATATATAGCAGAGTGGATAAATTCCTACAGCCCTAATGCTCTCTCTGTGGAAGAAGCACTACAGGGTTCATCCCCTGTGATAATGGCAGCTAAAGACAGACTGAAGTTAGCCTTTGTTTGCCTCATAAAAGGGATACAGAAGGCACACTGAGCTGTTGTAATGTGTTCCCCGGGAGCAGCAAATTTTATTTATACAATTCATCCATGTATGGATTGTTGTCAGCAAGCTAAAGCAAGCTATTTCCTATTTCTAATACATCCCTGTTTCTAATTAGCAGCAACGTGTGGTCTGAGTGATCTCAAGTGGACAGCTCTAACTACAGGTGTGAAAACACTCTCAGGACGCATTGAGATAAGATGTCAAAAACCCCTTTCGGAGGTGGTTTAACCCGCATGTGTCCACATTCAGATAGTAGTGAGAACGGGTTTGTGACTCTGTCCACATTGAGGACAACCTACTCAACTGAGTCCTCTGCCTGAGGACTGCCGTACGTCCTCATTTCCGGGCTGTGTCCACAACATCTGAGCCTGTAGCTCTGTGTATTTGGCTGTTTTTCTATTTTTAAACATAATTACTTTGAAATTGTCTAACAGAACCACTCAGTGCTGAACTAATTGCTCAGTGGGGCTTTCAATCTGGCCAACACTCACACCCAATTACAATCGCCCTACACACAAATGCACACGCACTCACATTTGTGCACCACCCTCAGTCTCAGTCACTCCCTGTCCTAATCAGCATGCAAATGTACAAACCTTAGTCTCAGCTGACAGCGGGATGAGAGGCTAAAGTTTCAGACAAAGAGGAGGGTGACTTGATGCATGCTAGTTCATGTAGTGTGATAGTTATCAAGCTTGCCAAGCAGACAAAAGGTCTTCAGTTTGAAACCAAGTGTGCCTTTTTATTCCAGAGGTAGGTTTTTCTGTGCTAAACTCAGAGAAGACCGTCAGTGTCAAAAAGTGATTTCGTTCAATTGTGTTTATAGACATTTGTGCTCCACCAAACAGAATGCCAATAAGAGAGCAGATGACTTACCACACACATCCACATTCAGATTTCAACCCACAACGTTATGACTGCTCAGAGTGCACTTAATCCAGCCAAGCCACTGGGATGCTCCAAAAACAACACTGCTTTGAAACCAGTGGTCTTTGTGGTAACAGAAAAACATGTTTTAGCAATTTAATGATCCATAGAAAAGCACATTACCTAAATTGTGATAACAAACAAATCTGTTTTTTGTAGGGATACTTCATATATTATTCTCAAAATATTTGCACCTTTCTAGACTGGGTTTCCCTTGTAATAAATACAACCCTGCTGAGTGTCATTTCTGGTTGTTCCAATTCACTGGTTTTGGCTTACAGATTTCAGGGAGAGAGAATAATCACACACTAATTATGACTATACCCATTTGAGGCTTTGCCAGATTGTTTTCTTAACACTTCTCTGAGCCAATCCTTTTCCAAAACAAGTATGATGTGGTCACAGCAAAATGGTTAAGGGAAAGAAAACCTTGCTCAACAGCTACTTTAGTCAAGTCCTGAGTTCTGTTGGTCAGTTAGAAAACTTCAATATAATCATCAGGCTCCTGCCACATAGTCACTGGAAAAGCATGGCTGACTTTCATTGCTGCAATCGACTATTGTAGCCACAGCTCTGAACCTGAACTTCCTATAGTCACTCAGACTTATTCACAACACTGCAGAATGGGGACTTGAGGCTAATTCGGTAACTTTAGATCATTTATCCAAATGGCTTAGTTCATATTGCCTTTAAAGTAAGCTGGAGCTGAGGGTACTCTTTTCATCAAAATAAGAACACTGAAAACGCCATAAGGCTGTGAGAGAATAACACTTTTAATTGACTCACTTTGACCATTTTGAATCTATGAATCATCAGCCACCTACCTCTGTGGAGCTGTGGACTGTGAAAAAGTCAAACTGTTCCAAGTAATATGTTGCCTTATTGAGCTTTATATTTACTAATAACAGCAAATAAAAGTGCATGTGCTGGCCAAAAGATTTTTTTTATTAATTCCTTTAACATTTACATGATGCCCATGGGCACTAGTGTTTGGGGGAAGGACACATATTGGTTACAGGCTGTATCTCTCTTTTTGTGGCCCACTTAATTCCCCTGATAAGAGCCCTTGTCTTTCTGCCTCATAAGCTTTCAAAAAGTCAAACATGAAACGAATCATTAACCTTTAAAAACAACACAATTTGCACACCATCAGCAGTTTTAATAAAAAGAGTGCTACGAGGCTTGTTAATACAAAGCCTGTGACTTGTCCTACAGAGTATAAAACAACTCTACTCATGCACTCTGCTGTGGATTTTCACACAACATGCACAAACAACAACAAAGACAATGTCAAAATATATCTTTCTGTGGTTTGTTACAATGAAATTAAGGTTAAAATGAAGCACATTTGTATCGTTATCATTACATTTCCATATCTTATCCATATCTTAGCACAAAACAACTTATGGGAATTATTTGCAGTCTGCCTGAGTATGTGTAGATTCTTTCCACAATGCATACCGTACCATTTATACATTCTGAAACATGTCTTGGAGAACTATAAACCCTCTCACTGGACTACTGTGAAGCGAGCCATTTAACCAGTCACTGTTGGCTGGCATTCAGCAGCCTGCCAAAGCAAATTGTTAATCACTTCTAATGACCAGAATAGCAAATGGAACTGTAATAACAGTTGGATGCAAATGCAATAATTAAGATCATTATCTTGTTGGATGGTACATCCGCCAGTCCTATGAAAACACAAATTACAAGAGTCTTCACAGTTCATTACATGCTAAAAATTGCTATTCTTATTAAATATAAACACCCAATTAATCCTGATAATGACTACTAACTTCTTAATTCATTTTCATGAGCACATTGTCATTTCATCCCCTTGATGCTTCTTATCAGATAAAATAAAACAGTGTTATCTACCAAATTTGTGGAAGAAATTAAGTACAGGGTTTTTTAATTGGCTAAAGTGAAATGAAATTAAACAGATCAGCCGGGTGACTTTAAGGAAGTGTAGAGCTTTCAGGGTCTGTTGAATATCCAACTTCAAACTAACTTCGTCCAAGCAGCAGCAACAGGTGACGTGCTCTCCGTGTCAGCTTGACAGCTAGAAATGCTCTACAGCGACACTAGCGGCTGGCGGACCCGATAGCTCTTCCTGCAAAGCGAACAGGGGAGGAAATGGGCAGCGAGCAGAGTAACAGCGGGATTTGAATGGGACTTAATGTATCGATATGTGCGGCCAAACAAACAAAATATCGATTTACAATATATAGCAGAGTGGATAAATTCCTACAGCCCTAATGCTCTCTCTGTGGAAGAAGCACTACAGTGTTCATCCCCTGTGATAATGGCAGCTAAAGACAGACTGAAGTTAGCCTTTGTATACACTATATACAAGTATACAATTTGTCATAGAAACAAAAAAAAGATTGAAATTGAAAATACAAATTGCATCTGCAAATCTAGTCTATTCAGAGATTTCCATTCATGATGGTGAATAGGTAGCAGTTTCCATTTCACAAACCTCCATTAGGTTGAATATCTATTAATGCTTGGCTGAGATTAAAACTACACCCCGAAACAGAGACCTTCAATAATTCATTATCATCAGCAGGGGTTTTCTAATCAGTAATGGAACTCATAAAGCAGAGCTGAATGAAGATCGCCAAGCTGGGCTGAATGTGTGAGTCTTCAAATTCCTTCTTGTCTCCAAAACCTTAATACCAACTTTTTGAAAATTACATTTTGGCCAGACCCAGCCACTAACACACAGTTTGGCACTGCTCCCATGCCGACCATGATATTCTTGGTCAGAAGGGTTATCCCCTGCTGTGAGGCCACAGTGCAAAAGCATACGGTATATTCATGGTTCTGAACAGAGAGAGTGCAGCTTAAGCTTGCTACAGTTTACTGGGGCCAGTGGAAACGTTGCACTACAGTTACAGCCAGCCAATCACAGGCATTCCTGATACAGAGCCACTGCTTTGCTTTGACATAATCAGGCAGCATGTCTGGTGGCGAGATGGGAAAAAGTTCAAGAATAGACCAAAGATTGTATACATCAAGGAATCAAACTGTTATTTTTAAAAGTAATCAAAAAAGGACTGATATCAGCCAACTAGCCTGTATTGGTATGTCTAACCTTCAAAGAGTGAAGGGGGTGTGCAGAGCAATATCATCATGTATTATGCTCCGTCTGCACAGGGGCAATCAATGCTTCATTTCACAGGAGTCCCTCTGGGGGAGAGGCAGCTCAGAGGAGGAGGAAGAGAGATGGCTGAGTGGCAGCAAGATAGACAACTGCAAAGATAGACAGCACAAGTCTCCAGTGCCGAGCTGAAGCCTAAGCCCCGTGGGAGAGTCGGGATGACGACGGCCTAGCAGACACTGAGGAGCTGTTGACAAGCAGGAGCCCCCACCCACTACCCCAACCCTCTTGTTCCCAATACTGCGGTTACAAAACCATTTGTGCAGCACTGAGAACAGGGCCATCATATAGAGAAGCACTCCACTGTGACACTGTATTCATATGTACAGGCCACAGAAGACGTGATGAGCAACAGTGCATTTATGCCGACACCGTGCTCTATATGTGCTCTACTGCCTGTTTTTTACAGGCTGCAGAGCCAGCAGTAAATCACTTTCACTGCATGTGGAGCTGTGCCAGCTGCTTTATCTAATGTCAAGTGCCTCGAGGGCACGGAACCAAACTCTTTCCCCTCAGTAGGGAACATGAAGTTACAGAGACACAGATTAAGCACATGTTTTTTTTTTAAAGATGTCAAATATTTAACATAAACCAGTGTGCCATAAATATCAGTTTTGCAGCGTAGTCTACAGTGGAAATATTCCTAAAAACTACTGACATACCAATGAATGAATGATGTACGAGCATGAGTCAAAGTTTGGAAACCACACCTTTCTAGTTTCCACTTCACAAGAGATTGCGGAGATGTGTACACAATACCTCAAATAATGTTGTGCTCAGGGCCACAGGCAGGTTTGTCTGTCAGGTAAATCCAACGAGGCTGAAGTATAAAGACAGGCCTGGATTAATAGCTTAAAACAACACTGGAGTAAGAACAACCGCAGAGTGGAGTGGTCCATTTAACTGATGGTTTGTCTCCTGTTGAAAGTGAGAAAGACTGGCAGCCAACAAAGCACCAGTGTGACAGTGTGTTTTTAGTAGTGGTGGACTGCCTTAAAAATCCTTTATACTGAGGAGAAGCAAGTCTACTAAACAAAGGCACAATGAAAATTAATTGTGCAATTATCACATATCTAAATGTGATATCAACTTTCTGGGTTGGTAGCTGATAAGTCAATATATTTCTAAAAGCCAATCTTTAGCAGCAGTAGAAAATGTTCACATTTGACAAGTGAGGCCAACAATGTGATAGAAAATTACAAAACACACACAAACACAGCAAATCTTATTCAGTTGTGTCTTTTGGAAGAAAACTGTAGAGTCACACTTTTAGATTAATCAGGTTATCGCTCAACATGAAAATAATCAGTTACTCATACTACTGAACTATTTTGATCATTATTTCGATATTAAATAATTTAACAGCAAATTACTGCAAATTATTCTCTGGTTCCAGATCCCCCCAACCTGATGATTTCATGCCTTTCTCCGTTTCATGTCAATGGCATTTAAGTTCTTAATTTGCAAAATATGTCTACAGTCGGTCAGGCAAAGCACAACCTTAGAAGATGTGACAGGTATTTTTCACTATTTTCTGACACTGGATAGAGGAAACGATTAACCCCTTAATAATCAGCAGTATAATTCATATTGAAATAGCTGTTAGCTCTCAGCATCCTAATGAATTGTTTATCAAAATAAAGGAGTACATCAATGTATGTGTGTAAACTGACCATGAACTATTTCAGCTCAGTCAGCAATATTCTGACTGTGCTATGTCTACATGATTTATAAATATATATATATATAAAAGGAAAAAAACAAACATAAGAAGGGTTCCAAGAACGCCAGTATGAACTGCAGAATTCAGTATTTTTTTCCATCATCAGATTTTTCTCATGATGTTGGGAATGGCTGATCTGACTATCGCCAGATGACTTTTGTTCCACCTCGCTCCTGTCTTGACTCCACCTAGCTCCACTCAACCATCTGGGATCACTCCATAGCTCCATAGCAAAGTGATTTCAGGGTCTGCAAAAAATGGTCAGGCCAACCAGGACCGCTGGGTGGGGTTTTATAGATGTGATGTAGCAGAGAAGCGACTGTTTGTGATTCAGACAACAACGGTGGCTCACATCGAGGAAGCAAGTGTCAGCATGGATGCTGCTGTTTCATCCGTGTTTCTAATCTAGAGAATCGTTCTTCTTTAGAAGAACACCAGAGAACGGCTCTGAGGGCTTTTATTGGTGGAAACCATGTTTTCGCCCTTCCCTCTCATCAGGGTCACAGGTTGGTTTTGATGTGAGTGGTTGAAGAAGCACGTCAATAAAGATGACGGAAAAGTAGTTTATCCAATCATATGCAAGGACTTTTCAGCCTCCTGAAATCAATTTCCTATGGAGCAATCCCAGATGGATGAGGGAAGCAAGGCAGAACCAAATTCATCTGGCGAGAGTCAGGTTAGGGAATGGCCTCCTCACACTAGGATTAAGATGGAGAATACAACTGCGTTGAGATATACAGAGAGGATCAGAGAGTAGGACCAGGAATGATCGGGCAGAGCAGATACATGAAGGGGGTGCAGGATAGCAGTGCTCTTAAATTCACAGAAGGTGGAACTCTTGTAAATGAAACAGTGTGGGCCTAGACATCCAGCTTTTGGAAATCACTCACTGTCATTCCAACTACTGAATCACCACCAGCATTTCAAACCCATGGATACGACGAAAGAGGCTTAAGCACCGGTAGCACACTCAGTCTGTGTAATTGGCAGCCCTGGGTTATTACAGCATGCACTACGGGGTAAACTGCACAAACAGGAGAAAACACAGCAGACTATTGTGAAAAGCATAATACCTTATCATGGGGTCTGCTTGCTGCGTGATAAGGCCTGTGTGGATAGCCGGCAGGCTGCTTCCACTCACTGCTTGTACTGTACAGCTACTATTAACTGGCATAACTAAATCCATCCTAAAACCCCTGCCTTGCTCTGTGTGTGTGTGTGTGTGTGTGTGTGTGTGTGTGTGTGTGTGTGTGTGTGTGTGTGTGTGTGTGTGTGTGTGTGTGTGTGTGTGTGTGTGTCTTTGTTAAAGTGTGCCAGCATGTGTGTATATGCTTCATACACCCTGGGATGTGCTAAATCAACAAAGACCATGCTGGCATTTACATAAGAGCACCTTTTGTCCCAGTTTAAAGCTCCCATTTAAAAAACTGCAGCACACGTTTTAACACCACCAGGGGGCTGAAGCCATATACTGAAGATGGAAGTGCAAGCAGGTTCAGGTGGGTGATACACCAGAGCCCTGAAGGGTCACACAGACACACATCCATCAATTGCCCTGCTATCCTGTTCTGCCTCAGCTGTAATGGGAATTGTCAGTAGAATCAGGGAGGACTTAACAGTGTGTCCGAAGCAGTACACCGGAAGAAAGGCCAGGCACATCCCTGCTGAACACACCTAAAATTGAATACAATGCTTTCATCAAATATTCTCAGTCTGGGAAACATCAGTGAATTGGCTGGCTGCTTTTTCATGTTTACTAATTAGCCCAAGCTTATCAGCTGTAATTGAGCATAAACATTTCCATTATTGCCAGTAGCACACTGTTCATAATCGTGCTAATTGCAGGCCGTACTGAGATGTAATTTATCCAGGATTCCACTGTTTTTCTGTTTAAAGAAACTGATGATTTTTTTTTTATTATTCAATAAATGGCTTCTTTCAGTTTTAAGAAATAACATGATGTTTTTACATTGATAAATGTTGAATTTTGTCAAATCTCATATGATCAGCTGGAAAGTTTTTGTGTGTCAAAACTTGTTTATTCTCGCTCAAAGTTGTTATCCCTCAGATTTCATACACCTTGTTTCTAGGCCTCTTTGGCACTAAGATGTAACTGCAGGCGAGTCTGTTCTTTCAGAGCCCTCCATCTTGTTACATTCTCTGTCACTATGTGTGTTGACTTTTTTTTTTGCTCTTTAGTAAACTTTATTTTAACACTGCCCTTACTACAAGCCCGAGTCAGGAGTTGGAAGTTCCCGATTTGAGTGGAACAGTGAATCAGTGAATGTGAATCCTTTTTAACAAGAGAGAGCAGCATAACCGTTCGTGACGATCGGTGACGATCTGGGCCGGCAGTCCGACCGCTGTTAGCAGCGTCACTAACGTGGCCGCTTATTTACTTCTAATGAGGAAATGTCCACACATTTTTTAATACTCTGCAAAAAGGCGAGTAGAAATGCTTTGATTAGTTGGTCATATGATCAGTCACTATTGTTTTAACTTACTCTTCGATAGATAGGATCTTAAAAGAATTAAATAGATAAAAATCTTATGGAGTACATCTTTAACATGTTTTAATCAGCTCAATAATACAAGCTGTAATTTCCTATGAGCATAAAGTAATCATTCCCTGACCATGAGATAAAACATGAAATTGTTTCATGATCATTGGAAAACAGCTCAATAAAAAATATATAATTTCTCATGTCGAGAATACAAAATAATAAACTTTTAAAAAATGGTCACGTGAATTCTTCAAAAGAAGCCGCTGACCCTAAAAAAATAAATATCTTGTGATCAAGGGAAAGAAAAGTTTGCTCATGTCGTTTCTGGCAGTATGTTCTCCTATCACCAACAATAGGAATTCAAAGTACAGCCAGTCCAAGCCTGTAGTTTCTTTACTGAGTATATCATTACTATGAAATGGGATGTGATACATAGAGTTATTTATACAGATATACAGTATATAGAACTAAAAGATGCTGTCAAAAAATATTGTGAATGAAGTGAGAAAATTAAGTATAAGACATAAGACTATCTACACAAACAAAGAGCGGGAGACTCTAATAAGTAAATAGCTGTCGGATAATAACTTGCAAAAGGAACTAATGCACATAATGCAAATCAACGTATGTTTCTATGGGAGACTGCGACACTAAAGTAGTCTGTGGTTGTTGTAATGAAATCATAAACAAAGTCCTCCTTAGGCAAACACTTATATATGGTGGCTTTTTTCTTAGGATGTGTTGTTTGTGGTTATGATGTTGTGGGATCTGGCTTTTCTCTTTTCCCAACAGCAGCAGTCACATGAGGCGGATAACACTTACTGAAAACAATACAAGCCCATGTTTTCATTTGGAGAAGGGAGCGCTTCAGATCCATTTGGCTTTCTGATGCGTAGCCGTTCCCGCTGAACACACACACGCACACGAACACGAACATGCACACGCACAGGCACACGCACACGCAAACGCACACTTGACAGATTTTTTTTTCTCTCTCACACACCATGATGTCTATTTTCCATCTCTCCAACAAAGTCTCACGTTCTCATATTGTCTCTCACACACATATACATGTAAACTGGGCTCACACACTTTCCCCCCTTTCACATAGAGATTCCGCAATACGGCGATAAAGAAGATACGCCATTACGCCAGCTTTGCTTTTTCACACTGCGCCAAACAATAGTGCCATATCACCACCCAGTGTGTGTCATTTTTCTGATGGTGTGCCAGCATTCTGGAAGAAGAAGTGGCATGACGTGTAACGACAGTATCAATGGTTGGTGCAAGAATCACAGAGTAACTCACGATACTATCAGGATAAGCTGACCACAATAATCATGGTATCGTGATACAGCGATTATGTGATACTCCATGCATTGCAAGACAAGCATCCATGATATATTATAATATCTGTGTAACTGAGGAAGAGACACACAAACACAATTAAAGACATGAAAAGGCAAAAAAAAGTCTTAAAAAGTTAATAATAATATTTGGCGCCAGTGTATCGATTACATACTGCAAGTTGAAGCAATAAGATATATTCCAGACTTTGATTAAACTTTCTGCTACATATGAAAGAACAACTCTCTCTTGCACGATGTGTTGTCTCTGTATAAAGCTGTATCTTATTTTTGAAACAAAAAACACAGCCAGTAAGATGAAATTATTAATGTATTCTTCACCCTGGCATCATACATACAGCTTTTATAGATTTGTCCTCAGTGATGATATAGGCCTAAATAGCAACTAGCCCATATGCAGAATAACAAGGCGATGAATGACAGTTCTAAGTCATTACCTACAAGCGTTTTGACACTCACACAAACACATAGCAGCACACAGCTCGAGGCACCAACAAACCTCATCAGGATTTCCAAGGAAGAGCATTTGCAACAAGATTCATGCCTTTCAAATACAATAAGACTGTCATCCTTGCTTCTTCCTCCTACGCCCCGGCTTTCATGCTTGAGATTCCATCCCTGTAAATGTTAAAACAAGGTATAGCCTGTACCTTTATGCTCCATCATAGGAAACACTAACTCAAGCCGTTGTAGGACTTTTACAGGCATTTCTACATACTGTAGGTGCCTTGAATATTACTGTAGGTTAAATAAAGTACATAAAGTGTTGTTTCCTACCTGGGACATATAACATCCTAACAGGGCTCTGCAGACCTGTGATAGACATTTACATAGTATTTTCCATGCACATATTCTAACTCAGTTCATTAAAGAACATACTATAATAGCCCTCTGTGTGGGACTAATAAAGGATTATCTTAACTTGAGAAAACCTTCTATCCAACTTAAATAAATATCAATTATTGTACCCTGAGCCCTGAAGAACTAGAATAGGGATTCCAATAAGGGGAATTCAGCAGTTGAAATGGTGTACATGGAAAAATAGCACTAAAGTGCATTGAGTGAAAACTAGTAGGTAGCAGAAATGTCTAAACACCAATACAATACAATGGCAAAAGTCATGAATAAACGGACAAATTTGTTTGTCAAATGGCTGAAATGTCCAAATTTGGGAATACAAATTCAAACTTGACCAAACCGAGCCAAACATTTCAGCTTTACAGCATGAAAATATTACTGCTTCATATAATATAGTATCATGTTCCATGATCCAGTTTAAAGTCAACTCAAATAAAAATGCTGATGGGTGGTGCAGTTCAAGGGGTATTTGAGTATATCTGACTGGACTAAAGGGGGACATCAGACAAAAGAGGTTGGGAACCCCTGACTTAGTAAATGTGAAAGATTTGTTAAACAGATTCCAGTTGGCAGTGACCTCAGTGCAAATCCCACCCTCGGCACTCTGCTGCATGTCACCCCTCTCTCTTCCTCCATCCCTGTCATTCTCCTGCTGTTCTGATAAAAAATAAAAATATACAAATATTAATAATAATAATAATAATAATAATAATAATAATAATAATAACTGGCTCTGGCTGAACTATATGCCTAGACTCCAACTGGCTCAAATATCAAATGATACTTCCAAAAGCCAAATGTTCCCATCTGCTTTAAGGTGATCAAACATAAGCACATGGCCTGCAACCATTTTCACAGTGAATTCTGAACAAGAACATGGCTAACAGAAAAACTGCATCTAAAGGACCTGAGCGACTCTCATCTGAAGCAGTTCCAGTCCACATAATCCCTCCTACTGAGCATCTGGAGCAGTTAGTTCCACAGGCGAAGGCAGGGGGATGACATCATACTGAAACATAGCCATGAAGCCTTTAATTAGTATTTCAATATAATCTGACCTGAAAGAGGTGGAACTGGATCCTGCGCTACATAGCTGAGCCTGGGGATAACCAAGGTGCTGTGAGCAAACCAAATTGTTTGGTATTAGCTGCTATGATATACGCCAATTTTCTAAATATCCCAGAAAGCATGTGATTATGGATTAAGGTTTGACATTCAGGCTAGTGTAAACAATTATTTTTAAAAAAGAACTGAAGCAGTGCAGTTATGAGCAAAGCTTATCTGGGAGCAGGAATGGAAGCAGATGGTAATGGAAACGGGTAGGTTGGCTCGGTTTGAAAGAAGGATCAGAGAAGAGACGGAGGATCAAAGGTTCAAAGCTGCAGGTAGAGATCTCAACAGGGCTGCGTCCATAAGTCCACCTGGGCTCCGTGGTGCAAAGACACACACGCTCAAACACATTCATAACTGCACCATTATTTGTATGCACTGTGCGGTTAAGCATGAGAAGGGTCTCCTCTCAAGTGAAAAAAAAAATAAATAATACACCATCATAGGACCATTACACACAAAAGAGAGTGCGACTGCGGCCACGGCTCTACTTCAGAGATGGCATTTAACAATCGGCCTCAGCAAACATTTATCTTTTTTCCCCCAACATCTGTCACTGGAACCTGCAGGAAAAAAACAAAGATTAAATGGAAAAGAAAATGGCCTGGGCTCAGCAAGCTGGTGGCATAGAGACCAGGGAAATGTATTTTTCTCAACTGAGGCAAGTTAATTATCTGAGGATGAGGAAGTGACTTTCCTCTGTGCTAATACTTGGATAAGGATACACAATGATGTTTCGGAGCTGTGTGCTACATTCACAAGTGTCAGGGAGACTTAGGTCTTAAAGAGGTGGAACCATTAATCCAATGTTCTTCAGCCACTCCGGGAGTGCCATTAGCCAAAGATTAACCATTATTGTAGACATAAGCTGATGGACGACTAGTGTGTTCATTGGTATTCGTTGTCATTCATAAATCTCTATAACAACAGCACTCAGTCTGTGCAAACACTGTCTGTGCAAACACTGTCTGTAAACAAGTATATTCATCCTGTCTAGTATATTCAACTCAAAATAAGTGTCTATTGCACAAAACACATCATTTTAACTGTCAATGTTTTGACAAGACCATTAAGGCAATACACAAACTGAACAGAAACTATGCTTTAAGACGGACAGGAAAACATATTTTCACGTAGCATTCTTCTTGTGCGTACGTTTTAATAATTTAAAACAAAAATAGCACCCTTTTTCAGAGGACATGAACTGGCTCTGAAATTCAAACTGTTCTTAAATTCAGCATTGTAAAAGCACACTTTAGATTCTCAGCACATCCCATAGCTAGTACGAAGTCAACAAGTACAATGTATTTATGATGAGTATATTATTGATGTAAAATAGCTGAGAATATCACTGTAAAATGTGTTTATACTGTTTGGAGGAGTGACTGATCATCCCTGCATTATGCTTCAACATCTCAGCCTCTTTTCTTTTGCTTGCGTGTCAACGCAAAACATTGATGCTGCTTGTAACACATTTCCGCTGCTGTCGAGCCATTTGCATTGCCTGAGTTCATACCACTGCACTGGTGTCAGTTTCTCCCTTAACTAATTAGTTGAGGGTGTAGGTGTTGGGCACGTGATTGAAGTGTTTATGAGCTTAACCGAGCATCATGACATCAATCAAAGCCTGTGCACTTTGAATTTCATGTGAGTTGCGTCTAGATGTGATGTAGCTGGGTTATATCTAAAGAAAAGCTTTCTTTGCTATACTGTTGATGATAAAATCAGACTGTCCTCAATTTTCTTCTTCAGAACATGTTTAGTGTAAATGTTAATTTCTGTTTTCTCAGCTGCTATATGTGTCTAAATGTAACAGTGAACACCTCCTGGGTGATGCAGATCTTAAACGTGTCACGGTTGGATTTACAACTGGGTTTCATGGACTGTTGCTCTATGCAGTTACAGTCCAATCACTCTGGACACATCAGTGACAGATGGAAAGGTTGTCAACGTGAGGCGGGTAAATGACAAATCTGCTGGGAAAGATGATGTCTGTGTTGTAAAGCATGTAACATGGCCCTGGAATACAGTAGGGCTGCTAATGTAATCACATTTTATTTTCAATTACTATTTTGGCTTCCAACGATTATGAAAACAAGAAAATCAAGCTAAAATGATTATGTGCCACATTCTGTTTCCCAATGATGCCCTTGTTTTGTCTTGTGTTACAAATCTAGCAAACATTTTCCTTTACAGCAGTAAAGCTTTCTAGGGTTGTCCTGAGTAGCTTTGTTTACCCCTCAGATCTTCGGAACTAATCAACAGTGAATATTTGGATATTCCTTGCCAGTGGGGTTCGATGAGCTGCGTGATTTGGGAAGGAGCCAGTCTGCCAGTCGTACACGTGTTTCTCTTCATTAAATCGCCTGAAAATTACACAAGGTTGCTACGGTATAATATACTACCGCACAGACATCTACACACTTCAGACTGCTTGGTTATACAGTTAATAGAGATGTAAGGATACACCCAACTCACGATTTCATACGATGTGCAATACTGAGTTTGTGACACAGTTTTTGATGAAATTTTTTTTTTACAAAATGACATTAAAGTCAAATAATGACTAAAAAGATCCCTTCATTAAAATCTACAACACACGGTATATTGTCTCTTTACTTTAACTGCCTTGTGGTGCATCGTTACATCCTTAATGGTTAACACCACTCATTCAGACATTTCTCAGTTCCTGGCACATAGCTGGAGTGTTTCAGTGTTGTTAAAAACAAGTTGTGAATTTCAACCCACAATAGGCTTGGGTGATAGGATGAGATTCATACAATCCTACAAATCATACAATTCCTTTTATGCATTTTGTGCTATTCAGTTTCTATCTTAAGTGTTTTTCCTGTATTCATTCTGCAGCAGTACACTGCCCTGAATCCATGAACACAGCAACTCTCTGTGCCTAGTTAAAGCATCAGTAGGAGAATCTCAGTATCGCTAAAACTAGCCTACATGTACATTTAAAAAAAAAAGAGCAGCTAATGCAGGTAGTAGCGCAACAATGGCCTTTTTCCATACAGTGGTCGAGTTAAGCTCAGCTTAGCACGTCAGCCCAGCACAGGAGGGGATTTTCATTTTCATTACAACTGGGCTACCTACTTTGAGGTACGTCTTCAGTGACGTAGCTATCGCTCCACAGTAGCTCTGAGTATTTTATTCGTCTTTGTTTTTTAGTAGTCTATACTGTATTTTTAGTTTCATAAAATGTATTCACAAACGTTTAGGACTACAGACATTCCTGTTCTGACATCAAAATGTCTGTTGTTTCTATTTAGAATCTGGCAGGCTGAGCAGTTTTAAAAACAAATTTAGTTTCCTATAAAGTCTTCACGGTGAAAGTTCCACCATACTGTTATTTCAAAGCTTTTTCATTGTGAAGCAGCAAAATCCGAAAATGTTGGGTTTTCATCTGCAGTGACTTAAAGACTCCAACAGGGCTGAATGTGAACATGAAAGTAAGATAAAGAGGATATCTGAAAGTTCAAACAGGAGAGAAACTCAAATTCAAACCACAGAGATTCAGTTTGAAGCTACAAAAGTACTGAGAGCTGAACACAGAGACTTTTAAAAATGTCTTTCTCTATGCTGTCCTGCAGCACAGACATGAGTTTAGTCTCACAACACAGCTTCCTTTTTTTTTTTTAAGAATTCTTCATTTTTATTTATTTATTTATTGTTGTCATGGGTTGGATGTGGCTAGCAAGACGTACTCCATAGAAGGTTAATCTCGGCTCTTGGTGTGGCTCAGCTTGGCAAAAAGTGGCATTGGAAAAGGCCTTCAAGTTTGCACACAACCCCAGCATGAGGAGAGGAGAGAAAGGCCACCATAAATGACAGCAAAACCCAGTAAATACTCTCAAACTGAGCTGAAATGGAAATACTGTGCAGAACACATGACTCTTGGTTTAAAGGCATTTAAAACCAATCTGTTATTCGACTACAGCCTCTAAAATTCTCTGGATGATCAACACTACTTCCATCATACTCCCATGTCTGGGATTTGTGGATGAGTTTAACAACTCTCACATGTATACACTACAGAGAGATCATCTAATCTGGAGGCTTTTTTAACAGCCTGAGATGACATCTTATTTCATTAATGTGTCAGTCACTGGGCTGTCACAGCATATTAATGTCTACCATACATCACCCTCTGACACCTCCAAAATGCAGCCAAATGAATATCTGTCATTACTGCCAAGAGACTGGAATAAATATATATGTGGAAGGTGGAAAATTAATTAAAAGGCTGGAAAAGAGGTATTATTCACAAGACAGAAATATCTGTCAAGGCAGCATGGTTCAAGGAGAGCCGTCATGAAAAACAAGCTCTCTCAGAAGGTGTCCTGTTCATTAACCTGCTTTCTCTCAGAGAAAAAAGCTTTAAGAAAACCTGGCTACTTGTGTGTCTTAATTGTTTGAAATGTACTTTTTTCTGGTCTTTTGGAAACATGCTGTCAATACATTTGATTTTAAATTAGCCCCTTTCTTACAATGAGTACCGATCAATGTGTTCTTCTCTGCCTGCACTTATGAGTCGTCCTCCAGGCAGACTTCTGAGGGTTGTGCCAAAGAAAATCAATTGTTTTTGAAATGCTGGCAAGACGACAGCATCCTCCCACGAACAGCATACAAGAGGAGAAAAATGCCAGACTGTTAAACTGCAATTTATCATCTTCATTTGGCCATGAATGAGAGGAATACCCTATCCTTTAACTCCTGCTCCACTTTAAATGTCAATAGCACTTAATTAGCAAGCCATTATTTGTGATATGAAAGTCTGACAACGTATCAATGGATCTCACTCCAAACCACCTCCAGCCTCCACCCACACGCACTGATGACTCAACTTAATCCATGAACTATGAGGCTCAACTGTGCCCCGGCTTGAATGTGTCACATCTCCAAGGCCAGTGTGGGTGTGACAAACGGGTGTGAAGCTGGTGCCTATAATTAAACTACTGATACCAGCAGCAGAAATCCTAAAAATAAGTTGACACCTAATTGGAAATAACATAAAAATCCTGTTGGTACATCAGTGGTACTGAAATGAAATGTAAACGGAGGAAAAGCACAGGTAGTGGATTTCCACAGCTCTTAAAACATTTCTCCTCCAGCGGACACATGGCTGTACATAACCCTGTTATAGACGCTTTGTCAGTGTGATGTAAAGCCTGCAGTGAAAGGCATTAAAGCGCTTTGTAATCGATTGGCTATCTGCTAGCTCTCTGGTGGTCAGCAGCTAGTAGTCTGCGGTTTGGTGCAGTTAGGCATGACATGTCAAATCCAGTACCCAGGTGGAAATAGATAATATCTCTTACAAGAGCCAAAACATGGTTAAGCACATATATGTTTATCTATTTTGCCTAGCTACACTGCAAAGTCGTGGGGAAACCGACACAAACTGTTCCCCAAGATGTGGCAGTGACTGTTTTTTTTTTCACGGCCACATGAGAGGCTTGGCTTATCACACACACAGAGCGGGAGAGTGACTTAATTATCATATCAGGGCAACATTACTCCACTACACTTTACAGAGAAAATATAATATATTTTTGCTGCTATATTAATGTTATGAAAATGAAGTACATCTCTGTACAAACATGAATGAAACACAAAAGAACAAACAAACAGAAACTACTGGTAGTTGTGTCAGGATATGACTAAATACTCTGTTGCTGATGATCCAGACGTTTCCCTAGAAGCTATGACTTAAAGTCCTACTCCGTAAGATTTTCATCTATTTAATTATCTTTTAAGTTCCTATCTATCAAAGAGTAAAAACAATGGTAATTGATCAAATGACCCACTAATTAAAGCACTTCTACTTGCCTATTTGCTGAGCATTCCAGTCTGTGTGTCTGTGGAGACATTCCCTCCCTAGAAGTAAATAAGCCACCATGTAAGTGACGCTGCTGACAGCGGTTGGTCTGTTGGCTCAGTTCGTCAGTAACAGTTATGCTGCATTCACTTGTAATCGGAAATCGGGAATCTCGACTTCTGAGTCAGGCTTGTAGTAAGAGCAGAAGTGTAATGTGTGATTGTGTGTGTGTGTATGGATTTAAGAGGGTATCATATAGGTGATGGACTAGAAGTAGAGAAGTGAATGTCTTTCAATAAAGTTTAAAAAAAAGCAAAAATAAATAAATAAATAGTCAACACACACAGTGACTGTGAACGTGACAAGATAAAGGGCTCTGAAAGAACAGGCTCGCCTACAGTTACATCTTAGGGTGCACTCACACTGTCCTTCCGCACCACGCACCAGGCTTTAGGGTACTTGTCCCCCCTCCCTCTCGCCCCGCACCTCAGGCCCGTTTGTTTCACACTGCCTTGGCCTCGCGCAAATGCTTCTTGCTGTCCATACGTCATCACGCCGTAACACGTCACACGCATTGATTGACGTCATCGCGATGCGTCACTTTGTTTACAAATCTTTCCATAGACCTCAGAGTTTTTGTGCGTCTTGTCCGACCAAATCTGCAGTAAACACTCCACCTCCGCATCACACCAACGTGAACCTTTCGCCGCCATTGTTGTTGTTGTCAAATGTCCGCGCATGGTCCATCCCTCTATTTTCTATGTCCGAACAGGCGCACATAAAGGACGTCAGAACCGTCGTAGGCCTCATGCTCATGCTCGTACACGTGCGCACGCTCGTGCTCGTACATGTGCAAACGGGCTCTACAAAAGCCGTGGACGGCCCGCTGTCCGCTGTTATGCGCGGAGCGGGTGAAAAAACGGTTTTGGCCCGGTGCGGAAGGACAGTGTGAGTGCGCCCTTAGTAACAATTAGGCCACTAGTAACAACATATCTGAATTCTTACAGAGTACAACTTTAAGTTGTATTTTGCGGCAACCAAAATCATTAGGAATCGTCCTCTGGGGATCAGACTCAATATTATCTGGCTGTTGTGAGAAATCCTGATCCAATTTTCTTTATTATTCTGAGTTAATAAAAGAACCATTCTTCACTGCTGGCCCCAAACTGCTTGTGTCAGCTTTGCCCGTCTACCCCAATACGCCGCTGTGCTCCCAGTCTTGCCAAAATGTGATGTTATGCAGTTATGTGCCCAGTGTCATGCTGTACACTGTTTGCGCATTAGGTAAATCTATTTTCTCCTGTTTTTATGGTGTGTAACAAATTAAGTTAGAGGGCAATAGTTGTTTAGAGGAACCACAAAAGCTGCAGGAGCTCTGTGGGGCATTGTGAATTAAGAAGTCTTTCCAGACCTTTAAATGCAAAATCAGAGTAGAACAGACCCTGCAAATGTACTAATTTCCACGTTGCTGCTTTTGTGCTGTTCATCGTATAATCACAGGCAGTCAATCATGTAATAGACTGCTGTTAACCTGCTGAGCAAGAAGATGAGGTGTTGTTATTCTAGTTGAAAAGTCAGTCAGTTAGTCAGTCAGTGTAGGCTTTGGGTACAATGTTGAAAGGGTTAGGAAAGCAAAGAGTGTGATTGGACAGGAGCCAGGATTTCTTAATTGAAAACGTAGCTAATAACTGATTACTTGAATTGCACAATTAAGTTACTCATTAAAAAGTAATCAAAGTACTTAGTACTAAGTTGGTCCCAACACTGCAAGGGACTTACTCCTGGTGTCTCTAGCCTTTAAAGGGAGTAGTTTATGTTCACAAATATTGATTTATCACTCCTATACCATGAAAACCTCATATTGGAATTCTTTATTTAGGTTGTGATCCCCTTCAACAATAGTCCAACTTGAGCGAGTTCACTCCAAACTGCAACAACAACAAACAACCCAGTAATCAATACAACAATATGTCAAAACATCCACCAAAAGCAACTTGAGTATCTAAAGAGTCTCATCATGGATGCTTCAGCCCTGAGACTACAAAAGAGAAATGCAAAGCTCAGATATCAGCAGGCACATGAAAGCAGGCCTGCGAGAAGTGTTGCTAAAGCACTGTGGTGACAGATGGAGAGCACTAGCATATACCTCCAGGGGTCTGACCTCATCAGAATTCAACTTTACACAGACAGAAAGAGACACACCGGTGCTGTGATATGCTTGTGCATAGCTCCATATATACACTATACAGAGTCTTAACAGTGTTAGGCAAAAACACTCAGCATAAGTCACACCCCCATTACCTAGATATTACATACAAGTGAAAAATGAAGTCTAATTGTCATGAAAATTACACTGAAATATTGGAGGCGGTAAAATAAAATAAAAGCTCTGACCAGTCTGATCCATAATTGAAGATTAAGGATAAGACAAAAACTCTCTCCAATTATCCTGAAAAATCAAACAGGATGGGTGTCATTTTCAGTCTTTCCAATACAATCAGTTTAAAAAGCCCTTTAATCAACGGTCATCACAGTTATTACATGGGGACAAACAAGACAGTGTTTCAAATATTTCAGAGAGCGTTAAACCTTAATGAAATCTGGCAAATTTGACTTATTTCTGTCTTTATCAGCAACTTCCTAATGAACCCTGATTCTAAGCGTCACATCAGAGAGCTGCCGAGTCCAATTTGTCTTCTATCGTTGGCCTGTGAGCTATTACAAAAGTAAGTGGGAGGTCAAGTGGCTCGCTCAGGGGCACTTGAGAGGCAGTAATTGGGCTGGGCTTGGACCTCTTTTTTATTCCAGGCTTACATTTACAGGACTGATCTACACATTTGAACCACTGACCTTTCAATCACAGCCTGACTGATGCCTTTGGGATCCCAATGCTTCCCTATGTGTCACCTCAAACCAAAAGAGAAGACGGTTTTGAAACTTCCTCTGTTAAGTGCTCAAACTAGAAGTCCATTAATTAATTGGTTAATTGACAGAAAATGCATCTGAAAACCTTTACACAAGAAAAAGGATAACAGTTGTACAGTGTGGCTGCTTTAAGAAAAACGTTTCCTGATTCCATCTCCTCCAATGGAAAAAGTATCTCATTATCTGGATATCATTGTAAACTAAATATCTTAAAAGTTCTGGGCTGTTCTTTTGACAAAACAAGACATCTGAAGATGTCACCTTTGACTTGTGATGGGAATTTTTATTATTTTCTGACATTTTATAGACCAAAACATTAATCAGTTAATCGAAGATCTCATCAGCAAATTAATGAAGCACAGAGCCCGGCTCGATCCTTGGAAGCACATAAAAATGGACAAAAAGTCTGAAGCGAGCTCAACCAGCAGGGGTACTGTACTATAGCATGTTATTAACATGGTGGAAGGAGTTCTGTGGATGTAGTCTTTGTCCAGATCCTCCTTTCAGCGACAATGTGTGCAGTAAAATGAATCAGCTTCTGTTATTAATGCTGTAATTACATCTGGAACACAGGGCAACAAACTGCAATTTTTAAAGCTCTCCAACAACTGAAGCAATTCAATACAATATTACCATATCCCCTCACTTCCCTGTGCGATGATATTGTATTAATAAGTTCTGCCACACTCTCACAAAAACCCTTTAGTGTACACATTTGTACTCACACAAAAGTATAATTTATTTTTCTCTTGCTCATATACTTGAACTCAGTAAACCACTCTGTGACGAGATTGTTTTGTGAGAAGTGCCTTCTAAACCACTGTGATTTGATATTAATGTAATTTGATACGGCAGTATATTTGGATTTATTAGTACATCTGTTAATCAGACCTTCTTAGGCAACGGTATAATTTGATCTTTTAGTTCAATTTATGACATGGTTACAAATTGATAGAATATCGTATACTGTACACTTAAAATCACTGAAATACTGACTAAACTATCTAAGTAAGAGTTTAACATGTACTGACAGGAATTGGGGCTTACTTGTATATTATGTAATACTAGATTCATGAAACTACACAACACCTCATTGTTTATATGTGCAGAATGTTCACTTCGATATAAAATACTGTAGAGATTATGACGAAGAAACTGAAATGGTTTAAATTTAGTGGAAAAGCAAATGCCAGAGTTCAACAATGAAAATGAATTGGTCAAAGTTCAATGTGTAAGCTTATTTTTCCTTTACTTAACTTTCCTGCCTAGATTTCTGAGTGGCCATCTAAAACACACTCACACTGTGAATAGCGGTGCTCTAACAGAAAAAACATCAATGAAAGGCCATCATAAAGAAGGTCAAACAAAACAATGAGAAAGGACATGCAGGCACAAGAGACTGTGAGAACATACCACTCTTGACTTGGAAAAAGTGTTGATCTGACTAATGAAAGGGATGCAGTGAGGACAAGTGCTACTGCACATATCCTTGAGATGGGTTACACCAGCAAACAACAGATTGGTATCACACTGCATATATTAGAAAGTGCAAGTCAGACTGCGTTATCCCAGGACAACCCTGACTCCGACCTTGTGAAGTATTTGATTTTCACATCCTGCTGGAACCAGATCAGGCTAAATATAATACTGAAAAGCTATAGAATGTACACTGGCATATTTGATACAAAATGCACAGTTGTGAATTTCTAATGTTTCCTGTGAAACTGACAACACCTACACTGTCACATACACATACAGTCAGAAGAAGATTTAACAAAACACCTGACATAAGGAGTGGAGATCACGCAGATGCTGTCAAAGAGGAGGAAAATAATCATATGCTATGGCTGTCGCTGACTCCACCAGCATAATCCAAACACTAAATGAAGAAAGAATGGTTCCAAAAACTTGTGGAATCCATGAAGCTGTTCTAGGGGTTCGTGGTGGCACAACACCTTACTAAAAACACTTTTCCCTTAATGTGTTACCCATTTGTAAGTTACTATTATACAAAATATGGCAGTTGTGCGATATAAAATACTTGTATGCTGCCAGGCATAATTCAGAACTATATTATTAGAAGGCAGCCTGTGCCCAGTTTGCAGTCCAAGGAAAATGAAAAGCCTGTGCACAATAAATTACTCTGAATAAACTGTTGTAACATAGATCAAATTGCTCTTTCACTCTGAAGTGTACAAAGGCACAACAGCCACTACAATCATAACTGAACATCCCTCACCCGGTGTAAAGCTTTGCTGGAAAACTCTTGTTTAAAACAAACCCAGAGCAGTACACACAACAACAACAACAGCCTCTCAGTGAAACAGTTAGTAATCGCTGGCTGCAGTGCTACATTTAAAGCTACATCTGTTCGAGTCCAACTCTCGCAACAGCCAAATATGCAGGCAGCAGCCAAGACGGCGGGCCGGCCCAGTCAGAGAGGCGCACAATACTAAACATGTTTACAAAGTGTTAAGAGATTTTAGACTGGATTGTCATGCTAAAAGCCCAGCAAACACACAAGGTTGGAGAGTGTCTAAGGGGCTACCCTTAGGTTTACTCACCTCCAGAGCCTCCAGGGTCACGAACCCAGTGATGGAGAAGCCGTCGATGATGTCCTCTTCAGCGGAAGTAGACTCCTTTCGCTTTCGTCGCGGGGGTCTAGGGCGGGATGAGGAGGGTTCCCTGTCGCCCTCCCGCTCTGAGTCGGAGGAGAAGCGAAAGACGGAGCTCTTAACATGGTTGTTCCTTATCCCATTAGACCTCCTGTCCCGGTTCCTCACAGACCTTGACTTTCTCTTCTTGCGGAGGCCACTAGATCGAGGGCCATCCATGTCCTTCATGGGAAACATCCAGATAAACCCACCTCTTACAGAGAATCAAACTCTTCAAAGGCCAAACTAAGACACTGCCTGACCTCTACTTGTGTTAAAACCCCTGGGGAGGGTCTCCACAATATCCAAGTGAATGTTATTAATGTATTAGATCCAAGGTAACCATGTGATATCCAACAGATGAAACCTTTTACAGCAATCGCAAAACTGCATCAAGTCACTGAACCAAGGTTCCAAGCGAAGATCCCCAAAGGCAGTCCATCAAATCCTATGACAGAGGTGTAAAATGATCTATTAAACACGTTATCACCAAGCTGTCAATTCCGCCAGAGGAAGAGCTTTTCAAGTTAAAGCAAATATCTGCTCAGTGAACATGTCCTGCCACGGTGAGTTGAGCAGGTGATGCCACATCTTTCTTCTCCAGGAACCTACTCCTCTTACCCAAGGTCAGCAAACTCTCCCTCCTGCAAGATAAAGACAGAGAGAGAAGAGAGAGAGAGCATGCATTTGCAACATGTTCACTCAGCAAGTTCAACTGTGCATTTAGTCAATGAGCCATTTTCCAAAAGGTGCGCTATACTGTATAAAAGGCTGCCATTCTACATAATGCAAGATGAATGTTTTATTTGCATGCTCTTTTATTTGTGTCTCTGAAGCTTTTGCCGAGCTTGTAACCTAAACTGTCTTTTTATTTATTGCATTTCTATGTGTTGGAATTTCTACTTTGCCATTTGGTGTCTTAAGCCTCACATACACTTGTTGCTTTTGGCACCATCACTGCTTGTTGTAAGTAACATACAGAAACTGCAAATGCAAACATCAATCTTTACAATGTATCAGTAACACACAGTACGCTGGTCCTGCTACAATAACGGATTGCTCTTGAGCCTAAACTAAAGCCACAATTAAATAAAATGGTGTGTTAAGAACAATTCATTCAGTGCAATCTATCCTCCAACTTCTGCTGCTATTTTTGTTTGCTCAATGCATTCATTTATAGCAAAACTTGTAAAAGGTACAGTAAATTTAAATGACATTCAAATCAATATTCCATAAGGACATTAAAAGGAAGTTCAATTTTTGTGCATGGTGTAATGTCTTCAATACCACGCTTAATAACTTCAAATACGATTAAGTTATCCACATACGTACAATTAGTACTTGATTTGAAAGCTCTCCTTTTCGTAAAACGAGCCTGACTTATAGACTTTTATCAAACCTCTGTCTAAATGAACAAATTCATCATGACAACTGACTCATTTCTTTTAGAATATCAACTGGGATAGAGCAGCTCACTTGCATAACCCAAATCAGAAAGAGCTATATTTATTTCTCTTTCATGAATGAGAGCAGGTCTAAGTGAACAAGTAGATGTCCTTGAGGTTTTACACACAGTGTAGAGTAGAAAACAATACACATGACAAGACCTTTGGATAATGCCACCTTTCTCTACACTATACATCTTAGCATGGCATACCTTCACTGTCTGACACTGAAGACATCTGGCTGCTTAATGATATATGCAACATTCAACAGCTTGCAGTCTGATTCTGGATCATTCTCGAGGCATAGTATGCAGTCTAGGCCATAAAGCCACTTAAAGTCACTCTGGCATTGTAGTCTAAAACACATATGGCTTCTCTGTGTGTCCAGAATATCAATCCTCATCCATTACATCATAGAAATGGCATTCCATGTGGAAGAAAACTGAATCAACAAACTGCAGGCTTTTACAAAGCCTCTCTCTGAATAACCATGCCTCCAAATGCTGGTGGACATCTCAAACACAGAGGAATAACCCCTTATCTGCATCCGCACACAAACCAAAAGCAATCTGCCAGTTAACCACCATCTTCAACTTTACATTGTCTCCTTGGACACAGGTTGTCATGTAATGTAGCTCATGTAGATTCTGCAGCATGTACATGTAGTCCCCAAATGCTCTGCTACAGCCCTCAAAGTCACAAATGATTTAAACATGCACAATTAGAATCATTTGCAATAAAAAATGGCTTGTAATTAATTGGATACACAACAAAGGCACATCCAACAAGCCAGCATGGTAACATTTAAATATGCAGCAGGCATTCAGAAATATCCCTTCCATGCAGATGTTCTGCCTTCTAACAATCCTAAATTCACCTTTACTATAATAACGGTCCTAAACCTTTTACCTCAGTACCTATGCCTTTAACCTGATGCCCCGTGCCAGCACTCATCTAATGACACACACACACACACACACACACACGCACACGCGCGCGCGCACACACACACACACACTGCAAAAATAGCTCCCAAAATATCGCTTCTTTCAAAAGAACTGTATATTTGCACTCGCCCTTGCTGTCCTAGCTCAGTAAAAGACTCTTTCCCTTGTCTCCGCTCACAGTGCCTTTTTGTCTGCCTGTGCTGTCAGTAGAGATCTCGGGCTCTGTAATCCAGTCCAGCCCACAACAGCAGCCGCGGACTGGCACTGCCTCCTGCTCCGGCTCTCCAAGCTTCATTTTCCACTGTAAAGACACACAACAAAAGCAAGCCTCTCTCTCTTTTTTTGCTCCAAGACACGTCATGCAAAACGAAGAAATGCAAACCCTTGCGAGTGGGGAGGGACCGTCCGGACAAGTTGCAGGCCTTCGGTCACTATTCAAAGATAACGCACAAGAAGGTTTGGAGCTGGCGAAATAAATCCCGCAAAAGAAGACCGTAGGGTATCTCCTCCTCTCCCCAGATCCGAGCTTCAGGATCCCGGAGAAGGGGGAACGGGGCGCAGTGATACGGCGATGCCGCAGTGCCGCTTTACAGGCTGCACGCTTCCTCCTCGGCGCAAATAGTGCTGTCTCTGGACATTTGGTAGGCTCGGAGTTCCAGTGAAAATAGGGTTTAACCAGGAGCACAGCGGAGTCAGAGCAGAGAAAGACAGTTTACACACCCTTTTGTCTTCTACATCTCAAACGCATTATTTCTGTTTGCTGTCAATTTTATAGTACAACAATCCCTGTCAATACAAGTATGTGAAATAGGACGTGAGACGTTTATATAATGATGTATTTATATAGTAATATACAGTATATATATTATATGTATATGATAACACACACGCTTTGCGACTGTGTTTGGCCATTAGTTAATGAACCTCGGCTGTATATCACAAAAGCTGTATGCATGTATTAGCATAATTACTGAAACAAACAGGAAGTTGAAAGGTATGCTAATAACATTTACAAAGCTGCATTAAACTGGTGATAATTATGTATTGAAGAAAACAACAAGTGTGTGTTGTCTTTTATGACCGTGTACTCAGGGTTTCAGTTCACTACCATAGTCCGTTATTATCACTTATCACTTATTAAAATGTAAATCTTTTTTTAGACTCACGTTATATGCCCTAGCTCAGGTGTCTGTTTACCGTCTACTGAAAACTCCCGCCACAGGGTCACCCGGGGCCAACACACACACACCCCATTCAGCACACCAGGAGAAGACTGACCTTCCGTGGCATTTAACAGTAAAAAAACAAACAAAAAAAACTAAATAAGTCTTGCAAATTTCCCAGTCAATGTCAAAGATATACCTTGGTAAAAGCTGGTTCCCTGCTCTCTGTGAACTCTGGCAGTCACTCAATCACTTGCACCTGTGGAGTTAAGCGTGATGTGTTTACAGTGCCCAGTGCATTGCGACCGTATCAGCCTAAATGCTATCCTTTGCTAGATACAGTAACTGATTTGAAAATGCTTCACATTTGAAAACCAACACATAAGTGTAAGGCTTCTAGCTGAACCATGACTGCTGCATGATTTATTGTATTGATATGGTGTTGTAGAATCATAAAGGTAAGAGTGCAGTTACTCAAAATCCATAGAATCATTTGTCAGGACTAAATGTATTCACACCATGCCACGGAGTTGCGCGGCTTGCTTTAAGGAGGTCATTGGATGCAGGTTGTTCTGAAGCACAGGAGTGTCAGAAGGCTTTCTATTATTATGCAAATACGCAGCCTACATACAATAGATCTTTTTACGCTGAAGACATTTGGAGTTGTCACAGTAGGAAAAGCACAGGTGTAAATGATTCAATTAATGATGCCTGAATTCCATTTAGTCGCTCTGATTTCATGTTCCTGGTAATGTGCGTGCTGGCTCACTGTCTCTCTCACTGGAACACTTGAATGCAACACAGCCATCATTAGTGTCAAAATGTCTGCTTCCCTATCCGTCTGAGTATCACACCTGAATTTACATACTGGTATTAGATTAACTAAATTGTTGATAAAATAATTGTCATACTTTATTAGTCAAGTTTGGGCTGGGGGTCAGAGATGTCCCCTCTGGCTCTTATGTGATGAGCATCTTTCACCATTACCTGACATTTCATGGACTAAATGGCCAAGTGGAAACCAATCGTGAGATTTATTGATGATAATCGGTTGCAGCCATAAATATTTAGTTTCACATCATATACACTGACAAAGTCATTAACACTGTCTTGTAGCAGATGTCACCGGCTTTACAACCACACATATTGATTTCTATGTCCATTAATGCCCATGGGATGGGCATCAACGATAATTGTCAATGTGTATGGTAGAAGTGGTATCAATACTCATCATATGACTTAGTGAGTGAAAGAGAAGAGCACTTAATAATAGCTTGTGAGTATACTCTCCCTGTATTTTCATAGCATCATAACACTGATCGAGTTTAAAGAGGCTGTGAAAAATGATGGTGCCACACCTCTCATGAACAGGAGTCAGCGATTGTTTCCGTGTGCCGATTAAAAAGGTCCTCTGTGAACAGGGAACCATGGGTGGGCTGTGTATTTTTAGCCTGGTTTAATGATGCAGAGGCTGAGTAGCGTGGCTCAGAGCTCGCTAAAGTGCCTCAATTCCCAGCGCCCGGTGGAACAGGGACCGCATCGGCCTCTAAGAATAATGCCAGGGGATACACATGCACTTGACCCTGTCTCATCTTCCAGGAGGAGTGTCATTGTGACAAAGTGGCATGGCAGCGGAGAGACGACAGCAAGGCAGCTAATTCGGCTCTCCCAGCCTCCGCTCATTAGGGGGGGAAGACAAGTGTGCTGCCCTCCCCTCCCCTCTGCCTCACCATAATCAGCTTTAATTACACCTTCACCCTAACTTTCTCTGCCTCCACAACGTCATTCACTGTCGCACAACACTCTGGATCACAACACTGGATCTGGGGATTTGATAAACTGAAAATAGTGCTGGAATTTGGCTACAAGAGAAATATATAATTTTATATCATTTTATATCATCATAATATATCATTTATATCATACCCTGGAATAATGACGATAGTGAAGCAATCCTGTCGTTAAAAGTACCACTAACCATGTCTCCACAAGTCTCAAATCAGCAAAGGGGTCAAAGCTAATCCTTTGCAAATGTGGCTTTTCCAATCAGCTAAAATAATAGTCCCTTGACCCCCATCTGTGACAGGGGTTAGAGGGCAAACACTCAGCTTTCAACAAGGAAAAACACAACTGTGAAAACGAGATAAAAAATAACAGAAGAACAAATAAAGCACAGTTGCTGAAAATAATGACAATGTATTCGAAAATACAATAGCCTATGATTTATGTTAAGCCAACAAGTTCATTCGGGCTTTTATAAAGATTAACACATTTTTTATGGTGCGGGTATTTTCTGCACATCATGCGAGCCTGAAAAGAGCTCCTAATAGGATGAAGCTCTCGGGAGGAGTCAATCACAGGCCAACCATTCTGCAACTGGTGTTACCTTGGAAAGAAACAAAACGCATGTCTGCTCTTACAGTACTTCTCTGTCTTAATTGGCCATCACTTCATTCCCCCACTTCAACTTCAGCGTTTAAAGCTATTCTCACTTTTCTGGCATTTTCACATTTTTCTTTTGTGATCTTATAATGATCCAATAAGCGTATGGCGCACTGAAATGTAGAAGAAATCCACCAAGTGCTGACATTCAAAAAGATTCAAATCTCATTTATTTCTGACAAAAGTCTGATCAATCGTTGAATTCAGTCCGAATAAATTCCCGCGTCAGAGGTCCGACAGGGGGAATAGGGTGGAACTTTGAAGCTTTTCATCTTCAATATTTTGTGCTGTGCCACATGCCAGAAAGGTAAGAATTGCTTTAACTCAGACAGCAGATGGTGGTAATTAGAGAATCAGATTCACAAAATAGTAACACACACATGCCCTATTATCTCACACCTGCCTGTTACCTCTGTCTTAAGGTATTCCCCTCTGTATCTGTGCAGAGTTAGAGACACTACGTTCTTTCTTATTATATTCTCTTGCAAATATGATTTATCAAAGCTTTTAATCATTTTTTTATTCATCAAGTGTTTAATACCCTTAAAGTGCATGTTAATACAAGACAAGCACGTGGCATATTCACTGCTAAATTGTCGCACATGACCCCCTGTTCGAGAGCTGACCTAAATCATGTCCCCTCTGACACATTAAAGAAAGAAGCAGCATATATAGCACCACAGAATAATGTTCAGATACATTTCAGAAATGTGAATTAGAGTGATTGATTATATAAGATCAATATGTATTTAATAGTGACAGCACAGAGTGAAAAACCTCACTGGTCTTAATATATGGGGCCTGTCAAAATCCTCTTAGCTCATGGTTCCTCCACTGGCCCCAACCATCAATCCCCGCTGACTATTTGAGTATTGGATAAAACCCACGTTTACCAACGGAGACATTTATTAATATTAAAGTAAATACTGATTATGAATGAGGAATAAATCCAGGTTTAAACTGCACTCTGATCACTCACATTGCCATGTGGATGCCAACATGATAACGTCTATATAAAGTTTGACTTAACTGACCTTATTTGAACCACAGGTATGAAAATCTCAAAGTAAAACAATTAAAAAAACAGGGGAACATTTCATAAGAGTGTTGTCATATAAGGACACATTAGACTCACTCAAGTATAGAATACATGTAATATGCCTATAAGACGTTTTGACATATCACAGTAGGGACAGTGGTGCACAGTAGCTACGACTATACTCAAGCAAAATGTTGAGGAATTTGTTCTTGACTTGAGTATTTCCATTATCTGCGACTCTCAGCTTCTACTCAGTTTTGTTTTTCTTACTGCACCAGATTTATTTGACGGTTATTGTTGCTCCTCTCTGTTCACATTAAGATATCACATTAAGAAAACATATGAGACGCTTATAAAATACAGTGCACTGCCAAACACATTAAACCAGTGGATCCAGACACACACTTGGGCTTGGGACCCTTTACAAAAATGCAGTGTCTCATAAGGGCCCCTTGTGTGTAAGATGAGTTAAACACAATGTCTCACTAAAGAGACATTTCCTCCTCTAAATGTCAGATGGTTGAATGGCATAATTTAACCTTTATGCCTCACTAGAGACACTTTTGTCTCTTAGTTGGTTTGTTTTTTGGATCATTTTTGCTGTGTTAATTCATATGTCATCATTTCTGGTAAGGGTGTGATTTTTTCCTCCAATTTTGGCATTTCAACCTCGCTTCCTGTAAAAAGTCAAAAATAACAGCGTATCTAAAATACAGACACTCCGCACAGCACAAAAGGACACAAATGTTCCCACTGAAACTCATTATAACCATGTTTTTTGATCCCACTACCATTACAGCACAAAAGCATGCATTTTATTACACCAGGCTTTCAATCTAGAGCCCTGGCTTCAAAATGATAGTTTTTACTATTTTCCACCGTATAGATTTATTTCCCACTTGGTGTATTGCTGCGGTATTATGAAGTACTGGAGCACATGTGTGCAACTAAATGATGTGTGTTGACATTAAGTGTAGGGAATGTATAGACCTTTTTGGTCAAACAACAGTGAGGAACGAGGGTGAAAATTACTGCTCGAGGCCCAAAGAGGTAAAATGATCCAAGTAAAGAAAATATTACATACAAAGCCCCCCCCCAAAAAAAACCCAACAACAAACAAACAGAAAAGGCTTTTTTTCCTGCAGAATTTGATACTTACCTGAAAGTACTCTGACATAAGTACTCTTTCCACCACTGGGAGTGTAAATAAAACATCATTGCTGGTATTGTGCATGCTTGCTCACTGTGAATGAATGAATGAATGCATGCTTTACTTCAAACAGGTGAAAAATAAATTACACTTGAAGCACTAGTCATTAAAGCCCTTTGTATGTTTTATAAAAAAGAGCAGGAACAAGCATTAGCTTATTAATTCCTGCCCCTTCTCCACTCAGTACCTAGAACTACAGGTTTTTTCACTTCCTGTGTATCCTGTTTTTTTTGTTTATAATAAACACTATAATATAAAGTAATAATAACCAACAAACAACACAATAACTGCTTGTGTAAAAATAAATAAATGACAAGTATGGCAAAATGTGAGAACCCTAGTGTTTGTCATAGCACTCTTCTTCCCTGTGCCTTGTAAATACTGTCACACTGCCACGTGTAACTGAGGCACTTGAATAGAACTGAGCCATCGTTAATGTTAATAGTAGCAATAAGTCAGAAGATCTGCTGTGAAAGGGGCCCACTGAAGAAGTGAACAAACAAATGTCTAGTTGCCTCTCACAAGGTCTTTCAGTCTATGACACAAGAGCATTCAATGTATTCTGTTCAACAGCTGAACTGTTTCGTTTTAAATACATGCCGGGCTTTTATGTCAGTGTTCTGATGGTCTCTTTATGAACTCCCCCTCAAATGAAATGCCAAGGATGACCTTTCACTGCATTTTTCAGCTCTGAGAGAATATTATTTACTCCTGTATTTCTTATATCAGTGGATGAGTGGATGCACTTGAGCTGTATTTTTTTTGTCCCAGTTCAAGATGTACTGTAATTTTCCATATCTGTGCAAATAAACCAAAATTGCTTACAAATATAATCTCGTGGAAAGGATATAAAAATGAGATGGAGACAGAAAATAACACAAAGCCGACATGCTGCTATGTTTACCTATAGCAATGGGGAACCAAAATAAAATGCTGCTTAAAAGTCCCTTGAATGACAAGAGGGAATATTAAAAACGATAGCTGACCTACTAACACGACATATCTTTCACTAACGATGTTGCCAGATATGCCTATGCATTTGCTGCAGCGACAACACGCTAATTTCTTCATTTGAACAGCACATCTAGAGCTCAATTACAGAAACATTCCGCTCTAACTAATTCATGAGACGACAAGTTCAACATCAAGTTCAGCCACTTGAGATAAAAGAGAATGATTTCAGTCTGCTTTACCCGTGTTAAGTACAACCCAGGCCTGATAGAAGCATGTGGATTCAATTCCGACATAATGAAGTCATGCAGGGTCTTCAGAGGGACTGAGGTCGGGGAATGTGTTGCAGTATTTCTGCTATTACAATGTCAAATTCATGAATAATGGAGGTTACAAATTAAAGCTAGAGACTCACTCTAGTACAGCCTGGTGCGTAAATTATTCCTTGGACATGGATCACTTGTTCTGCCTTCTGTTCTTATTTGTAAAGCATGCACTGTAAATATAAACAACACACTCATTTTCCATTAGCGTCACCAATGGCACAACACGTCCGCATACCTAAACGACAGTCTAGGTCGTTTGCCAATGACTCCCAAAACAAAACAGCATATATGACTGTTCTATTTATGTTGCAAAACGATTGCACAGTAGCAGTTTAAAACCTGACTGCGACACATCACCGCTCCTTTTAACATTGTGAAAAGGTGGTAGTTTTAATCCTGTTAACGTTACGAAAAGAGCTGTAGTTTTGTACACGTTGTTTATGTTAGGATACTGTGGCTCATCAGATGTACCTTCCACTATCTTAGGAATCCTTTTTGCAACGTACCGTATGCTTAGCTCCACCCAAGACGACTGTGATTGGTTTTAAGAAACACACAAGCCAGACTGTTTTTTTTACCCCTATCCCAGTATGATAAGTGGGCGTAGTCAGCTCCACTGACACAGTGCTATGACAATTAGGAAAATGTGATTAATGGCCTCAAAATGAGTCACACACACTTACGTCCATAACACACAAAAATTCAATGATGACTTTTGGTTTCATACGGACTTTGGCGCTCTTATACTACGCAACCTTACTTCCTTGTTTACTCTCGCGATAATTGCTATGGTCACTAGAGGGGTCTGCCTAACAACAAGCATATTCATGGATCGTTGCACAATCATCCTATACGCTTATTTTATTTGTTGAGTCTAAATGGCAAAAAGGTAATAATTCCCTTGCTTCTTTCAGTATTTGGATTTTTGTTGGGTTTTCACTGACGTTATATAGAGTCTAACACTGCAACCAATGTCCACTGAACCTTTCCAGCCTCTTCCCTCTTCATGTCACAGAAAGCCACATAATAGTTTCTGTCCTTGTGTTCACCTTAGTGTCTGATCCGCCTCCTCCACCACATAGAGGCGGACTACTGATATCAGAATAATTGTGTTGTTTTCTCTTCTTTAAACATTACACTAAAAAACAGGGACTGTGTATTTCATCTTGCAGGAGAGAGAGTGGTTGGTTAAGCCGTGGAGAGGGGATGGTGGTGGTGGTGGTGTGTGTGCGTGTGTGTGTGTGTGTGTGTGTGTGTGTGTGTGTGTGTGTGTGCGTGTGTGGAGGGGGTCTTTCTGGAACGGGAGGCAGGGATATTTTCCAATTACTCTTCCCCTTCTCCCTCCCATCTCACAGGGCAGGGGAGGCAAAGTCAAACTCGTTTATTAGTATTAGGGGCTTGTTCCCCCCTTGTAGGCAGCCCTCCCCCTCTCTCTCCCCTGCAGCAACTGTGCAATGCACGCAAGATCACCTTAATAGAATTTGT
The DNA here is from genome assembly GCF_963691815.1 of Echiichthys vipera. Lineage (NCBI taxonomy): Eukaryota > Metazoa > Chordata > Actinopteri > Perciformes > Trachinidae > Echiichthys > Echiichthys vipera. Next base: position 23,185,011 of record NC_139839.1, on the reverse strand, counting down.
AAGCCTCCAAATGAAGTGGATGGTAAAAGACAAAATGACATGAGAAATGTTTTTTTATCTTTTGAGGTGGGGGTTCCTGTGGGGTGCAGTGGAGGAGCGGAGATGGTAAAGTGACAGGGAAGGGAGAGAGCAGGAGGGAGGTGAAAACACTATGACTCCATTTGATTCTCATTTCTCTCCTACCGCAACGAGTTGCCGGCTTGCATTATTGGAGATGAGTCGTTTTACAGTCATTAATTTACTGGCCCACCTACTAAAGCAGTCCATTACGGAAGGAGCTGGCGTCATCAGAAGGGAACCTCAGGGTTGACTGCTTTTACAACATGTTTCATTAGGTGCCCATAAACACAAAATGTTACACAAATATGGAAACTGTAATCAATGAAAAAAACAACTGTGGTCGCACCAATACTGCAGACTCACAGGGAGCCCCGGGATAAAACTTGTAATGCTCATGTTTCTCTTTTCATAATGGAGCGGCATTGTTCCCGAGGATTTGAACAGATTATAAGGATCAGAAGGATGATCTCTTTGCAGTATACTCTTACACTGAGGATTTTATTGGGTGCCAGCATGATACAGTATGTCACCCAAATGTCAAAAAAGAAACAATGTAAATAGAAACAATATGAAAGATGAGTATCAGACAAGCGTGGTAGTGTCTGACCAGCATCTATCGCTACATACTGGGGCTACAGTAAACATCTTTCATACTGAATAAACTAATGATCGCTCTAAAGAAAAATTACTTCCACATGCAATAACTGTTAAGAAGAAAGTTGCTATTCCCTTCATGAAAAACTAAGAAAGCGTGATGTTACTGCAGTTATATGGTGTAGGGTGTTGCTATAGGAATGTGGAAAGCTCCACTAATTAACTCAGTTGAACTAAAAAAGCAATTGTGATTGGATTTCTTATTAAAAAGAAAGATATAAACCATCAAAAGTAATGGATAAAAAGTTGAGCTGATTAGCTAAGAGTGATACATGTTTAAAATAGTTATCTTCAAGTATTAAATAAACTGTTGAAGTCGTAGGCTAAAAGTAATGGAAAACATTTGAAATAGTGAGCTAAAGGTAATGATTGTGTGTTGTTACATGAAAAAAATAGCAATACGGTATTCACTTCCATACAGTCCATGATGTTAAAACAATCAATTAAATTCAATTCAATTCAATTCAATTCAATTCAATTTTATTGATAGTGTCGAATCATAACAAAAGTTATCTCAGGACACTTTACAGACTAGGTAAAGACCACACTCTATGACTTATTTATGATTTACATAGACCCAACAATTCCTCTGTAGAGTACAGTGGCAACGAAAACCTTCCCTATAACAGACAGGAACGTCAGACAGACCCAGCTCTGTGGAGGACGGCCATCTGTCTTGACCGGTTGGGGAGAAAGAAAAGGAGAGAGAAAGAGAGAAAAGACACACAGATGGACAGAGAGAGACAGACAGACACACTTCCAGAGATGCAAGCAAAGCCTAACAGTAACTATAATATTTAAATCAATCAAGCTTATTATCTATTTACGGTATGAGAGAATATCTGAGCAGTGTAGACGAGAGGGTCGGCCCTTCGTGAGCTCATCTGATAGGGCAGGCTTGGGAACGGCTGCTGTTTAGTATACTCATAGCATACTCAGTGTACTGTCAGTGAGCTGTTGTGACGGTCACAGGAAAACTAAGGCTCATGTGGGAACAAGTGGAAACCATGTTCATATTTTGCCTTTTTGTGACATTCTGACTTCACCAAATGGGAAACAAACAACCTGCACATCTTAAAAAGCCAAATAACTCCAAAGTACGTTTGCAGTATTAAAATCTGAAGGTGATTTGACAATTCCTTGTCAATTTTGAGTCACTAAAATTAACAAAAAATGTAACACTCTAGTAACTAGTAACTAAAACCTCCACAATTAAAAACAGATCATTAAGTTTGACATTTGTTTGATCCCATCAAAACTTTTATTACACACTGAGCCATTTCTCTCCATCAGATTCCCATGAGTCTGTGCAGCTCTGAACAGCGAGAAGCTCTCTCTGTACTGGCTGAGCCTCAGCCCCCATCTCCTCCATACGTCGGCTGCTGAAAATATCTCTTTCTCTCGACATAGCTGGTTTACTGCGTGCTGCAGTTTAGATGAGCAACTCTCAAGGCACGCTCTCTTTTTTATTGAGATAAATGACAACTCTGTGATGTATTTACAACCCCAGCTTCTTTCTGATGCTGCAGGATGCCAACGGCTGTCAGCCTAAGGGAGACAGTGGAATTTGTGGTTGTCTGCAGAACAATTTGAATCAAAATTTTAAAATGCCATTTTGCTAAAATGAAGCGACTGACCTGTATTCAACACAGATTACATTTGGATTGTGTGGGATGGAGGACAGATGAGGCTAAATGCTTCCAGTCAACAAAATAAAATCTGATGGGGAGCTATCATTTTCCAGACATACTGTAGGTATCATATTAAGATAAAGCATCATTATTCATCACCTGACAAAGCAAACGGTAAGGGAGGAAGACAAAACAAGAAATCTATTGCATGAGGATATTTACGTATAAAATGCAAACATATGCACAGCTGATCCCCACTGCCACTTTAACTCCCTCAACATTTGTTCAAACTGTTCCAGTCTGATGCACTTGCAAAAGGATTACTGAAAACTAACTAACATAAATCCTGTTAAATTGTTCATGAGAGTGGAAGCACAACAGAAGAGCAGGAAAAAAACTGTTATATCTAAACCATGTTTTGTTGGAGATATAAAGTAGAAAAGTGCAAGCAATAACAAATCAAGTAGTGGAATCTGTCTTAATAATCGAATGGATTTCAATCTGATGGACAATCCTATAATCCTGACTTTTCAGCATAATAAAGGTCAAAAGAGCAGTGAAATTAAATCAAGCAAATAAATTCAAATAAGATCAACTCAAGAAGATCTAGCAATTTCATCCACCATGGAAGAAAAGAGTTGTTTATTCTGAAGGTGAGGCACCTTAGAGCTACACTGTAAGAGAGTCAAGTGTCTGTGACCTTGCTGTCGGTGTGAGTGAATTGGTACATGGCTCACAGGTTTTGTTTTTGCTGGCTAGTCGGACATTGCAATGCTTCAAAAAGCCTTTCTGCACTGAACCAAGTGCGGAATTCTAAAATCAGATGAAAGATTACTCTCATAACTGTGGCGTCATCTGCTCAAATGCACCACACAAGGTTGAAACGGCTGACGATGCAGCTGTAGTCCCCTGCTCAAGGGTCTTGACCAGTTTTCTTTTCTTCCCTTCAGCAGGTGCTTCACTCATGATAATGGCCTCAGCCTGAGAAAACAAGGCACGGGACAGTGACGCGCACTCAAGCCAAACAACAACACACAATTGGTAGACATCGGATTCCTGTTAAAGCAGCAGTACAGATCTTTCTTTTGTTAACACATGATTAACAGTTGTATGTGCAAAATGACAACATGTCAGTGGCATGAATAGTTATCTGACAGCATTTGTTTACGTGCCCAATGCCACGGGCAAAAGATTGATTTCATGCAGCCCATTAAATGAAGTATTAAGAATCCAGTTTTGGCTGGATTCCATAACAAGGATAAACCATGATTGATTCCACTATCATGATTATAATTATTTGTTATCTTCAGTAGGTGATTAGTTAATTGTTAACAAAGGGTATGGCCCAATTAAGTGATGAGAAGTCCCGTTCTTATGGAGAAGGGGGATGGCAGGTTAACCTGACCCACCATGGACTCATTTTTGTCTTTCTTGTGTGGGGGTCTTTAGGGGAAGATAGCACGTCAACAGAGAAGTGGTTAACTTCAATATGAAGAAATTTTTAAACACGTAATTTTTACAGTAGACAAAAATTACACATTTAAACTCTGTTTACATCCCCAGGGCAGACCAAAATGTTTGACAAACAGTAAATATAATTTGACAGTATGTTTTTACGATGCTATGAAAACATGTTTAATATACTGTATATATCTATATATCTATCTATATATATATGATTTTTTGGCAGTTTTACAAGCCTTTTTTAGATAGGACGGACAGGAAAGGGGATGAAAGAGAGAGGGGTAGAAATGCAGCAAAGGGCCACAGGTCGGAGTAGAACCAGCCTCTTTACGTGGGGCAACTGCTCTAACCACTATGCCTGTCTACCCCCCCCCCAAAAAAAAAAAAAAAAACCCAACAACTCTAATATTTGTGATTTGAAATGGATGCAACCAGTAAAGACCTCCTAGCTGATCGGGGGATAAAAAAAAACCTCTTAACAACCCAAACGTGAAAATGTGGTAAGATAATCTTGACTAGTATTGGGAGATGTGAATCAGGCCCAAAATCTTCGGATTCTCGTGCAGCGTGTGGCCGGCATAAGGACGAACATGTGCTCAAACACACTGTAACAGAAAAAAAACACTGAACACTGTGGTCAAAATAAAAAAATAGTTTTTAGTTTTGATTAGTTGTTCACTAAGAAACCTACCACAACAACCATCGCAGACAAACAAAGCAGATTTCTTTGCTTTCAGTGGTGCATCATGGTGGCAGGTGTTTTTCCCTTTGATACAGTATGTGTTTGTGCTTACGGAGTTCCACATGAAAACTGCCCTGGCATCATTTTAATAGTGATTTTGATGAACTCTGTTGACATTTAGCACAAGGTCTGGCTCTTTTATGCACATGGCAAATGTGAAAATGATGTTACAAGGCAAATTAAGATTTATTAAGCAGTTGTGACTCTTTAGGAGCACACTGAGGGTTGTCATGGCAATCATGCATCAGATGTTATGTAAAATATACAGTACATGTCTTGTTGATCTTTATCTTCGAGCTTGCAGGTTGTGTTCACACAGATTGTAATAATATGCAGGCCGCTCACAGGCTCAGAGGTGATAGGACTCTTCTGAACGCTCTGATGGACTGTATGGCATAATGAATACATTGAGTGCATTGATTGTCAGCCTACTGCTGTATATCTTGACACTTACATCTGTCAGCACTATTTTACAGGAGGGCTGGAAACAGCATGGTACTCTGAATGGCAGGCCACAAAACACATTGATAGACTGCTTGTGACAGATGGATAGAGAAATAGTCCAAACTGGCAAATAGACAATAAATACTGCCGGTTGTCTTTTGTCTGCTAGATTCAATGATGAATAACCCTGTGTGACATTATCAATAAGCTGTTTCATGCTTTTTGAGGAATGATGTTAAGGATTTTTAGCTTCCATCATATCCAACTCTTGTACCTTTGTGACTGAATATCATCTAGATATACAGTATACGTTAGATTTAATACCCTGCAGCCTATTCTGTATCTGTTTGATATTCTGTAAAAGTCATTTGAACCGTGGAAACCGTGAAATCTCAATGGGTATGTCCACCCATATGTACAATAGGAAGAGTGAAACATTTGAGCTCAGCACTGAACAATGGATCTCAGGAGGAGTGCTGAAGACAAAGCTAGCGCTGGTTGCTTAACATATTAATGTGAATCATGGTTAAACACTGTGAGCTTACTGTTAGTCACACACATTATAACTCTCCCAGCTACATTTATCGGAAATCTATATCCTGCTGTTCTTTTAATTGCCTGCCTCCAACTCACTTGTAAGGTCAGCGCCACAGCTGTTGAGTTTAAGTGACTTGAGCAAATCACATTGCAGAGCCAAGCAGTCAGAGAGTTTGATTTTATCATTTACATCAAGAGGTTAATAATCAAAAACAACATCTACGTGTTGTAGGGAAACATTCGGCCCCATGGCTCCACTGAGCATATGCAGAAAGAGGAAGAATCAAACACCCGCAGTGCAATGAATAATTGATGACTAAATTATGACAAATCCAAGCTCCGCCCACCAACCGCCACAATTTGATCAGAGTTCATGATCAGTCATTGACACTGTCCAAACTCCTCGGCTCTGAGTGGTTGCCGGTCAGGCACGGTGGAAGCTAGCAGATGACATTAGGAGCAGACAGAGAGGTAGAGAGATATTACTTTTTTCTTTACAGATCATCGTCAGATTGTGCTGTTGGGATATAGTGACAGATTTAGCAAATATGAAAAAAAAAAACATTTTTTACAGACAGCTACGAACTTCAGCTTTAACTCCTTTTAACTTCTCACTATTGATTTGTGTGCATGGGTAAAAAAGGTAAGCACTTGCTCACACTATACAGCAATTTTATTTCCTGTGAATATTGCATGTATTTTCCAGTTTGTGTTCATTAGTTGCAGCTTCACGAGATGCAGTAGCTTAAACAGCGAGTAACAGCTTAACTATTAATAAATACATTAAATCATTTTGTTTTTTAATGTCTTCTCATCGCTTTACTAAGGATACATATAAATTGATTAATTTTCATTGCTACCTTAATGTTATATATGTGCTCCTAAATGTTTTCACTTAAAAGTTAGCGTCAAGCTCTCGAACATTAGCATACATATTCTGATAGCCCAGTTTGTCCTGTAACAAAAGATGTACATAACATGCTTGTGCATTACAGTATCAAGGTTACAGTATATGCACATTATAAGAGCCAGTGAGTAATTGTGTGATTAGTTGATGTTTAAACCATCAAAATAGTCTTAGCCCTATTCCTGATGTGAAACAAACAATATTAACCGGGGCAGGTTTGGCTGAGAAGCTCCCTGCTTGATCCCGCTATACACAGTGAAGGTGGTGTTATCTGTCTGCGTGTTCTATTCTCAGCTGTGAACACAATAAATTAATGTAAGACACAACAAGTCCTCTAGATTGAACAAGACACACAGACGTGTATTCTGATTGGACACCCCCATCAGAAGAATGACATCATTTGTCCTTGCCTTCAAAAACTGTTGCGTCACTGATGAATCTGTTTAACGATGTGACAATGCTATGGTATGGTAGTTGGTCGTGATTATGATAGGAAATCAGGAAAGGTATAAAACTGAAATATCTGAAATGTCTTTTGATATAGGTATCCCTGCTGTCTACCTTAAGTGAACTTTTTTATTTAGTCTGAACAATGCATCCACCTGTCAGGAGGCATCCATCCATCAGTTCTGATGATGGATTGCACCTGAAGAGTTGACAGTTTTTTGTTACAGCGGTGACCCCGGCACATGTGCACTCAGTGAGTTTCTTCCTCATAGGTTATGACTTTAGCGCCATGGGATTTCAGCTACAGCTATGGGACCAAGAGCCCTGGTATAAAGCCATACATCAAGCCACTTCAGCTGAGTGTGTGAAAGCCTTTCTGTCTGATGTATCTATTGAATGCAAAAAAACAAAAAAACAAGTGTGTGAAGAATAAG